>NC_141561.1:2162500-2495000 GCF_036417535.1 Chlamydotis macqueenii | reverse complement strand
AAAGGGTAACGAGCCTGCAGCCAAGATGGCAGTCAAAGAAAAAGGGGCCCTCTCCCCCAGGAGATACCTTTGACCCTCTGGGTTATTTTGAGAGCTTTTTTTCCAGCCAGGTGGCTGCTCGTGGAAGGAGAACAGAGTTCTTCACTGTTTATGCTCTTATAAGTAGAGCTGTTCGACTACCTGGCTTATTTTTCCTATTCTCTATAAATGTACGCACAGGGAGCATGAGTCTGAATGACGGTTTTGAGAATGTTGAGTAAAAAAAAGAAGCAAATCAATAAAAAGAGGCTTTAGAAGGACTGGGCACACGATACAATTATTTTGCTATTACATTTCAACTCTACATCACTAACAGTATTTTTACTCCCTCCACCTGACAGAGGGTATGCTGTTAATTTTTGACTCAGTAAATCAGAGAAAGACTGGTTTATTTGCTCTCTCAAGTTAAGCACAGTTGAATATAAAGCCAAGTTCTAAAGCCTGCACTGTTACATGAGGACGTGTCATGCATAAATCAAGGAATTCACTGCACTGAACCAAAGTGGCTGGACAGAGGATTCAGAAGAGGCTCCTCCATACACAGTCACCTCGTGCTGTTGAGGTAACAGCCTCCTGTCCAGTGAGATTCTTAAGCCTCTTTTATCAAACGAGCTAATTTGTGTTCTGCAAAATTATTGTATTTTGCAAACAGACAAGAGACACCGCAGCTTCTCAAGCTTGTTTAATCCTCTTTAGGAGAATGTGGGGGAAAAAAAAAAACCACAATCAATAAAAGACTGTGAAGTAATACAGCTTTCTTGGACAGTAGAGAGGAGGTCAAGAACTTGGGCTCTGGCAATGCAGCTCAAATTTCACGACAAAGTGATAAACAAATCCTGCCTCAGCAGCCATACACTTCAACCCTGGCATGCGCACAGGCAAGAGCCAACAGCGACGACAGCGAGGGCAGGCGAGCAAGATAACCTCTGAATTGCTGGCTTAGTGAGTGAATTCAGAATAAACAGCGCTCACGTCCCCCGTGGAAAGTCTTCCTCACTTCCACCCCCATGATCCAGCAAAGTTAGGGGCTCGCAGCAATCGTTCACACGGACAGATACAGGCACTTGGTAAAGGAGCTGGTTACAAACCCATTCAAGCCAATAAAAACACTTTGGTGATAACTGGCGCAGACCCTGAGTAGGGAATAGAAGTAGTATACAAACCTAGGCCAAGTTTTAAATCCATAGCAGTTAACACTTGAAAAAGACAATGATTAAAATCCCTAGCTACCTGAAAGGAAGACAAACCTCTCAGATGACCACCTTGTGCAGCCATTATCCAGACAGAAGCTGCCCTCAGTTTTGACGGAGTCAGGACTGAAGGGCTCCCATTGTTGCGTTAACAAATGTGTTAACAAATGGCACCCACAACTGACTGTGATGAGATTAAAATCTAGTTTGTTCGTTACTTTCTGTAGCGAGGCAGCTCAGCGGAGCTTTGGAATTTCAAGGGCCTTGAATTTCTTCACTCTTCTCCCTCCAGTAACTTCAGCTGACCTGATTGTTTTTTTTTGATACGTGAAGAGACTGATTAATCTACTGAAATCTTCCTGTTGAAATATTTTTATAATTGATCATAATTGCAATAATTGATCATAATTGCTCTTTGCGTAGGCATTTCAAAATTCCAGAGACAAGTCTAAATTGTATCCAAGTACAGGAAAACAATGATGATATCCAAGCATTGCCCTATTATATTTTTTTTTCTTCTCCACGATGTATTTAGTGACCTAAGAAAGTTACAAAACCAACTTTAAATTACATTCACATATATAAACTAATTAAATCTATTTAGCTAACACTGAGAAAATAAACTCCCAAGCAACATGAAGATAAAAAACATTAGGAGATGACTGATTCTAGAGTAATTTAAGACTTTGTACTGAGTCTCTGGATGTAGCAGTGAAGTGAACACTTCTCTACTGAAGTATTACTTGTAGTTAGAGACCACCAAAAGCTTCTCTCGTTATTCTCACTTGAGAACTGCAAAGGAGTGATTAGCCCAGGATTAACTTCTGCAGTTTTTATTAAGATTTATATTCTGTGAGAACAATTTTATTACTTGTTCCACTTTTTTTTTTTTTGCCACTTACTTATTTCAGGAAGTGGCAAAATTCCTAGAAACTTCAGCGGCATCAGGGTTTTTAATACTAAGAGCACAGATTTTTTTAAGACACTGAAAAACAAAATGGTTAAGAAGCGTGGCCTGTAAGAGAATATTAAAAAAGGATATGCAGATAGCTATGTACATAGATGTTTAAACTCACTCCAGATGAAAGAAACTCGCAGCTTAAATTTCACATGGCACAAAAGTATCTGTTTGAATGTTGTCAATTAATATTTTAAGTCACATGTGGTGAACAAATATTCACAAAGACTAAAATAAATAACAGCTACTTTATTATCTAAGAATACTTTGAAGTGTGGCATTTCCTGACAATGCTGAGAGACAATCATCAAGTAGAAGAATGCAAAGGTCACAGGAACTCGTGAAACCCTGATGACTGCTAGTTTCCACTTAGTTTTCTCATGACGGGGCTGTCAGGTTCAGCATTAGTGAAAATACTTCCTACAACCACATGAGTACCCCAGATGTTATGACGAATAACTTTGCAGCAGCCAAGATCATCCACAGAAAATCCCAAGTAGCGGTAGCGTTCATCTGTTTCAAACAGAGTGTTGTTTGTGTAAGGTCCAAAAAACTAGGTGGGAAGAAAAAGAAAGAAAAAAAAAGTTATCATGTGAACATTTCCAAGAATACTTAAAGTGTCAGAACTACTTCTTTTTAAAACAAAACTTAAGCCCAGAAATACCAGTTACAGCTGTTGGAGGAAACTTTATGCAGAGTTTTATTCACGAAATCTACACAGAAAACCGAGCAGAGCACCTCTGGTTATACTGGTACCTCGTATTTAAAGATTTCCCCTCGTCACTGACAGAGCACTGAAGGTGTACCAGTGCGTCTGAATCAAGCACACATACAAAAAACCTCAAGTGCTTCGGAAAGGTACTCTTACTTCTAGAGGCGTTAAGTATAAAACCCTTCCATGAAATAGGAAAAATAAGATGCGTACCTTTTCCACGAGCCCCCTACACAGAAAGATGCTTTGAGAAGGAAAAAGTTAGTGTAAACTGGAAACAGGTATTTCAGTTGCTTTATCTCAGGAGAAGGCTTCTGACCAAAAGCCTGCTCCTGATGAACAGGTCATCGGTAAAGATGTTACTGCTGAATCGGAGCACAAAGGCAGAACCCTACCTTCATCAATCCGTAACTATTCCTCAAATCTATGGAATTTCTGGGAAGCTATTTAGCACTATACACACCTTCAACTGCCTGTTCACCTTATAAACATCCCCCGTTAAACCTTTTGCCTCTATTGACACAATAAATCACTGCCTTTCATAGCGGTTTTAAATAAAAACCCACTAAACTGAGCTTTGCCAGGATTACATTCAACTATGATATGATTTCAACGGTTCTCACAGGCTCAGGCTTTGATAGAACCTTTCTTAATTCTCTCTTGTAAGTTTTAAGACTCTTAAGTTTCACAGATGTCTTGGTAAGAAACTGTCAGCTCCTTCAGAGACCCGGTGTAATCTGATAAAGAATGCCAACGCTCTTCAATAGGAAGAAGCCATTCATATTTTCTACAAAACAAAGATATCATTAACTAGTGCAAGAGAGACTTTTTAAAACCCTCCATCGACACAAAAAGGTGTCAGGACTACCAAATTACCTTGGGAGGGCATAACCAGCCTGTTGTGCACCGACGAAGAGCTTTTGGGCATAAATCTCCTACAGTTATTTAAAATTCAACTTAATTGCTGAACAACATTCTCCAAACTGCCAACAGCAATGACAGCTGACAGTGCACGGGAACTGGCTCAGGGTTACTGATCTCTCTTAATTTACAAAACAAATTATCCTCTAGTAACAGCACTTTTGCAGTATGAAAAAGTTGGGTTTAACCCATACAGAATGATACAAATATCCACGCTAGTTAGGACACAGCGGCGTCCACTGCATATTCCGCACGGCACGTAACTTACTGCCAGTCCTGAGGATGGATCAATGAAGTCAGCCCAATAGCCTTCAGAACAAATTGCATAGCAAATTTCCTTGGCACCATTAATGAACTTAAAGAAAATAAAGGGAAAGAAGGATACTGAATGAGAGTTTTGTAACATAAATACATAAAAATACTTCAGAACACATAAAATATTCTGAAAATGAACAAGCACAGATTTCTTTTGTCCTCTACTAGTAAATGAGAAATTCAGCATACTTTCAATAAAAACATTAATAACATTAAAAGGATTAATGGCATACATTAGGCTACTCCAATCAGATGATATTTTACAGTGTTCCTTGTGCCAGTCAGTAATGGATTAAAGCTTGTACAAAGAACAATGCAATTGCTTTGATTATTCATGCAGATTGCAATCATACCTGTTATCCTCTTTAAGAAGTCAATCATTACTTCAGGTATTTGTGTCTTATTTCCACGAGTTTACAGATCTCACCTAAACTCCACAAATTTGACACTAAATGTAGCACAAATATATTTTTATAAATATATGAAAAACACAGTTTTGCTGTAACAGCCAGCAGGACAGTACTATGCAGTCCTTCTTGCACTACAAATGTTTAACTGCAAGTGATTTTAAAGAACATTTTAATTTTGCATCATGATAGCGAACAGTTCCACAAGCACTTGACTTTCACACCAATCTACATCAATTCCCTTGTTGTAATTAATCGGTGGTCAGGACAAATTATGATTTCAAACTCTCCCACTATTTGACAATCAAAGTTGCAGGTCCTGTTTCAATTACACTGAAGGACACCAGCTGATGTTTCTGAAAATAGTATTTTCAATTAAGCAACATGCCAAGAAATTTCCTCTTCTGTAACGCATCAGCAAAAACCTTCCTTCTCTAAAGAGACAGCTGAAAGAATCTACTTTTTTTTTTTTGGTAGCAAGCTTTTCCCATCAGCTAGTTTGAGAAAACAAGTTTGGTTGGTTTTTTTTAAAAAAAAATCTTAGATGTTGATTTGCAGTTCTGTTTGTTAGACACAAAAGAAAATTCAACTAGGTAGATTTAAAGCTGTGCTCCTGTACTCTGACATCACAACACAGGGCACAAAATAATTACATGACCTACAGGTTACACAGCACATTTTGTCCACAGGTAAATCGGCAACGACAGGAGACATCAGTAAAGTGCTTTTAATCACCCAGACCAGCAGTTTTCAACCCACGTTACGAGGGCCAGCAGGGGCCCATAGAAAACTTCTGAAGAAAACGGCAAAGGTGAGTGAGGAAAAAAAAAAACAAAACCAAACCAAAACAATCAAGATATGTGTTGGTTCTAAAAAACATGTGCAACTGCAGAAATCTGAACAGCAGAGCAGACTGAGCTAGAGTAAAGCACAAACAGAATTCACATAGCTTCCTCAAATTGTGAAAGAACTTCCCTGATCTCATAAAAAAAAGAAATATTTCTCACTTCAGAATAAATATAATACTTTATGTCAGTTATAAAAAATTGATTCTTCTCTATAATTAGTGCCCTTAGCAGCTCAAGGTTTTACATTTATAGAAATATTACCACAGTTACTCCGCTTCAGGCACATAATGGTCCAAAACAAGGGAAGCTCATCCTGTACAGTAACCTGCTCTGTGTTTTGAGGTTTGATGGCTGTGATGATTAACTGTGTTTCAATCGAACGTTAACTCACAAGTACAAGTAAGCCCTCTGAAGACAGCATTTTAGGCATCACACTTCTGATACAGTACATCTTTTGATCCCGTGCTGTAACGGCCCCTCAGCAATCCCTTAGAGTGCAGTTAACAAACACTTGAGATTCGCTACTGTAAATATTTAGATTTGGCTGTATTTAACCCTCATTACTTTAGCACAAGCCCCTCACATTAAATTAGTACTTTTAAGGTTACTTCTAACCATCTCTGAAGCAAACAAACCGACCATTTTCTTGCGAATTTGCTGTTAGTAACCTTTAGGCCGGGAGGTTACATCCCACATCCTAACACCCCTGCAACGGCTATATTAGACTTGACAGGGAGGTGCACAAGGAAGAAAGATGCCAATTAACATGTAATTAGACCAGATTACAATGCCAAAGACCAACAGACCATAAGTAATTCAAAGAGAAGAACACACTGAAATGAAGGGAATTTTAATTTGTGTGTAATCTTCACGTTGATCCTTCAGACTGCTTCCTCCTTTTTTTTTTGCGGTAACCCTCACACTGCTTTATACGGGCCACATTTGCGATCTACAGGAATAGACTATTTTCAAACATAAATGTAACCCTCACTATACAGGTGAAAATCCCACAGGCTGGTCTTTAGAAATAATCTACAGAATCGTTGCATTCTGAGGTGCCAAGAAAAGAACGCCGGTGGTGGTGAACAGTGACACCTGCTGGAGTAGACACCAAAAAATTCTGAAGGATGTGAAATAAAGAGATTTTCAGACAGACCTCTAGTGGTAACACAGCAAGGCGACAGAGTTCTTGAGGATGGTTAAGATGTAATAAATGTAACTGATATCCAGGCTAAAAGCATTAGCCATACTTATTTATCAGAACGGAAAAAAAAAAAATAGACCAACCACTTTTTTTATAAGTGAGGACACACTCATGGACAGAGTCCGTACTGGCATCTCCCTTACGCCACACAAAAATGAAGAGAGCGGCAAAATCCTACAAAATACATTGTACTAAAGCTGAAGTAAGGTGAGAAAGTAGTCGCTGCCCTTGAACTGCAACAGCAATCAAATGTCTTTAATAATTTACTGTAGCATTTTACAACATTTTAGCATATTTTTGACTCACTCCACTGTAAAGGATTTAACAGTTCAATGAGACATGTAGAGCAGACAAAAAGCTACACAGCAGGAAGAAAATTATCTCCATTTTATCAGTAAGAGAAGATAGGATTAGCTGAAAAATGCTCTAAAAAGAAATACGGTACATTACTACCCGAGCGAGAAATGGACCAAAATACACAGCTTAGAGAAGATTCATCTATGAACAAAAATAAGCTAATGCTACTGCCAGCTACTCACATTTTCTAACAGCATTTCCCTCTCATCCTCCACTTCTTGACTCCATACCGTCATATCGTTTTTAGTCTTCTGGGTGACAGTTAATACCGTTAAACGGCTGGCATTCACGTCTGGAAACATTGACTCAAAGTCTAAAAAAAGCGAAACCGGAATGTTACGGCTTGCTCTTACATTTTACCTACGGTTTTTGAGTTTTAGACAAGTTATTGACTCTACCATAGAGCCACTTACATATTTCTACATTTTAAAAAGTCGTGCTTTCTTAGCTATCAAAAAAAGTGAAAACATACCTTTTCGTAACAGTTCAGGACAAGCTTGTACCGCACATTCTACCTTTGCATTTTCAAAGTAAGTTTCCGCGTTATTTATTTGCTGTTTCTGTGGAGCATCAGCACCCTAAGAAAAATGAAAATTGAAACTTTCCCATTCATTAATATATAACAGGAATTACCTTGTACACTAGACTGTTTTGTGACTCAACGTCCACTGATACACCCAAGCAGTTTCACAGAAAGATCATTTGCAATGAGATTTAAAATTAGTTTTTTAAATATTAAAAGTAGAACTATAACTTATTGCTTACACCTACACAGAAAATTTAAGCTTTATGTGTTATTGTAACTGTATTATCTCAAAGCCTTAGTCAACAGAGAAATTATTGAGAAATATCCTTCTGAAACAATGGTCTCAAGCATTCAATACAACAGCAAATGTGCCAGAACAAAAATATTAAAGTTCCACAACAGTTCTAGAGCTCTGAACTATGAGCTAGCTTTAGTTGTTGTAGCTTGAAAAGCAGAACAATTTTCCAGTAATAGCATTTTCATTCTTTACAGTTTTTTAGGGCTATGGTTTCTAAAAAATCTCAAACAACGGATTTCAGTAAGTTTCTCTAAGTCTGAAAAAATAATGTTGAGTAGTACATTAAGTCCTACCTAACACCTGTTTGTATCTGAAATTCTCCCTAGGGAAAATTATTATATTGAAAACACAGTGTAGCTAGCTTTTTTGTTCTAGAAATTAATTTTCATTAATAGCAAAAAAAACCAAACAAACAAACCCCAACGACCCAGCAAAAAAACCAAACACAACAACAGATATTAACTGCATTTCTATACATGTTTCCACATATATCCTGCATTATGACTGCAAAGTCGCCGGGACAGATCAGTTGGTACTTTAAGCCTGACAAACCACGCAGTTATGCTGGGAAACTTCTTTTCTTTCTAACTACAGGATGCTTCTCTTACTAGAACGGTAGTGCACTGCTTTTACTTTTTCTTGCTAGAAAGCAGCCACGCATTCAGCGCACCTGGTTTGCACTAAATGAACCTGACGACAAGTTTCTGCTGGGCTTTTAACGGGAAGCGTGATCCACACAAGCTGAAAACAGGATGTGGGGAGCTCATCAGAAGCTTACGTTTTCTGAAGGCTTTGGAATACAATGCTACATTTACAAAAACCGCTATGCAGCGTTCTTACAATGGAGATTTGCTAGCTGACTTCCAAAGCCTGAGCATGTCACAAACTCAGGGAGCCCGGGAAGTTGAGTCAGCAGCTAGCAGCAGTAAGCATTTGTTGAAACACTGACAATTATCAAGCTGCTCGTCGTTAATATCGCATCTTGCTGCAAGCTCTGCCATCGTCAAAATGCAGTCGCATTGTGAGACCTGGGCTGCGTTGATTTGCTTTTCCTGTGAATTCCACAGTTTTCTCTTAGACAAGAAATACCCGTTTCACGTAGAAGCAGCTTGTTCTTACCTGAAATTCATTTATGTATTGCGCCATTACAAATTCATGCCTTTCACCTGCTGAAGGCTCTGCTAATACATCAGGCAGACTTTTTGAAACCTGGCTACTCTTCTGAGAAGCGGTGCCATTTAGGTGACAGTCAAAACCAATATTGCCAGGCAACTGGAATCTCTGGTCCTGAGGACCAAACGGACCCATTACTTCATCTGGCCACACAGTTCTTGGACCTGCAAAAGTCAAGGCCTCGGTTTAGCTGTCACATCTAAAAAGAAGAAAAGAAAAAAAAAAAAAAGGAAGGAAAAACACCACTCCCATACAAATATCCGTATTTGATCACAATCATACATAACCAAAATAACCACAACGCACAAGTAAAAGTAAGGGCTTTGACATAAAAAGCACACTTCAGAATTCCCAAATTTAAATGGGGTGCAAAGTTCCAACAGTACATCAATTCAAAGAAAATGAATTTGCTTTTTCTTACATAAATCAGGAGGCGTAGCAGCAACGTGAGGCTCATCTGAGCCAGAGGAACCTGCTGTAGAAAAAGCCTTGGGATTTACAACTCTCTTGACTAAGGAATAAAACCCTGGTAGGTAGGTGACCAATCTCGCTCTGTTACAGAGCACCTGAGAAGACAAAAACCAAAGTAAGTATTACACACTGCTAGCAAAAACACTAGTTTAAGTACAGCCTTGTGGATCACAAGATAAATCCTCACTTGATTATCATAATTAAAATTGTAATTTAATTAACTGTGTTTCTGTGAAATCAAGTTTTTAAAAGGACTGTATTATCATGTTTATATTTTACTAGGAATAGTATTCTAAGTAAAGGAAAAGCCTCGACAACAGTTATTCAAAGGCCTGTTCAGGTGAGGGAAAAACCCCGAGAAATTTAAATAGGACTACTGAAATCCTACAACCTAAACTAATTATGGATGAGGATTGTTTCCATGATCATTTCCACGCACGTCATTGTTTCCACGATTGCCACAATTCAATCATGGGATTGATTATCAGAAATACCTACAAATATTGCTAATTAAGTAAACCCTAATATCCAAGATGTTTGCCTTGAAGGCTAGCACAACCGTTAGCCAGCCTGCACCCCCGCTTCTTAAAAGACCGGAGGGAGACACAAGATATCGCCACAGACACATCTCATAGCTTTCATCCACACGCAGGCACACGTGTGTGCTTCCACACGTTTCTCCACCAGCAGACGACGGGCAAACAGCTTTGCACTACACAGGGAGACACGCGTACCAAAGCAAGGTGTGGTAATTTCAGCCTCTTTCTTTTGCTCTCAAAATCCGACAACATTTAACATGAAAAAAAACTTAAGTTAGTCTAGCCAGTGTTATTTAGATTTGTAAACTCGGGACATTCACATATTTACAAGCAAGCAGTACTGCAAACAAACAGGTACCACGGTCAAAATGGCAATAAGCCATAAAAACATTATGAATTCTGTGGTCTTGGAATACTCCAGAAAACCTGCTTCACGCCACAGAGCTGTGCTGTCGACATAACTCTCAATTGCTGACGGCGACTCTGTCAGAAACTGCCGCAGCCACACAGCAAACAGAAAACGACGCAATGCCGTCTCCTTGAGCGCGCAAATGGCCTCAGCAACAGGGCTCCAAAGAGGATTAACTGTGAGGTCCAATAACAGTATCTTAAGTAGTAACATGAGCAACTGTTCCTGGAGTGGTTTTTTGTGTTTTTTTTTTTTTTTTTCGTGTGTTTTGTTTGGCTTTTCAAACAAGAGGTATCCAGGTGATGCGATTAACTTCAAAAATCTGGATTTTTTTATTATACTTTCAAAATAGATTGGTAACTGTCACAATGTATTTACTCATACACAACAAAAAAATAATCATACACTCAAAATATAGAGTTAGAAGTGTGATTTTTAAAAATTAAAGACTACTTAGCTCTAGCACAAGACTACTAACACTTGACTATAGCTGCACAACAGCATGCGTTACTGGAAAATATAAATCCCACCCGCCACAGCACGTGTGCTTTCATAAAACTTTATTTTCCAGCTGAAAGAAATTCTTTCAGAAATTGACACAAAGGGATTTTCCTTAAGTGCTGTATTCTTGCCTCTATAAAGGTTTATGCATGCGTACACTAGATATGTATGCAACAATGTTACTTAAAATAAAAAATTGTACTATTTTTATGTTTAAGATAACAACTCTATCGAAAGTATCAGGATCTAAGCCAGGAAGCATCAGCTTCTTAGATACCACTTCTGCGTAAACGTAACACCACCTAACAAGTTCTACCAACATCATAAAGACGCAAATGCATACAGGTACATCTGCTTTTCTTACTTAAATCATGTCTTTACAGTTAAAGCCTTAAGCTATCCAGATTTAAAACAGCACTAAGTTTAAAAGGCTCCTGTAACAACAAGTTTGCCGATTCCACTTGAATGGTTTTCTCGTTATTGTGTGAAAGCAGTATTGGAATTAATTATATTACAAATAAAACAGGTGTAAACAATTACAGCTGACATGTAATTATAAGAAAAGAGCTTTTTTTTTCTTATAATCAGACTCACTTGACACGGTGATGTTAGTGTTAATTACAAATATGCTGACTGAGCTCACTTACACAAATATTTGCGCACCTAGTATTACACAAGTGAAAAAAAAATACTGCTGAAATCAATTATTCACGTCTCTGTGGCAAGACTAAATCGATAAAGGCCGTTTTATTCTTCAGTCTGAAAATACCCTGGTTAACTTCAGTGTTTTATGTTAACACGTGACATGAAAACAACAAAACAAAGCAGACTGTACTTAATCCTCAATTTGATTATTCCCGGGATATCTAAAGAAACTGGCTTCCAAAACTCAGATGGAAGGACACCGCTGCCTTCTAAGAACTAGTGTACCTTGGTATAACAGGTTTTTATCAACAACTCTCCCACACGCACGACGATTTAAAGGCAGCTTTAAAGCGGAAATAAAACGCAAGCGTCCCGCACAGCACGGAGAGCCGCTCTCCCTCACCGCCGCCGGTTTCCCTTCTCCCCGGGACCGGCGTTACTCACATTGGCCATGGCAGGCGGTGGGCTCCCCACAGGCCCGGCTGCCCCTGGAAGAGAAGCGAACGCACTGACCCTCCGAGGCACCGCCGGAGCGGGCCGCGGGCCGGGCCGGGGCTCCCCGCGCCCCTCCCGGCCTCGTCTCCCGTCCGCCGCCGCCCCCCCGCCCCGCTTCACCGACAACGGCCCCGCAAGACACCCGCTCGTTACAGCCCCGGCCGACGCCGCCCGTGACGGGAGGGGACAGGGAAGCACCGGAGATACCGGAACCGCCGCGCCTCTCACCTCTTCCTGCAAAATGGCGCCGGCCGCCGTCTCCGCACCTGCGCGATAGCCGCCCGTCCCCAAGCCGAACCAGCCGATCCTCCGACACCTCGATTAACGAGTGCGCAGAGCCAGGCGATGGCGAGCGGTTCGGCGGTGGATTGCTTGGGTCTGAGGATGGGGCGGTGGGAAGGGCCGGGGCCGGGGCCGGGGCCGTGGTGTGGCGGCGGGCCGGGGCGGGCCGGGGCGGGCCGGGGCGGGGTGGGCTGGTCCGGTCCTTATTTTGGCGAGGAGCTGCCGCTGCTAGGGCTCCTCGGGGTCCCCGGTGAGCCCGGCTGGCCGGTCACCGGCGGTGCAGTACCGGTCGGGTGCACCAGGAGTCAGCCACGTCCTGTAAACCGGGTTGCCATTACATCGCCCCCACGCCCCGGCTGGGGCTTTTTAGGGTCGGGGAGTCCAATTAAATCGAAAATGAAAAAAATAAATAAATAAAAAAGGGGGTTGTTATTGAAGGAAATGCAAGAGGAGCTGCTCAGCCACTGAAAGGCTGCTGGGCCCAGGGGTTTCCTGGGAAGTCAATGGGAACCAAGGAGCCCGAGCGCTGCGTTTGCTAACAAAACTGGTCCTCCGAGGGTGATATGTTGTTTCCACAAATAACAGCTGTATAAAATAAGAATAAAGCTCTTCTTCAGTGAACTAAAGTCTTCTTTTTTTCCACTTCATTGTAGAAAGGCTTCGGGTTTTTCCACCTTTTCTCCTTGGGGCTACTTACTGGGATCTGGAGTGAGGTTTGCTTACAAAGCCAGCTTTAATTTAAAATAAACTTTTCCGTTGTGAGCTGCTTTGAGGTAACTCCATGGGCAGAGCTGTTAAATATCTGTTAATTTCTATACTACATAATTAACTGGGGAGGTTATTAATGCACACGCGTACGTCGGCATTGTAATCGTTCTCCTTTGTGTGGTGACAGAGCAGCTTGGCGGTAGGAGTCGGCGGGAAGCCCTGCGCCAAAGGACTCTCCAGTGCTCCCCAGCAAAGAGAAGGGGTCGCGGTTTTACTCCGCTCTACTCGCCACCTGCGGTTGAACGTGCTCCAAGCTGTGTTTGGGGACAAGTCTTTGTTGCTCCAAGAGAAACGGGCCGTTTGGAGGTGGTTTGCGTTCAGTATTGAGCCCTAGTGACCACATGGGTTCTGCTGATTAGATCGATC
This sequence comes from Chlamydotis macqueenii, assembly GCF_036417535.1. Taxonomy (NCBI): domain Eukaryota; kingdom Metazoa; phylum Chordata; class Aves; order Otidiformes; family Otididae; genus Chlamydotis; species Chlamydotis macqueenii. The sequence goes on along the minus strand of NC_141561.1, from coordinate 2,481,576 downwards.
GCTACCCACAGATTGCTTGTTGGATGTACACGCGAAGTCAGTGAAGCTCTACACGTCTCCGCACACGTGTCACCTGGAGCGTGATACATCTGTCCCCCTCTGGCCTGAACTGTATTTGTAAGATGGATCATCTTAGACTCCTTCTTTTTCATCTTCGTATTTGCCTTTTTCCTCATCCACTTCAATCACCTCAGCCATCATGCCATATACACCACATCCATATCTCCTCATACACTGTGTCTTTCCAGCTTTTCGAACAAAGCCCTCTTTATCAATTTGCTGAGTCCAGAATAACCTTCCACGGGCACCGTGCTGAACAACCTCATCGTCTTTGTCTTCAAGTTCAGTTGTTTTTGCCTAGCACGGGCGATCACCAGCTCTATATCTTGCCTCCTCATAAATCTCGGCAGCAATGGAAATGGGATGGGAGACAGCTTTGTAGCTAGCTTAAGACTCAGTGTTGTTTTCAGGTAGCTTTTTTGGTCCTTTTTTAATATTGTGATTTAATTTAGATCATGAGTTCTTTGAGGCAAAAGCCTCCCTACTTGCATATGTGGAAAGCACTGTGCATACTAATGGAACTATTTAACTGCTAAATTAAAAATATCAGGGGAGAGGTGCCCAAACTCACATCTTTAAAGCTGCTATAAAAGAGCTGTGTTGCTGTTTCTTCTGCAGCAGAGGGGAAACACACACGAGCCACATTAGAATATTAGGATTAGGACCTTTCTTTCTTAGTTTTTGCCATTTCTTTGCTGTCTGTTCAAAGCGGCGATGCTGGTTAAGGAAAGGGAACTTTAATCTCTTGCTTTCAAAATAAAAGATGGAGTGTTCAAATCCCTCAGCGAATGTGCACGTGGCCTTTAATTTACCTTAGTTATAAACCAGATATTTCTGGACATTTTTTTTGGCTTTGCTGCTGGGTTGTTAGCATAAACCGGTTCAAAAGGTTTCCGTACATAACTCAATAGCTAAAAATCAGAGCAATAAATTGGTTTTGTTGTTCATAGTGATCATATTCAGCCCTACAATGTTCTTATTCCATTTAATAGAATTTTTACTTTATTTTATTAAGATCAAGAGAAAATTCTTATGTCCAATTCTAAACAATATGATGTATTAGTTAACTCTAATGTTGCAATTTTAATTTTCGTATCTTTTTGTGAGAACATTTGCTCGCTGTTGCATGCTACTCAACTATTTTATTAATTCAATGTTAGCACACTTAATTCTCATTTGCTTTTAATTTAAATGTTCACATCAAATCTCTGAACTTCAGCAAAAAAAAAAAAAAAAAAGGCTGGAGAAATTCAACTTTAACTCTTTACAGAATGTAATTTATTTCCTCTAAGAGGAAAGCACTCTGGATTACTTTCAGTCTGTATTGACTTGTCCTTAAGCAATCCCAATTTATCTTCTCTCCAGGGTTAGCACTTCAAGATACTCAAATCAATCAATGAGTTATCATCCCCTGAAGTTTGTGGCCTGAATTCATAAAGATTAATTTCAATAAAGTTTCTACCTCTATTCAAAGGAGCCTGCGAAATCAAACGATCCAATTATAGATTTATCAAATATTAATCATGAAAATCTTCCAGATCCTTCTGATGCCAACATTCTTCTCCCCTGGTGTCAGGAAAGTAATTAGCAGCTGGCTTTGATTAAATTCTTCCCTCAGAGATTACTTTTCTCAGTTTGGGGGAGAGGAAGGAATGCACACAAGCTGATACCTAATTCCGCATTTTAAAGTATTTAATGAAAAATACACGTAGGTTCAGCTAACAGGACACTTTCCGTGGAGATGGAATAGAGAGTCTCTGTCCAGGAACCTGCAGCAAATTCAACAGTGAAACCAGAAGTGCACGACCAGCTTTCCTGTTGTGTTACTGAGATGCTCTTTTTCCTTATCACTCTTTTTTTTTTTTTTGGTGACAGTGGCTTCCTCCCGGCAGTTTGGGCGGGGTGCAGCACAGGGAAGAGTCTCAGCGGCTGTAGCAACAGCAGAGCGAGAGGGACGTGAACCAGAGCTTTCCCAGTCACCGCCACCCTGTCCCTGAAAACCAAACTCCAAGCCCTAGTTGGTTTTCTCCTTCAGCATCCCCGGACTTGCTGGATCCCTTGGTCTGCAAGCAGAGGACAGGGAGATGCCTCTGAGCAGCTGTTTTGATACCCGAGACAAGCAAAGGGTCAACTTTCAGCCCTTCCCTACTCTGCTCTTCCAGGGACCCAGAGAAGCTGTGGAAACTCCATCCTTGGAGGTCTTCAGAACTCAAGGGGATGAGGTCCTGGAATTGGACCGGAGAGTTCCAGAGATCCAGCGTGGAGATGTGACTTTGCCTGTGATCAGGTGCTTCTGTGTTCATGAAAATCAGAGGGCTCAGAAACATCTAATGCTCCTGGACAGTTCAGGGTTAGTCAGCACCTGCACTGGTGCAGATGGACACGGCATCTTCAGTATCTGCTGAGCTCCATGGTACTGCTGTCGTAACCTACTTACTTGGGTTATGAGTGATGGGCCTGCATTCCTGTCCTGTTCAGTACGGAGGAAATTTGTCTGTCTTTCTGCAGAGAACCACGTATTGTTCCTAAAGCATGTGTGCTGCTATACAAAGCGCAGCCTCGAGGGGGTTCTCCTGTCCTCTTCACTTGTTGCAGGAACAAGACCTTAGAATCACAGAATCACAGAATGGTTTGGGTGGGAAGGGACCTTCAAAGCCCACCCAGCCCAACCCCCCTGCAAGAAGCAGGGACATCTCCAACCGGATCAGGTTGCTCAGAGCCCCGGCCAACCTGGCCTGGGATGTTTCCATGGATGGGGCATCCACCGCCTCTCTGGGCAACCTGGGACAGTGCTCCACCACCCTCAGCGTAAAACATTTTTTCTTAGTAGCTAATCTAAATCTCAATCTAAATCTACCTCCCTCTATTTTAAAACCATTACCCCTGTCACAACAGGCCCTGCTGAAGAGTTTCTCCCAATCTTTCCAGTTTGATTCACCTGAAGGCAGTGGAGTTGTACCTGATCGTGAGAGCGGTGTTTTTTCATTTGTAGGTGCTTATCTGAATGCTGCAGAAGCTTGTTAAGTGGTCATAAAAATAATGAGATGTTCTTATTGTACTTAGGGAAGAAACTTTAAAATGCGTTTTTAAGTCTCTCCATTTCTGTGCAATGATGGATGGTGCCGGTGCTTGCAATTTGCCTAATGGCATCCATTAAACTTCATTAGGACTTTGTTAAACCGAAGTTAAAATCGTTGACATTGATTTTTGATCTCTGAAACCTGCTGGCAGCAAATCTGTAATCGAGCATACCAAAAGCCAGCCGGCTCTCACATTCCCTCTGGTTCCAAAGTGCTTCGTGAGCGATGGCAGAGGGAGGGAGGAGGCTCTCGGCCTGTGGTCCCCGTGACGTTTTGGAGCGCCGTGGCTCTGACCTACAAACCTTAGTCCTGGGCTCGTGCTTTTTGAGTTGACAGACTTCAGCCGTCACATTGCCCACCTGTGTCGTTGCCCCGGTCGGGGAACTTCCAGTCTCTGAGCTCTAACTCAGCCTCTTTGTTTATTCGTTTAATTCCCCGTATTTATTTTTTCTTGCCTGTACAACCGCGGCTCCCCCTTCGCTTGACCTGCGAAACCTCGCGTTCGAGATGAGGAATGTCTGCTCCTAAGTGCCAGTGAAACGGTGATGGAGTAGAAGGGAAGAAAGGTTTTAACATCCTCTTTTCTCCAGAAAAGTAAACATCCTCTGGCTATAGGAAGAGTAAACTTCCCCTGGAAATGTATGTGTTTATATGAACAACCTCTTTCTTCTGGCATTTCCAGATAGCAGGCTGGGAGATTTGTTCTCTACCGCTGGGAAAAGAGGCTTTTTAGTAAGTGGTGCACATGCACGAGATAAGTTTTAGCGTGATTTGTTTTCTTTTTGGAAAGACATCCCCCCTGGATCTATTTCTGTGAGCCTGACAGGGATTTCCTCCTTTATCTCGGGGCGTTGCTCTGTGTCTCGTTCAGCTCCCCTGCCCGTTTGAAGGCACATCCGAATGAACAGACGGAGGAAGCGAGCGTTTCCCTGATAACTGCCCGGGTCTCACTCTGCCAGGGCTTAGGGAGCTTTACTGGAAATCCTTTACCAGCATAACTTCCCCTGTATCTGTAAACTACCAGTTTGCATGTTTACCAAAAAAGAGAAATTTATCAACCGTGCTAAACTGGCATGGGCCGTTTCCAGATGTGGCAACCTCCTTCGAGGAGGAGCCCTGATGCGTGGTTGCCCAAATGGACTTGGGGCGATAAGGCAGACATTCATTCATCTCATTTCTTAGTGTAGCTTTTGAATGTTTGATTGAAGAGGGGCAGGTTGAGCTTTAAAAGCTTTATAATTTGCTTGGTGGTGATTAAACAGGCATATTTTTTCCTGAGGTGGCAGCTCCTGCTTTCAGCCCTCCCCACTCACGTGGGGGGTGGTGAGGGGATTCCCATCTCCTTTCTCTCCAGATGTCACTTCCACCAGCCCCTCTGGGATGCTGCTGCATCCAACATGGCCAGGCTGCCTGGAAAGCGGAACGGGGACGTTTGCAGGTTGGGTGTTGTGGGAGGTATTTACATTTACAACTGGGAGGTGTTGCTGCCGCTCTGAATCTGCCTCTTTGTGAGGGCAAATAGGGAATTTAGGTACCAAATGTTCAGTGCTGAGACTGTCGCCAAGGTTGAAGGCCAGAAGTAGCCTGGACTAACCTTAGTGTGACCTGAATTTGTCCCACATTGAACTTGAACAGGGACCATTTTGCATCAGGACTACACCAGAATGCTGCTCTTCTGCTTTAACCGAGAACCACCTGTCCCGAGTCTTGGTTGGAGAGATCTGCAAGGAGGAGGAAGAGGAGATGGAGCTCTCCCCCTCGGTCTCCTGGTGGGAAAGACAGCAGGCTGGAAGCACTCTGCGTCCTGGCTCTTGGCCACAGTGATCTTCAGCCTTGCATCTGCTCTGAAGCGTGATCTTCCAGGCGCTTGGCTCTGAGTCTGTGTGCCAGATGTGCTGGGTGGCAGGTGAGGAGATAGGTTCCCATCAGAACTGTAGCAAAATCAGTGTTTTTATAGGGCATTTCTGTTTTGGTAAATCTTTATTTTTCCATCTGGAAAGTGTTCTTTTAGAAAATCTGAGAAGACAAAATTCATGCTTAAACTTAGTGCCATGCCTAATGGGCTACTTACTCCACTAAATTCCTCATTTATTGTTTTTTAAATATATGGGATCATACTTTTTAACCCTCATGGTTATGAAGTACGTCTCGCAAAAAGGTTTATGGCATCGTGTGTTGCCTGTGAGTTACGAGGCTCTGTTCCTGCCTGGCACTGAATGAAAGAGCCCAGCATCTGGCAGCCTGTAACACCAGATATCGCAGAACTTCCCACTTTGAGGAGACGGGATGGGTGATGGATGTTGTGATAAAGTATGTCTTTTGACGTGTAAGTCGGGACAGTTGGAGGCCCTTTCTGTAAAAATTTACAGAGCTTACCCAAACCTCCTGGCTGGAAGCTTGAGGAAATCAGTCACTGTGAAGCACGCCGCTGCCATGCGATAGCAGAAATGTTTAAAATCCTGTGCGTTAGGAGAAAGTCCACAACTTGGTTCTGCAGAGAGGGAGGTAAGTGCCCAGAATTTAAAGGATCAGGCCAGAAAACCTTCCTGCAAAGCCTCATCAGGATTTTTGTTACCTCTAGAGCCCGTTAAAGTTAATAGAAGAGCTTCCAGTCAATAGGAGTTGTTAAAAGTCAATAGGAGGCCTTTAGTGAAAACTGGAATAAAAAATAGACTTTAAGATATATTGCATATTAGTAATTCCACAAATATCTCTTACCGTGAGTCACTGAGGGAGACAGAATCCACGTGTGAAGTCTCTCTGTCCAGGCTCCCCAGCATCAGTCTGGTACTTTGGGGGTAAAATTGTTACTGTCGAGCAGCCTTGGGTGGAGACAACAAGATGAGCTAATAATCATTTCAGTGATTGCATTTTGTCTTGTAATATATCTAGAGCTAAACCTATTAACTTGGAGAGCATCTTTATTGTTGAGAGCAAAATGCTCCTGCTGACAAAGCTGGTTAGGCGCTCTTACATATTTCTGTCACCAAACTCCTGTTCCTACTTCACTATTTCGCTAGTGCATTTTTGGTTTAATTCCATGGCACAGCACCTGCTTGTGATTCAGAAAGAATAAGAAATAGTATAATTTCCAGAACACCTTCCTAGTAGGTTTAATATTCTCTTTTACCAGTTTAGGAGTAACAAACAACCAATTAATTTGCCTTTCTAAAGGTTACCTAAAATAAAGGCTCTTCACTTTCTTACCTGAACTTCAGAAGAAAACATCAGACGTCCTCTTCAGAAGTTAAGATGTGAACAGATGAGAAGTGCGAGATGATCAAAGGGGGACTAAAGTTAGCTGAAATGTCCCGCTTATGTGATGAAACCATAAAACGCTGTGGGTTCATGCGCTGCATTTCAAATTTAAACCTGCGAAGAACAGCGAAAAGCTTGCTTAATACGGGTCGGTTTGTATTGTGATTTGTCAGTATCTTCAAAACTACTGAAAAAAAAAAAAAAAGGAAAAGCACTGGTGTAAGTGATCAGCTGATCCTCTTTTCCTCTTGGATAAATAATTTTTTTACACTGAGGGTTGTAGAGCACTGGAACAGCTTGCCCAGAGAGGTGGTGGATGCCCCATCCCTGGAAACATTCCAGGCCAGGTTGGCCGGGGCTCTGAGCAACCTGATCTGGTTGGAGATGTCCCTGCTCCTTGCAGGGGGGTTGGACTGGATGACCTTTGAAGGTCCCTTCCAACCCAAACCATTCTATGATTCTATGATTCTAAATACTGGTGGGAAGAAATGGATCTAGTGCGGACAAACTGTGGTGCTACTTTGGAAGCATCATTCCTGCTGCGTTTTATTGATTCCCTGCTGCATCCTGAGTTGCATCTCCAGTTACTTCCCAGATGGGCTAGGGCCAGTGTCGATGCTCTTTGACAGCCACAGCTTTGGCTGAAGTATCGTTTAGCTGGAGCTGAATGAATAAGTTTTCCAAACCTGTTGATGAACTACGCGAGACCCAGAGGCACAGCAGCATGCACACAGTTTGTTTGAACATACAGTTTTATTTAAGCTACATACAGCAGACCCAACATTTTCTGCTGTCTTCCAAACGCTATCTTTAGCTTCCTTTTGACAGTGAGTATAAATCAGCGGCTGGGGTGTCCAACAAAAGGCATCATCAAGCATATCTCTATGCACTTGAATATTCAAACTTGCATCTTCATTCATCTCCCTACAACACTTCCAAAGTTGCTCATCACCAACTATGGTGATAAATCGTACGAGCTATGAGCTCATCAGAGGCTCATGGACAAAGAAGGCCCATTAGGTCATGGTAAGATAGTCATTTCATCACGCTGAAACTCCTCTGCAGCATCCCCTGGGAGCAAACCCCGCTCAGCTGCCCACAGCCTGCTCTGATCAACCTCCATAAACAAGTTTTAGAGTGAAGGAGTTTGAGGGAAGGATGCTTTGGGGCCAAATATTTAGTTGGGTAAATCAGTTTGGAGTGGAAAACCAGCAGAAGGGCTGAATCTCTTTTAAAGCTTTATCCTTTTGTGTTGTGTTCACTTTTTCACCAGGAAGAGGGTTTTTGGGAAGCTGCCTTCAGCTGGTGGGTTGTGCTGCTCTGTCCCTGTGTGCACAGCACTGGCCGCACCGATTTCACACGTCTGTGCTATTCCTTTGGGAGCTCTTCTGGAGCAGCGTGACTTGTGGAGAAAATGAAACTTCTTGTGAGTGTGAACACAAGGGGATGACGTAGTGGAACTGATAAAGCGAATGTCTTTTGGAAGGTCACCAAGGCAGGATGGTGGTGGTGTGCCCTCATCTCTTTTGTACCTCATTATTCCCTGGCACTCTTGTGTCGAGCTTGACTGTTCCGCTGGTCTTCCTGATGATGTAGGGGAAGTGTCTGCAGCTCGTGCAGGGCAGGACGGTCACCCCGTCAGCGAGAGGGCAGAGGAAATGAGAGCATTGCTCCCTGGAGCGCCTCGTGAATATTTATCGTGGCAGCGCTAAGCATTTCTGTCGAGCTGCCCAGCCCTTAGGGGTCTGGAGCTGATTTTGCTGATGATATTTACTTTAGAAAATGCATGCCAGGAACCATCCCAAAACACAGATGAAACGTCTCGGAGCACAACAGCGACAGGGTGCCATGGCACGCATCGCAGCAAAGACTGCACGTCCGGCGTTACGTTGGTGACAGTTGTTGCTTCTAATGAGCTTGGCCAACAGCTCCGGGGGTGGGGATGGCAGGGCAGAGCTGATCGTAGAGAGACTCATCACCCCCAAAAAGACCCCGGGGTGCAGGTAGATGGAGCAGAACCAATTTGCATGGTCTGAGGACCTGGTTGGCCAACTGTGAGCTCCTGGGAAGAGCTGGTGTGCCACTATCCCTGCTGGGTAAGCCCACGCGTTCTTCTGCTTGGCTGTGCATGGATGCTGAGTAGTTTAAATACTTGCCGGTACTTAAACTGAGCGCATCAGCCCTCAGCAGTAATAAAAGTCAGTGATGTGTGTTTGTGCACCGACTGCAGATAGCGTGGGTAGAGGAAAAGCGGGTTAGACTCCGACTTCAGCCTTTGTCCACATCACTGACCTTTTGCCTTGCATATTGCATGGCCCACGGGTGGAGGAAGGAGGATTAAAGGTTAAGAAACCTCTCTTGAAAGAGTTAGGATGCCTAAATATTTAAAATGTTTCCTTTCCCCATTAATTCCAGTAGATATTAAAGCTAAAACCCTTCTGAGAGGTAATAAAACAGAGCAGCAGAGAAGATCATTGGGAACATTAGGAAGAAGAGACTTAAGAGCTTACTCTTGATGCCTTCAGTTTTATACTTGGTTCCTATTTTACTCTGTCAATCTCCTCTAGTGTTTCTCACTGCAATTTTTATTGTGTTTTTATGGAACAGAGATGGCGTTGCAGGCTACCAGGGAAAAGCTTCTTGTCGTTTAGCGGAGGGGGGAAGAACATTCCTTTGCACATTTTTCAATGTTCCTGTTATATATCAAATTTAGAAAGCAACAAGGAGTAGCATCCAGTTTTCATTAATGCTTCGGGGATTTCTTGGCGCATATGTTTTCATTTCCAAGCGTTCACATGAGAGGCGAAGGAGAAGATGAAATTCCTCCATCCTGGCCATTGGTGGAGTACGTGTCTTGTAACCAGGGGTATCCCTGGACCTTGATGCCAGGTAGCAGGCTGTAACCTCCTTTTTCCATTTTTATCTAGCTCAAAAACCAGCAACAATGGGAAATACGATGCTGGTTTGTTAGGACAAAGGGCCGCAGAGTGGTTGCTTCCCTTATGTGAGCCTTCCTCTTGACACAGTCTGGCTCGTGGCCCATATTAATTTGCTCAAAAAAAAAAAAAAAAAAAAGAGATGATATTCGCATTCTTGGAGGAGTTGCGTGTTCCATCTGGATCCTGCAAACCTGCTAACCCTGGCTAAATAACTCCCATGTCCGCCTTGCTCAGCGAGTGATTTTTATGCATCCTGTCAGTTAAATAGCTATGTGAGCTCCAAAGGCAAGAGCTGAGCGTGAGGGTGTCCCATGCCCGTCACTGCTTCCTGGCCACCGGAGAAGTACCCTTGGGAGATGGTCATGTCGTATGCTGCCTGAATGGATGACAGCAACATGTAACTCTTGTTTGGGGTGGGTCTGAAGTCAGTGTTGTCAGTGAGTTTGTAAAATTACCGCGGAGATGTGTTTTGGCAGCTCAGGTGTGAGCGGGTCTCGAAACTCTGGGACTGTGTTAGCAGGTGTATGGACTGGGTGGTGGTAAAAGTCTTCTCTCACTCTTAATTTCGGTGTTTCTATGGAAACGGATACTGAACCAGAATTGTTCTCTCCTGCCTTTTTCTCTTTCTCACCATGGTTTCATTGGTGAGAAAAAGTGAAATTCAGACGAAAGCCAGCGCACATGCGAGTAGGTGTTTCAGTGAGAGCAGGACTGGGTCCTTGCTGCTCACCCTCCTCTTCACTTTCAAATCGAGGGACGTGCAAATAGAGGCTCAAAAAGCATCAGTTCCTATCTGAGAAATAATTTCTGAATTTTAAGCAAAAAGTGACTTGCGTGACCATGGTTTTGGTCACTCAGCTCAAAGAGAATTTTAATGAGATTTTTAATGGGCTGGCCAGTGCGCGTTGGGGAGATGAAAGCCAGCTGATTTCTACCATCTGGAGACATTTGGGTCTTGTCTTCATGATGATCCTCCTGCACAAGAAGTATGGGGTAAGGAGGTCTGTGCTGGGGTCAAAGCTGGAAAGAGAAATGCCTCTACAGATTGTCAGTGAAGCAGTTTCTTGGCAATAAGACTTTCAGGAATTATTTTTCCCTTAGTGATGCACTTGTAAGACTGGACGTTGCGTGTCTGCTTAGCCCGAGAGGGACCTGGAGCTCCTGTCCGCAGGCTGGAGACTGCAGGACTTGGTGCACCCGGTGTATTTGGTGCTTTTGAGGCATTTCTAATACTCCTGATGGCTGTCGCTCGGTGCCACTGCAGAGTGACAGGTTCCACCGTGGTCCAAGTCTCCTTGTCTTTGTTGCAAGGTGTTTCCACTAATGGATGGCACCCTTGTTTCATACCAGTCTTGCTGCAAAAGGTGGCAATTCCTTCAGGATTGACATTTTTTCTCACATCACCTGTCAGAAATCCAGAATGGAATAAACCCCAATAATTCAGTTACTGCTCAAACTGTGATGACCCACTGGTTACGTACAGAGAAGAGACAGGGAGAAGGAAAGGAGGACGAGAAGCGGATGAAGGACAGGTTCTGCACACAATCCCAAACCAAACCAGAGGCCGATCGCACTGGAGAGTCACAGGTCATCTTGTGAATAAATCACTTTTTAGAAGATAACTCATTTCTGTGATGTTCAGAGGCAAAGAACAGATCGCAGGGAGAGCATCTGGTCCTGATATTTGCGATGGGAGGGAAAGCTGTCCATTGCCCTCCTAACCACCCTATGAAAGGAAAGCAGAACTGTCACATGATTTTGAGGCTTCTGCCGAATTTCCCTATCCAGAAGCACTTGTCTGTGTTGGACTAGCACCCCTGATGGGGTCGAAGCTGGCGTAGCTCACAGCTTCAGCCATCTTGTCATGGGTGGCTCCTTCAGCAGCTTGCTGTCTCTGGTCCAGTCCTCTCAAACGGAAGGGAGACATCACTAGAAAAATCTATGCTTCTTAATTCATCCAGAAAAGAAAGAGTTAATATTTTTTTTTTTTTTTTTTTTTTTTTTTTTTAGGGCTTGCCTTCCTGTAAGTTTTAGTATTTAAAATTAATGAAGAAAATGAGAAAAAAAATGTGGATCAGATTACTCCTTCTCAGCTGTTTTGCTTTTTCTGGCAAATTGTTGCTTGTAGAGTTCTGGCATTTTATTTCTTTTTTTTTTTTTTTAAAGCATTGACATCCCTCGTCATGCTCTGTATAACTCTTTCTTGGGGATTATATGATGGGTGGATGGCTGCTTACTCTGGTCCTACTCCTTGGGGCATCCTTTTACAAGCTGTTCTCCCCCTCCTTCATCCCTCCTCCAACCTGTGGGCGTCTGACTCAGTTTTGGAGGCTCATTATGGAGTTTTCTCATGTAACGTACCGTTAATTAACTCGTGACTCAACATGTTCGCATTAGAGAAGAGATAATTTAGTTTTACTTTGCCTGTTTCTGCGTGCGGCGTGGATGTGTGATATAATTCCTATGAAGGTGGTAACATTTGTAGGTTAGATGAGGTTGTAGATGCCCCATCCCTGGAAACATCTCAGGCCAGGTTGGACGGGGCTCTGAGCAACCTGATCTGGTTGGAGATGTCCCTGCTCTTTGCAGGGGGGTTGGACTGAATGGGCTTTGAAGTTCCCTTCCCACCCAAACCCTCCTGTGATTCTATTTATAGTGGTAAGGGGAGTACCAATGTGCTAGAAACAGACTTGGAAGGAAAAGGTCTTCTGTAAGCAACGAGTTTCTTGCACAAGTGGAGATACATTGGAGGAAGCACTGCTGTGGGCACTGACCTGCAGCAGTTGGGTTGGCCGTGCTGCTCAACCCAGCACAAAACACCAGCACTGAGCTGGAGGCTGCGTGCTGGCTCGGTTGGGCATCTTCCGTCAGCGACGGGTCCAAAGTCCCGCATCTCCCATACACAGAGGGGCCAAACTCTCTGGCTGTTAGATTTGCAAATGAAAGGGTGTGGAGGCTGCTGGCAGCGGTCCATAAATTCTGCTGAGGTTTTGGTAAGTGCTGGTTGTCTGGCCGCCACCTCCCTCAGAGCGGTGCAGGGTGATGGGGACCGTTCCAGAACGAGACGTTACGAACGGCTTTCGACTCATGCCTATGGCATACCTGCTAGTGTTCGTCACAGAGGACCTCCCTCCTTGCGAACTTTACATGCCCATAAAACCCACGTATTTCTCTTTCTTCCAGTTTGTAATTTAGGATTATTTTGAAAACTAAAGCAGTTAGAAGGAAAACTTGTTAAACTGAAGCAATTGAGTTGAGCATTGCACTGCAAGCCCAGGGCCAACGTGCTGACAAGGAAAACAGCTAAAGCCGCTCGCAAGCTATTCAAAACACTCCCACACCCAAATAAGTACAATAAAAAGTACAAACCTAATCTGTAACTTTAGCTTACTGTATTGGGGTTATTAATGTTATTAAAATGCAGTTGTTGGAGGGCTTCGGGACTCTCTTAAGGTATCTGTGGTTCATTGAGCCTCACGTAGGAATTTTGCTTGGGGGAATTTTCCTTTTAATGCATATGTTGACTGGCAAATTGCTTTCTGTCTGCAGAGCTGGCTGGATGCATAGCTGAGGTGCTTCCTTCCATGTAGAGGTACCGCTGCTGCTGATGGAGAAGAAGAGGACAGAGTGGGGGAAACTCCCAAGTAATGCAAAACCCATGTGTGATTTAGCCTCCCGGTGCTCTAACCCAGCTATAAATATTAAACATGAGTTTGGGATGGGATTTCAGCTTGGCCCGTTGGCTCCTCTTCCCGGCACAACCTCATCCATCTCCAAGCCGGAGGGGTGGGCTGCTGGCCGGGCAGCCGCAGCTCAGAGGAGCAGGACGCCTCTCTCCTCTCCTTACCCAATTTTTCTCTCCTTCCATTTATCACACTAATAGCAGACTGAGGGGGAAAAAAAGGGTTGGGGAGGGAAGAGGACGCTGGTACAAGCCCTTGGGAAAGCTGAGCCAGACCGAATGCCCGGTTCACGCTGCCCGGGATGCACCACAATCCTGGGTGAATTGCTGGCTTTATTAAGCGCGCTTAAGGTCGGAAATGAATCCGTCTAATTTAAGTCATAGCAGACCAAATGTCGACTTCCAGCTATGGAACAACGAGCCTTTTCAACCTACCAGCATCTCATATCCTTGGCTCCACAAGTGGCAAATAATTTTTCTTGTAACAGTTTTACAAAGTGCAAGTGTAAAAGTAAATACCGCTTCGCACTTTCCTCCCGACGAGATGCATTGCTGTGGGTGCTTTTGGCCAAACAGCACATTTTACGAAGAATATTGCACTTTGTCAAGGCTTCTTTTCCCAGTCTCTTACATTTTTTGGTTATTTGCATCATTTGGCCAGAGGATTTGGAGTTTTCACTGAAAACGCAAACATCTCTGGACAACATTTTTTATAAAATCTGAGGTTATTTCATTTTCTTGGACGACGTTTTCAGGGCAAAAAGAAAATGCTGGAGGAGCTTTCCTGGCTAAGCCTAAGATCCATGTTATTCACTTGTATAAATGCGTTTAGTTCCACAAACGCAGAGGTGCCGGCACTGCAGGGGTGTTACTGGGCGATAAGTGCTGTTCGTACGCTGAGTAACGCAGAGTGGAAATAAGTGACATTTCAGATTATTTTAAACTCCTGATAGGCTCCGTATGGAAAGGAAACAGCCGGTACAAATAGATGAAGCACAGAACCTGTGTTTAATGTATCAAACTCTCCTAGTGCTTAAAGGCACTGCAGGAGAATGCAAAATCCCACGTGTTTGACCTGAATCGCTACAACTTTGGGGGTTTTGTCGACAGAAACGCTGACCATTATTGCACAGCGACCGGTCTCCTTTTCTTTCCCATCCTGGCAAAGCTGCTGTGATGGATGTGCGTCACTCCCAGCCGGAGAGCGTCTCCGATGGTAATGAAGGCGCCCCATCAAGCAGCGGGTATTGGCGGAGCGTCGTCATTGAGATGATTTTACTCCATAATGAGATGTTGCAGAGCACAGCTCCATTCAAAGCTCTTTAAATAATGTTAACATCGAATATAATAACCGTACAGGGAAATAAAATCCCTCTCCAGGTCTGGTTCTCTCTCTGAAAGGGAATCAATTTTCTTTGCCTGATAGCTTTCCCCAGCACTTAACACAGATGGGGGAAGTCGCTTATTGTTAGGGTTGCCCATGAATTTCCTTCTGAAGGTCAAATCTTTTTTTTTTAAAAAAAAAAAAAAAAGGAAAGAAAAATACATCTTGTGACCCCTATCCTGATGGGAAATGTGGATGACCGGCACATCTCTCCTCTTGGAGATCCCAGGGGAAGGACCTGCCAACAAAGGGCAGAATCAGGGAGCCCTTTTAATAACGCGCTTAATTTCCCTTCTCGTGGAGCGGCCGAGAGAGGAAGGGTGCCTGGTTCCCCTTGGTTTTGCTCTGCTCCTCAGCTGTAAAAACCATGAGTTAACATTTTGGGGTGAAACTGTGACTGTTCAGGCCAATTTCTACTCTCAGTGACTGTACCGTAAGCCCAACAAAGTCAAGATTACTAGGTTTTAATGAGCTTTCCAGGGATAACAGAAGGCAAAATTTGGCCCGCAATGTATCTTCTGGAAAATGCGAAGCCTGGGGAAGGTGTACGTCGGGTAATGAAATGCCTGCCACCATCAGAGTGGGGGTTCAGGTACTGGAGGGGGAGCATTTAACAGAAAAATGCGACTCGGAAGTAATTTTCCCCATAAAATCCCAACTGCAGAGTGTCACCGTAATGCACCGTAATGACTGGGAGGGGGTGTAATTTTAGAAAGTGGTTTTAAAACGCTGTGCCGGAATACATCTGGATTCTCTTAGGAACAAGCAAAATCTCATCAGGGACCACTTCAAAGGCCATTTCCTCACGGTTAAATTATCTCGCGCGAGCCTGCTGTTGCATGCGCATTGTTACATTATGTATGATTTTTGACTGCTCCTAATATGAACAAACTGCACGATATTCCATCAGCAATTTTCAATTTGTTTCGAGCCTTACATCCTGCAGACAGCCTGCCTTGCTGGCTCGGCTTTGTGGGTGCACGTCGGGGGCAATTTCCCAGCCCTCCGGCCTGCAAGGCTTTTGAAACTGGAATTAATTGTGGTTTTTAGAAAGCAGGCCAGTTTTATGTTTATAATAGTGTTTAAGTGGGTTTCAGATTTTGCATTTTTAGGAAAAAAAAATGTATTTTAGTGATGCCGCTGTGGCCCACAGCTCATTTGCACGGGCCTGATGGCCAACCGCTGCGTCCTCGCTTCGGGATGTAGGTGCAACAGGCCGCTGTCACACCCGCTCGGGTTTTCCCTTCCCTCATTTTCCCTTTTTAGCTGGCAGGCGGGTGGCTGTCCTCTGTAAGTGAGGAAAGCGATGCTTGGGCAAAGCCTGTGCGCTGGCAGGGAAGAGAAAATGATGTCATTTGCTTCCCGGCGAGGTAACACCTGAACGATACAGATGTCTTCTTGTGTCAGGGCTGATTGCGCAACAGTGCGTCAAATTAAACCCGTGTTGCTGCCTCGAGCCTATGATCTGCCCGTATTTCTCCGTTGGCTCTTGTGGAGCCACTCTTTTGTCATTTAGCAGATGAAGGGGGTGCAGTTGCTGCCCTGTATCTTGTGCTGCAGCACGGCCCAGAAATTGCTGCATGCTGTGTAGTAGGATTTTGGAAAGAAAATATAAAAGTATGGTCTTAGGGTAGACGTTTGGTGGGAATATAGCCAGGTATCTCCATCCCGTTGTTGTACCACTAGTGAATGCCATCAGCTTCCTCTTTAACTCAAATCCAAACCCTTTCGTGGGCCAAAATCACAAGGACATTTAATAAACCTACCAGGTAGATTTTATCTTCATGTTTTTCCATTTCTATAGGTATGCCATCACGTTTTAAATTCCATTGAACCCTTCTCCTCTTTCACATTGTGGGCTGTGATGCACATTTTGGGTCCGTTCTCATGCGTGCACTGCTGGTGCTGATGCATGATGTAAAGGCTGTACATCTAAAAACATCACTCCTCTAATTTACAGGAGATTTTTGTGGTCTCTGGGTCACGTGGAAGTGCTAAAGCAACGCTTCTGGTCACCTCTTGTTGACATCTCTCACCTGGGCCAAACTTTTGCAAGTCGATAAAATGCAGCCATACTTTCCAACCATTGCGCTTCCATGGAAGCAATCGCTCTGGCTGCCGGAGGGATATTATTCACCTGCCAGAGAGATGGAGGGTAGAATATAAAATAGATTCTCTCTGAAGATGTAACCTATGTTATTGAAAATCTTTAAAGTCTTTATTTTACATCATCCTCTGTCTCTTTGACATGTAATTTGCACTGTGTTAGCATCCTTCTTATTCCCTCATGTGTCCTTCCTGAGAATGCCTCCCTTGCTTCTCACCTCATGACCGGCCTCGCTTTTCACTGTAACGGGCAAAATCTCCCAGCTCTGGTCAAGAAAGGTGCTGGCACTGCCTGCAATGCTGTACCAGGGCAGCTGGGTTAGAGAACTCACGTGGTAGTTGGTAGGAATTTGCGTTGACCCAATGAAATGAAGCCTGGTGCTGATCTTTTACGAGCTTGAAAGGGTTTCAGCCGTACCCAGAAGGATTCCTGAGAGTGGTTCTGAGTTACAGAGAAAAATAATTCGTCAAGAGAGCACAGCCACTCCCTCTCCGAGCATCCTCCTCCCCACAACCCCGTCAACGCTCTTGCGCAGAATGCTTCATGGAGACATGGGAGAAGGCTGCTTTTTGCTGTGAGTTGTTCCTATTCCTGTTGGTCAAGATCTCGGAGACCTTTGTTTTGGGTCCATGTGTAGGGATTGGGACAGTCTCCATTTTCCTGCCCCGCCAGCTGAGAAGCTCCTGCAAGGACAGGACTGATTTTTTAAAAAATTAATAGCCAAACTTAGAGAAAGCAGAATCAAGTGAAATAAAATATTTTTTTTTTCTTTAAGGTCAACCCAAGATATCTCATTACAGCCTAGATGAAATCTGGAGGGGTATTTTGGGGTTATTTAATCTTGCCGTTTAACCACTTTGCTTTTTCAAGTGAACTGATTTTGCCATTTTGAAATGAAGCACCAAGAGGAAACATTCTGCCATTTCTGAATTTGCTAAATTCAACCAGAATTCATATATCATTCCATTCCTCCAAAAATTCTGCTAATTTTTAATTAATTGCTGAATTTATGCTCTACAGAAGGAAGCAAGTGGGAAGAATAGACTTCCGATTAATTTTTGCCAAGGTCTGGGAGATGCAGTGCTGGGGAGGAGCTGCAAGATGCTGGTAGGTCCCATGGGAGCACAGGAGACAGCACCTCAGAGGTCTCGGAGAGGTTTTGTACACTTTCTCCCCCTGCCCCACACGGATATAACCTCTCTCTTTGTCTGAGTCCCATTTAAAAAGCAAACAGAAGGAGAACACAGCAACATAAAGTCTGTCTTGGAATCTGGGGCCATCCACTGAAATACTCTGGTAAAATTCATATATTTTTAAATAAGGTGTTTCAGATGTTATTTCTAACCTGGATATTCACTGGACACCTGGATATTCACTAGTTCTGTTGAGAAAAAAACACAGCAGGAATGAAAATTTTCACAGCTTTTTGCTCAGTGAAGAAAAGTGAAGATGAAATGTTTATGATCTGTCGCAAATCGGTATAAATCTGGAAAGTCTTTGACACATTCATATTTTTTTATGAAAGAGTATGAGGCGATGGAGAATACTAGAAAAAACAATATTACAGAACGCCGACACCTTGGTCTGTGATCTGATGGGATGTGACTGATGTACCATCAGCTGAGAAACCTAGCAAAACGCAACCCGCAAACGATGAGTTGAGAGCTGAGATGAAGCCAACTCTCTGGTGGGTTTCCTTTTATTAAAAAAAATGATATTCACGTTTCACGAAGTGCATGGTAAATCTAGTGTGTAACTGAAGAGTAAGCTGGTTTTTATTCTCTGACTTAAGAATACGTAGTTTTATTTACTTTAGATATCTGAGATTTACAGCTGAACCATGGTGAGGACACATTGCAATGCCTCTGTTATCCATGTTCCTCAAAGGCACAGCTGGAGGCACAGCTGGATACAGAGCATGGGGACCATGCGATAAGGCAGTCACTTGGGCCAAGGGACCGTGGCAGAAAAATAAAATGTGGGTTATTTAAAGCCAGTTGGAACTGTGGTGTCACCATACTACATAAAACATAACTCTTACTCTGTTGGTTTGTTGTAAAAAAGGGTCCCTTGATACGATTTTACACAGTTTGCCTACTTTGAGATCATTTCGTAATTTAACGTCTTGTGCTAAAATCAGCCAACATTTTGACAATGGTTGGGAGGAATTTTTGACAAAATGTTGGTGAAGTTTGACAAGACTTTGACAAGGAACCAAGGGAAATCAGCAATTTTGGCTGAGCTTTGCTCTGAGTTTTGGGTTTGCGTTCAGAGCAAGGACATACATAGACAAGGACGTTTTGGCATGAGCCGAATCACTGTTCTTTTGGACCACTGCAAACCAAAAATGAGTCTGCTGACCATGAACCGCCTTCTCTGAAACGATGTAGAGGAGGGAGCAGGCACTGCTGTGCTTGATGGACGAAGACAATGAAGAGATGTGGGCAGATTCTCAAATGCTCCTCCCTGTCACACAAACTCTTGTTATTAATACAACAGAAAGGGTTTCAAATTAATGCAAAGTTTGATAGAGCTGCCCCATGCCTGCTTTTCACTTGCTATTTTAATTCAGATGCTTCTTGTTCTTGTAGAGTTGGTTTGGTGTTTCAAAGGATGGAGAGTTCAGGCAGTCGCAGTGCGTGTCGAGCATTTTCAGCATTCCTCACCTGTGTTGTGGTATGGATAACGTATTCATTTAAATAACGCAGTGATGGAAAACTTTGTTCTTACTGCGAAGGCATTGAAGGAAACAAGAATACGTGTGGATTGCATTTAGAGTTCCTCTGACTTGCATGACGCACATTACTTACAAAAACGGAGTATGAGAGAAGGTATGATTGGGTGGGCTTGTCCTGTATCATTTTGAAAAACACAAAACCACTTAAAAATATCCTGCAATTGCCAATGTCTTTGTTTTCTGTCTGAGATGTCTATGGCTTGTTACACTCCATACTCTCAGCTTTCCTGCAATTTCTGGCTCTTTAGCACTGAAATAATGTAATCCAATTTTCTTTGTTGCCATAAAGGCCTTAATTATGGCTTCATGGGATATTGTAATCAGAATCCGCTGGATTTTCTCATATGTCTAAGTGACGTCTGCTTCAAATTCATCAGTGTCCTTGTGTTGTTGTAAGCACTCAGATAGTCTGGAGGTCATGCCTCGCTTCATGTGTCATTGCCAAAGATGAATTTATTCAGCATTGGTTCTCCTACAGCAACATAAACTATCAGCTTGCTTTGAATTTTTGCCTTTATCTTCAGGTTATTGCCGCAGAAATGTGATAATCCCTCATTTGTGCCAGTGCTGATAACGTCTTTCCCACTTGGATTTCTCTGTTGACATTTGCAGGAGGAGTTTTCATTTTGTTCGATCATACGCGGTGAGTTGACCTTGGATGGCGGGGTGGACACGGCAAAGGTCACTCACAGCTTTGCTTAATTAACACTGGGGCTTTGTGTCTGAAGCAAAAAAATGCAAAAAAATTTTCAGAGAGCACCATTAGCCTGCATTTGCATCCAGGGGTGCTTTTTTATCGCATTTTTAATGCAAAGATGGTGTTGGCTTGTCTCCAGCCCATGTTTTTCTAAGTCACCTCCCCAGGAGCAGAGGTGATGGGGATGGCGCCAGGCTTTGCGGGGCTGCTGGGAGGTACCCGCAGCCTCTGCCCGCGGGGGACAGGCGTTTCTGAGAGCAGGAGCGTTCTCAGGCCCAATGTGGGCATGGAGAAACAGGTTCCATGCAGAGCGTGCATGCCGTGGGTGAGGCAGCAGATGTGGGAGCAGAAACAATGCTCCCGAGCAGGAGAACTTTCCTTAGGGCTGTGAATTTGTTAAAATGTCCAGCAGTGCGTGTTGAGCCTGGCTGAAGACAAAAGGCAATAATACGCAGGGGCAATGGGCTCGCTCCACCTGGACCTTGCTAGCCCGGCTCCTCCTGGATGCGGGCTGGTGAGCTCTGGGCTAGTTTCTTTCTTAAGAAAGCAAATTAAATCACTTTTCTTATTTGACCATCTCCAACTTTTGTTATTTTACTGTTTCCAAAGTGGAATGCCCAGCATGGCTCACATGGACAAAGAACCTGATCCATATTTCTCCCATCTGACCTCCGGTTTGCCCTGGCTGCGGGTGGGAGTTGTCCCCCTGTTAAATACTGCTGTAGGATTTTCCAGTAGAGTTTCCAACACTGGTTAACCCTCCCTTTTAAAATAAAAGCCGAAGATAGATTATAGCTATTTCCCAGGTTTAATCACTAAATATATAGTGTATTATTTTATTTTCCCAGAAATACCATTTGAGTGGTGCGTGGCCAACCCCAGGGAGCCCGTTTAGGTGCGGCCTCCACAAAGCGAACCCAGCTGGGCGTGAAATGAGCCCTTTTGTCTGGCAGAGCTGCGGGAGGGGGTCAGTACGGGCGGGTCGATACAGCCACGCATCTGAAACAGCCCAGCCAGGGACCTTGCGGCGATAGGAAATGAGGTTTGAAAGCTCCACGCTGAATGCAGCCAGTCGCAAACAATAATCATTTTAGCAAGAGCTAAAATTGCTCCTCTTGCTCCGGTTTTAGGGGTTCAGCTGAAGCCCTGAGCCAGGAATGGTGCCCTTGGATGTTGTTAGTCTCCTCCTAACCTAAGCGCAGCAGTAAAATCAGGGCTCCGTGCAAACCCACCCAACCTTTGGTGTATTTGTAACCACGTCCCTCCGAGCGGCCGTGCTCCTGTTACTCTAAATGGTCCTACTCCATCCTGCAAGGAGTCAACCCAGACGCGAAGGCCGGTGTACGTGGTGCGGGGACACAGTATCAGGCTGGGACCTCCCCTGGTCCGGAGGGGCATCTTCTCTCCGTTTTGAAGCCAATCCATACATCAACTCAGGTAGTGTTGCCATAACCATTTCCACTGAAAAAAAAAAAAATAAAAAATGAGGCTGTATTTTGGTGTTTGTTATGTTTGGGTTTGGGGGATTTATTTTCCTGTTTTATGGCCTCGCAGGTGTAGGAACCTGCTTTGCGGTGAGGCAGAGTAGTTTCACCCAACTTTGTACCATGGTCTTTGCATCTTCCCAGCTGGAGCTGGGTGCAATTTGTGGTCAAATACTTCCTCCTTGGAGAAAAAGTAAAATCAGATCCATCAACGTTATTTGCAAAGTCTTCTGTAACTTACCAAGATATTTTTTGGGGGCTGAAAAAAAGCCTGTAAAGTTCACTTCTACATTTCCCAAGTGCATCATTCTGATATTTGGTTTTCAGGCACCGTTTCATTTGCCTATTTTAATCCTAAAATGCCAACGAGGAGCCGTGATGGAACTATTTCATTTTCATGGGGAAAAAAAATTTAATTTAACATTGACAATGAAGGAGCGAATAAACTCAAAATGATTTTTCCCTCCTGCTTTTTCGGACTAGCAGGAAAGCGAGAACCCAGCCCTTCCCAAAGCTCCGTCTGGGACAGCGTTGGGGGACATAAATCACAGCCGCAGCCCCACGCGAGGTGTTACCCCACCCGGCTTTATGGCGGGTATAATTTAAGCTTTCACAGACTGTGAATCTTGCTAGTTAAACAGGAAGGGTTATTTTATTTTCTAATTGACTTTTGATTTGGACGTTGTCAGATGAGAGCTTTGCGTTCAAGTAAGAACTTAGCATTCGGTTTCTTTTATTTGGAAAAAGTTCCCATCAAAATATCCTGTATTTCCTTGGCTTTGTTTCTCCCGCAAGATCCCAGGCTTGCTTACTCTTACCCTTTTTGCTTTGGTGTCACGACCCTGCCCTTTTCTTCCTTCTTCCACATACCGCGCTTTGTCATTAAATCTTAAGATTATTAAATAAAGTCATCATTTCCCCTCAGCTTCCAGTGGTCTCCTTTGGGAGATGGTGATCTATCTGAGGACAGCACGTCTCTTAAATAACATTTATAATTATACTTAAAGAACACGATATACGGTAATTGCCACCGTTAGCACACTGATGTGTCGTTCGCTCACGTTCAACCCGTGCTGTCCCCACCCTCCCAGCTCCACCAAAACCTTCCCAACGCACCCACTGCTGGGTTGGTTTTGGGTTTTATTTTTTGCAAGTTTTTTTTTTTCCTCTGAGTTTTTAATTGTGGAGTGGGCATGGAAAAAGGCAGCCTATAAAAGATTCATGGAGCTATTGATCACACCAGCATGCTGTAACAGCTCAGCATGCAAAGCTGCTGTAGACATCTGAGGGCTACCAGCGTTCCCGTACATGAAAGCTGAAGCAGGCGTGTGCGTTTGTCTGCATGACATCGTTTCTCGTGTTTTTTTCCCCTTTATATTTTCCACTCATGTTCTGCGTATGTAAAATGAAGCACTGCAGAAGGAACCGGAGAATAATGAGGGTCAGGTGGCAGACTTCTTATTTATGAAGAACTCCTTTGTAGCCTTCAAAATAATTTCCAGTGTTATTGGGCAATCAAAGGCAAGTATAAAAATCGTAAGATCAAATAAATAACGTGGAACTAACGAAGTTCTATCTACATGCCAGAAAATGTCAGGGAAAAAGGGTCAGACATGCAAATGCCTCTTCATCTTCCTCCCCAGGGAAAAGTTCAGAGAGACTGAAGGTCATCTCAGACATTGCAGATGGGTATAAAGTGACGCCAGAAGAAAGAATCACAACAGGAACCTTTCTCTTGTTTGCAGGATTTGGTCCCCAAAGAAGCCTTAGATCTGAAATGAGTTGGGGCATAAGTGCAGGTTTGGGCTGGAAACCGGAAGGTGTCCATCTCCATTGGTGGTGAGGTGGTGGGACAGGTCACACCCCTTGATCCGCTGGTTAGAAACTGGTCTCGTATCAATAAATGTGAGCAAGGGGAGAAATCATTCCTGCTTCTGGATGTCCTAAAACACCCTCCGTGATATATTTGCATACAGCCCCAATTAATTGTACTATTTAATGGTACCCTGGAGGGCGCACTCGAAAATGTAAGGAGCAATTCTGCACTGACAGCAGGGATGAATTAGATGACCTAATTCTTTAAAGTACGAGATTTCAGATTGCTGTATCAACTCCATGTCCTAGGGTAGGCTGCCAGTAGGTACAGGACTCCACCTGAGTCTCTGTAAATGTACCTATATACTTCCTATATACTATATTTTTAAAAAATACATCTGAGAAGATATCTTGACATCGTTGATGAGCACCTTGAGTAACAAATATGTAAGCCTTTTGGTCGTCTCATTTATAAACAACTTAAAAAACTCGGAGCGATGTTGATGGAAAACGAATAAGACAAGAGCATCTGACAGAAGCAAATAAATACCTTATTTAATACATGCAAAACACGTAAATGAAAAGGCTGAAAGATAACTCAGGTCTGAAAGAAGCCTCTTTTTTATATCACAAGTATTCTGACGAGTAGTACGTGCATGCGAATGTAGGGATGCGAACTCATAGACTAACACAGCAACTACAGAGCTACAAACTTTGAATTTTCCTACAAACTGACAAATATTTAGACTTCATCACCAAGACTACAGTATACAGAAGTATGAAAAACGATGGGGAACTTGGCCCCAGCTCCTGGGAGAAAATACTGAATGACTAAATGCTGGAGCACTGCTTCTGCACAAAGATAATACATAAAATCTGTTGAAAACATCTAAACCTCCGTATATCAGAAGGAAATATGAATTGCAGAGGCATCAAAACCTATTGAAAAGATGACATTGGTCGTGACCATTATTTAAGTCTACGTGAGCCGATAAGATTCATGAGAAACAGCTCTCCTTCCTCTAACGTGCAATTTGGAAAAACTCAGCTCAAATTGTGAGATGGGTGAAGATCTTTTCTGTTTTATTTTTTAAAGTAGATTTTATTTTCCTCTCTTTCTGAAGTATCTCCATCCTCTTCCTTATATGAGAAGATGTGGTCATCTAACTTGGCTCTCGATGCCGTCAAATTTCACCACCTTCGCAGAAAAAGACCGAACCAACCCAACCCAAAATTTGTATGAAATTTTCCCCCGCAGAGACAGAGACTTCCAAGGAACACAGCTGTACTTTTGCATTGGTCAGCCGTTGCTTGCCCCAGTACCTGACTCGGTCTGAAGGACTCTGTCCTCTCCTAAAGATCTCTCTGCATGCTTCCTTGTGCCCAGCATAGAATCATAGAATGGTTAGGGTTGGAAGGGACCTTCAAAGGTCATCTAGTCCAACGCCCTACCAGGATGCTTCATGGATGAGGCATGGGTTGCTTGGCTGTGCATGCAATTATCACTGCTGGGGATGAACAGCTAGCCCAGTTTGGGTGTTGTAAGAGGTGAGCGTGGCCTCCTGCTAGCCTGGGGTAAGGGCCCGGAGCCCCAGCGATAACCCTGCTGGGAAGGCGTCCTGTTTCAGCACAGATTCGTCACTGACGTTAAGCTACCTCTTGGCCGCTCTCCAAAATGTAAACATACTTCAGGGCTGAGACTTGGGAAGTAATTTAAAATGTGTTAGCTCTAATGTTGGGAATTTGGGACTCCCGAAGCCCAGGGCCTAAAAGGAACATTGTTTGCCGTCTCATTAGCCCTTTTGCTGAACTCCAGTAACAGCCTCCCTGGATTTTCCCACCAGTATCTCTTTATCTAATGGGGCTGAGAAGGAAAACCTGTTACAAGCATTAAATATTTTCTGATCGGTCGTATGCTTAATTGTGGCTCTGTAGGATCATATTTATGGTCTACAGAGCTGTTACGACTGTTTCTTATATTACAGCTTTAAACTCTGGGGACGCTGCCAGCTGCGGAGGTGAGCTGCCTGAGGACACGCGAGCAGGGTTTTTCAGGAGAAAGCTTTCCTTCCCATGCTGCCGGCGGGTGGTTTCTCCTGGTGCAGGGATGGTCGTGCACGGAGGATAGTGTTTCCAGGCTGCACGGGAATAAAAAAAGCAGGATTGAGAAATGCCTCTGTGGCAGGGGCTGGGTAGGGTTTGGGTGTCCCTGCAGCACATCCCTCTCCAGGGCTGCCTGGGATGTGCCAGGGGCTTTTCCTGCTGCCTCTGCCTCTATTTCTGATTTTCATACCAATATTTCTGGGGATGAGTGCTAAGCCTGGGGTCCCTCCCGGTGTGGCAATGTTTGGAGATTGCCATGGACATTGAGTGTGGGGCAAGGACCATGCTGGCCATGAGGAGCTCCACACCTCTCTCCTCCTGCCCATGGAGAAACATCTGGGTGGCATTTTCATTCACCCACACTTGTGTCCTGTCCTGTTTTTGTCTTTGAACTGTTATTCCCCCTGAAAACAAGCTGAAAATAAGGCTGGATCTTCGGTTGATTAATCAGGATCACCACATTGAAGCTGATGGGTGAAATGAAGATGTGGGCCACTAATTTATTAAAGGGCTTGGAAACACTAACGACAATGGCCAAGTGAGTTTCTGACTGTCCACCCAGCCGTTGCAGCAGCCTGTACATTCCTGGGTGATAAAGTCCATTAATTTTATCTGCTTTCAGCAGTCTTTGAAGTGAGATGGTCCCCTGCAGCCTCGGGGACGGGGAAGGGGAACACGTCTGCCCATGGGGCCACTGGAATTGCGTTTTTCATCTCCCAGCACCTGAGATGACCGGGTGCATGTGCTGAGTTGGTCCCACTGAGTCATGATTTGCAGTGTGGTTACAGGCGATGTTACCCACCACTCGTACCAGGCTGGCACTGAAAGGACCAGGACCCCTCCACCAAGTACAGCCACCGCTGATAGACCTGGAGGAAAAGTTCCCATCATCTGCAAGACATGTAGGAACAGGAACTGGGCGTATTTGGGAGGGATGCTCCTCCAGCACAAAGCGAAACTCTTCTGTTTGAGGTGTTTTGGGGAAGACCCCCCACCAGCAGCAGAAAATCAAGTCTAGCAACCCCACACCAGGATCTGCAGCAGGGAAGAGGTCAAGGGTGTGTGACGTCATGTGTGTGAAGGAGGTGTCCCCCATGCGTAGCTTGCTCTCCTGCTCTGCGCTCCAGGAAAGCCAGGAGGGTGAAGGGTGAAGGATGGAGGATGAAGGGTGGAGGGCAAAGGATGAAGGATAGAGGGTGGAGGATGGAGGAGGGAGGAAGAAGGGTGGAGGATGAAGGATGGAGAGTTGAAGATGAAGGATAGAAGATGGAGGAAGAAGGATGGAGGGTGGAGGGTGGAGGATGGAAGAAGAAGGATGGAGGGTGGAGGGTGGAGGATGAAGGATGGAGGATGAAGAATGGAGGAGTGCACACCAGGGTTTTAGGGCTAGTTTTGGCAGCAGGAGCCTGCAGTTTTCCAAAGCTATCTTAAGGTGGCAGAGTTGCAGTCTGCTGGAAGCTGAGCCCTACGGCTGGTTGGTTTGCGATCCAAGGGGAAGAAAGGTATTTTCAGAAAAATGATCGTTTGTCTTGCAAAGCAGGATGAGCTTTACAGGAGAGAAAAAGATCTGAAAGTAAATTAGCCCATACTAATTAGAAATGTGCCGGCACTGAAATATTCAGGTCATTACAAATTTGTGGCTCCCTTTGAATTGCTCTGTGCCAGCAAATGAGCAGATGATGAGTGATCTTCTGCAGCCGGCGTCCCACCCTGCCTGTGCAAACCAGCACTGGGCGCATGCCCCGTCCGGGGCTGGGTGCTGCTCATCCATGGTGCAGCGGACCCCGTGCTGCCCCATGGCTTTCCCAGCGCTTGTGGGGCATTTCTCTTCCTTGGCAGAAGCCATTACAACCAAATGTTGCAAAAACGACGGCACTAAGGGGCGGAGGAAATGATAGGATGATTTAGGGCACCCTTCCTCACGCTGCCAGAGCAGGAGGGATGTCTGAATCTAGGAACATTTTGTTTCCTGAAGAAAAAATGGGATGGAATCCTGTGAGTATTAGTCGCACTGCTGTTATCACTTTCTGCTTATTATTTCAAAAAATTGTAAATTCTGTCCAAGGTAGTTGCAGAAGCCATTGCAGTTCATTGTCTGGATCTAATACTTTCTGCTTTTGTGTGTCTACAGCATTTAGAATAAAAATTAGTAGAGGGGGAAAAAATCCTTAGCACTTCAGTGGGGCTTTTGATAGATGTACTTTGGAGGTGATCTTCTTCCGAAGGACAGCAGTCATGCCGATGTATGGAGAAGGCTGTTCAAGGCCAGGTGCTCCTCTCTAGTTTACGCAGCCCATAAAAGAGACCATCACCTGGACGTGCCTGACCTACCCTTTGGAGTCAGAAGGTAAAGCGGGAGTCAGGCTGTTCTTCAAGGAAAGTTTTACACCCTAAAGAGCAGCAATTAGGAATAGCTCTGTTTTAGTTATCACTCCTTCTCTCCACCCTCTGGGAGGTAAGATGGGTGTGTCCATCATACGTATCGCTGGTATAACGACAGTGAGTGCTGCCTTCAGGAAACCCCGGGTCCCATCCCTACATTGCACCTGGAGAAGCCCCCCGGCAGGCAGGCGAGCCTGCAAGCCCTGGGGAGATGCGCACAGCTTTCAAAAAGAAGCGCGGAATGGGAAGACCCTCTGCCAACTGCCCTCAGAGGAAGATGCCGCCATTAGTGGTCCAACTGCCGCTAACGGTGCGCGGTTGACTGTCAAAGACAGGGCTGTTGAATTGCTGCCAGAGCAAAGAGGTCTTTGGCTTTCTGACGGCGAGGAGAGCTGCGGGAGGTGGAGGGCTGTGCTGCTGTCCTCTCAGAGCACTGAGGCGGCTGCGTTTCGGGAAGAGGAAAGCAAGTAGGGCTTTGTGGGCTGTGGTACCGTGGGAATTTCTCTATGTGTAACAATTAAGTAAAAAAATTATTTGAGGCTGTGTTTTATCTGCTGCGACTATTTGCAGTGTGCAGTAAGCCATGAAATTTCTCATTTCTCAGCAGGGACGCAGTGGACGACTGCAACGTGATGCATTGCAGCCTCCCTGCCTGCCTACCTGTGCGTGTTAAACACCCGTAGCTCACGCTGTCCATACCTTTAGGAGCTGAGAAACCCGGTCAGGCAGATGAGCCTGGCTTCTAAGGATGGAGAAGAAAATGCAAGTCTGCCCCTCGTTTGGTGTTTAACCTCTCCTGGGGAGCAGCTAGTTGCTGAGTCAGGAAACTGCAGAGCTTCGGCTGCTCCAGGCAGGAACCTCCTGGGACCACGAGCATCTGCTCCCACGGAGTGTAAGAGGATGAATGGTCAGCGGCAAGCCTTCAAACCCCCTCTCCTGCTCCCTGCTGAGAGTACAAATTCCCTGATAAAAGGACAGTGGAGACAGTTGTTTCTGCATTTAGTGATGGTTACTTGGCCATCGCAGGTAGCTGCTGCAGAAGCACTGAAAGGACAAGTTCATCCAGGAGACATTCATGTTTTCAGTTCTTTAGGTCCATCTCTGGCTCATACAGAGATCCTTTACCAAAGATGCACAAGTATGCTAGATTTCTTCTCTCCTGTGGAAACATTTAAGGCCAGATTGGACGGGGCTCTGAGCAACCTGATCTGGTTGGAGATGTCCCTGCTCCTTGCAGGGGGGTGGGCTTTAACGGGCCCTTCCCACCCAAACCCTTCTGTGACTCTATGATTCTACATTTCTGGACTGCATCTGATCCTCCATGAATGTAGATATCCTCTCCTGCTCCTAATTTCATTAGCAATGCCCTCTTGAGAGCTGATCCAAATATCCCACGTAGCGTCGGCTGAGGTGCAAACAACCAAATGACTCAAGCAGAAGGGATGGCGTACCCTGGTCCTGATCACCGCCTTTCTTCGTCATTATGCGCTTCCACTGGCTTGGAACAATCAAGTGTACCACTATCAAGGACGTTGACGGATTAGCCTCATCAGTCCCCTGCTGTGACCGCCAACTTTCCGTATATTAATCAGAAAAAACAGCTCCCTGATTGCCATTTAAATTGCACAAAAGATATATTTGTCTTGTGGTAGTCCATGACATTTCAACGTGCTGCCAGATCGCAATGTCTTAGAGCAGCTTTGTTGCTGTGTTTCCCAAGAGGCTGGAAAAGCAGAAAGCTCATCGAAAGAAACATTTTGCTTCGTTCTGCTGGTCTCATGCTGAACAGATATCAGTATAAAAAAAATGCAACACCTCTCTGAGGCTATCAAGTAGATTTTACTGGATAATATTAAACCTACGCACTAGTTTCCGGGACTTGACTTCTGACTTGGGCTCTCCATATCCTCCTGGTTTTGGCAGTAGCGTTTGTACTGACTCATTTTTCCTTCCTAGCTGGCAAGAAAAGCTGTCTTCCCCCTATAACCGACATGAGTGGGGTGTAGAGTTGCAATAGTGTTTGTTTTTCCTCTTTGTGCCCTCTAGGACTGAGACCAGTCACATCATATTCATTTCTGGACACTTTATGAGTCCATGGTCCCCTCCTACTGTAGGCACAGCTGCTGTTGTACATCGCAGACTCACAACGAGACATTGATCCCAATCTGAGGTTCAGTGTCTGATGATCTAATTTGACTTTTGTGCATCATGCACCAGAGATCCAGATGTTTTGGACAACCATAAGAACGACTGGAAGGTGGGACAATAAATATGGAATTAACTGTGCAGGATAAGCCTGATGCAACCGGTCCAGGAGCACTCCTGGAGCATCCCTGGAGGAGAAGATGCACATGAGAGCGTAAAACTTCTGCAAAGTGCCAGTGTGCATGTGGACCCACCCAGCAAGTCCTCACTCAACACCAGGTTAACATCTAGCAGAACATCTGCAAGGTTTTGCAAACCACCTTTGAGCAACTGCCAAACGTCTCCCAGCAGGACACCTGTTACCCCGCCCCGTGAGGGTGCGATGCTCAAGGGATTTGGATTTTGCAAGGATATTTTCACTGCCTTGTAGAACTATTTAAAGACTGAAAAATCTAAAAAAATATTTGTTATTCGCGGCCCACCGCATGGGGTCTGTGTAGCACTTCCTTGTATACCAGGTTCATGTGCTCCCCTCAGGCAATGATAGGTGAGAAATTACACACAATATACTTTAATGTCCCCGTATAAATTATTCATTTGAAGAACGACTGCACCTACAGGAACACAATGTGCTTGCTGTTGCCTTTGTTGGCAAGCTTGCCCTGCATTAGTTACTGTGGTAGGTAAAGCCTATGCCACGGGAGCAGCTCAGCGATGTTAATGCCACGTTGGCTCTGGCAGCGCCGTCTTTTCCAACTATTTATCCTGCGAGCGGGTCCAGCCCTGGGTGGGTCCCTGGGAGCTCGTTTGCACAAGCCAAGGAGCTGCCCCCTCCCAATTTTCCCATGTAAGAAGTGAAATTTCTTTGAAGGTGTCTAAAAGCTGCTGAGATGTAGCTGGCGGTGTTTTCCAGGATGCCCCAAGGGACAGGCACGTCCCAGTCATGGAGGATGCTCCACGTGGCCTGGGGGTGCCTCGCTCCCGGGCTCCACCGCGTACCCACATTTTCTCCCTGCTGGTGCAGAGCCCATGAGGCTGGGCGACACTCTGGCTTTAGTCCTTCAAGAATTTATTGTCTTCCCTTTCTCACTAATATTTGCTTGCTTCATTAGCTGCTTACATGCTCTCATCTCATTTACTCACTGACCTTGCAGACTCCCATCCTTTCCGGAAGATTACATTGCAACCTTATTTCAGATGATCTTTCAAAGATCCCGATCATAATGTGAAAATTATACATTAGGCCCAGATATAATATAAGATTTTTATTTTTTTTTTCAGAGAGAAAACAGCTTTCAACAGACCATGGAGTGATGTGAGAGGAAAGATCTCTTTCCATCAAATTTTCTTTATTTTGCGTAAAATTCTACTATAAGCTACCATCAATTTTTGTTTTCTTGGACAAATACTGTCTCTTTTTTTTGTCTGGAAATTTTGTCTGTGAAGATTTGGGGAATTTTCTAAACTTATCCAGGAGTCTTGAGATGTGTCATGGACTGTGGTGTCCACCTTCCGTGACATGGGCTTTCTGGTGCAGCTCCGGCCAAGAAATCCCAGCCACAGATCCACTCCTCTTTGTCCAAACATTTCTAACAGCAATAATCACTAATGCTGACACATAGCAAAGTCTTTCTTTTCCTCAGAAAGCCAGAAAATCTGGTTAAAACTTTTCTGAGTGCATTGGTTGCATTAGTAAATGCTTTCCCCGTGGCTGCCAGATAAAAAGCAAAGATAAGAAACAGATCCATGCTTGGTGCCTTAGACCTCAGCAGAGCGCATCTGGAGCAGAAAGTTAAAATATTATGGCTTTTTTTCTTTTTTTTTTTTTTTTCAGTTTGCTGGGTGAGAGCCACAGACCCATCCCGTGCTGCCCGTTATTCCATGTGCTTTCCGCCTGATTGATGTGCTTTCTGCATGCGGAGAGGATCTGCCATCTTCGGCCGCGGGGCTCCCACGAGGCAGCTGAAATTGCCGGTGGGGCGGCGGGGAGTGATGTACGGTGCCGGGGAATGCGTGAAGCTATGTTAAGTGGATGGGCTGTGGTCCCAGCACGCCAGGAACGCTTGGGCTTACATGGGCCCGGGCAAACCCCGCGGCAGCAGCCTCGCTCATGGAAACCCTACGGCGGGCAAAATGAAGTCTTTGCTCTGATTGCTGAGAAAACTACAGAAAGCAGAGTTAAAAGTATGTTCCCAAAAGTTGTGAGGGGTTCAAGAAGAAAAGAAGAAATTCCCGGAGAAATTTCTCTAGGATGACCTCCAATGTGTTTTTGGGGGATGCTGCCACCACAACTAGCCACCGTTGCTGCAGCCCCCTGTCAATTAACGAGCAATTAATCAGCTGGCTGACCCGTGAGTGCTTTGGGCACAGCTTTGCACAAGTTTTAAGGAGAGGAATTCCTGCATCCACTTTGGCCACATCCAAAGCAAGAGGGCTCCAGCTGACACTGAGTTATTCCTGATCCGAGGGCGATGGGCAGGACCCACCAGCACCCGCCAGCATCGAAGAGGCTTTACCCTGATCCAGTTAGTTCTTCTTTAGGTGTGGCTTCAGCAAAATGGGCTGAATCCCCTCGCTTTCGCAAAGCTGCCCATGCAGATGTGCCCCGTGCTGAAGAGCCTGACTTGCTTTTCATGCTTGCTACAAACGTTCTCCAAGGACGTTAAATAAATGGGGACTGTTTGTTTCAGTTTTTTGAGGTTAACAATGCACACATCTTTTTAATGGACCAAATAGAGTGAAACTAGCAATGAAGAGTAATTATAGAAGTGTGGGAAGTATAGCGCCTAATGGGTTTGTATAAATACCAATATTTTTGACGTAGGAAAATATATTGAGAATATGAACAGCTCAGGATCATCTCAGAGCATCACCCTGCCCATGTGTTTGAAAATTGGTTTTTATTTTATGAGGAAAATGTCCTATCTTGTATTAACTAAATTTTCCCAAGCTATAGAATTGACCATTTCTATTTTAAAGAGGAAAATGTGTTGAAAAATAAGTAGATCTCATA
Source organism: Chlamydotis macqueenii (assembly GCF_036417535.1). Lineage (NCBI taxonomy): Eukaryota > Metazoa > Chordata > Aves > Otidiformes > Otididae > Chlamydotis > Chlamydotis macqueenii. Next base: position 2,448,690 of record NC_141561.1, on the reverse strand, counting down.
GCTGTTAGCATGTGCATGTATATGCAAAGAGGAATTAAAGGTGAACCTGGTTCTTCCGTTCCCATGGCGTGTTACATCAGACCTCCACTGTGACCCTTCTTGCAGAGAGCTGACTGGAGCTCTCCTCATCTTCCTCCCACTGTATCCTTCCCCAGAGCAGAAGGTCAGAAGGACTTAGAGCAGTCTTTGTAAAGTCTGTGTGAGGGGAAGCAGCACCATCCCCTGGCGCTGTGCTCTGATGGGTTTATGCGCCATGTCCCATGTCCCTTGCCTGGCCAGGCGTGCCATCACCTCTCCTAAAACACAAACACCCCTACTCTCCTCCTGGTCCCTCCCTGCATTGTGTTTGCCTCTCTTTCCATTTATTTTTGTGATGTTTCACTCATGCATCCTTTCTTCTGATGGGGAAGCTGCAGGATGTTGAGTTATTTATCCATCCAACTGTTGTCCGTATGAGAGCCTAAATTCAGAAGATGACATAATTTGCTACAAGCATCTTAGTAAGGATTTCAGCTGCACCAGCTAACATGCAGTTATTTCAGTCCGTATTGTGTCATTCTTCCTCTTATTTATGTATTTCTACGAGCATGACTGTAATGGCATTGAGCTCGAGAGAGGCAGAGCCACATGGGCACATGGGCATTAGTCACAAGCAGAGCTTCCAAGCAATTAACTCCAAGGTCAAGGATACATTTGTACACACCAGAACTGCTTTGAGATGTTTTAAGTAGCTATGAAAAAAAAATAAATATGATTAAAATCAATTGCTGTCTGTCTCTGATCCGTTTGTTCATGAACCAGTCCTCTAATTCGATTAAAGGTTTTAACAACAAGGATAATTTTCACAAAGGCATTTTTTTTCTTGTTATGTGCCATTTTCAGCTGTTTATTTTTCCCTGTGTGGGCAGAAGAGGCATTGAAGAGGTTTTTACCTCTCTGGGTAGATAAGGGAAGAACCAGGTTCCCCATCAGCACCGTGGCGGGTGGGGAAGGTGCTGGTGGCACCAGAAATCTCATCCCGGTCACCAGCGTGGTCAGAGATGGCTCCGTTCCTCCTGGGGCTGCAGAGGGGATGCACCCCTGGACCCCATTTTCCTGGGCTTTTGGGTTTTTTTGGAGTACAAAATCCTGCACGATCCCCTGTGATGCTTCTGGCCCTGCTTCTTACCTGGGCTTTTGGATTTTTTGGAGTACAAAATCCTACACCATCCCCTGTGATGTTTCTGGCCCTGGGTGCCAGCTGATGCTGTACAGAGGTTGCATAAACCAATTTTCTCTCCAGTAGCACCTTCCCGCGGCAGCTCCTCATTAGCAGCACCGAGAAGCTGTAGCATCTTCCCTGCCCTTGCAAACTGTTATGCAAATAGCGCTTGCTGACAGCATAAATACATTCATTTTGGTGTCGCACTAATTGATTTTAGCTCATTAGGAGTGATTTTGCCCTAATTTGATAAGGAAGTGTGAAACTGTTTTTCCCAACAGCAGGTTTGTTATTTGTTGAGGTATTAAGAAAGTGTTAATTAGACACAGTTCTCCTGTCATGTTGATGGTTTGGGGAGTAGTCATCGTACAGAGCGAACAGGCTCCGAGACAACCGCGCCTGTTGCTGGATGCAGTTTGTCAAATTAAGTTAATTACGTTAACGTGAGCGGCATGTGGCACATATGGATGTGTATCACAGGCAGCGGTGCACTCCTTTGTGTCTATTTTACAGCAATTTCTTAAGCAGGAGGCGCAGAAGCCAGTGGTACCTATCACAACAAGGTGAATATTGAGTTCTCTTTGGGTGACGCCTTCTTCCATAGGCGTTGTCCCTTGTGTCTGAAATCTCACTATAGAAATGACCCTTCAGTAAAACCAGCCTAACATTTAATCCTTCAATTTATACCCTCAGGAGAGACTTTTCTCTCTATTTATTTCCCAAGGACGCACATGTGTTGGCCTCCAAGGTCCTACCGTAGAGAGGGATTTGTACTCAATGGATGAGTTGCATGCGCTTAGCAAACCCTGTGGTTGGAGGGGAAAGAAATGTCCGAGAAATTTCCCTATTTTGCCACTGAAATGGCAAAACAGCGGCTTAGTGGCTCTGGGATGGATTGTCCCAAGTGTTTCTAAGGGCCTTTTGGATCCAGAGCTGTCTGAAGGCTGGAATGTCTATTTTACTGTAAATCTGGATATTTCAACAACTGTTTTCATTGCATTTGAAATAAAGCCAAATATTTTCAGACTTACATGAGCAATGAAAGTTTTTAAAATAAAAGTTTTGAAAGCATTGTTTTCCTTCCAAAAAGAGAACTTCCCAAATTTTTTTTCTGTTCTGTAGAAAATGCCATTGACTTTTTTTTTTTTTCATGAAAAGCTATTACCATATGTCAAGGGAAAAAAAAAAAAAAACAAACAGTGAAAAATTTGGCATAGCTTGGGTGCTTGCAAAAGGTCTGTGGCTGATGGGGAGCATGAAGGAGAGGGTTTTTTTCATATAGGCCATAAAAAGAAGCCAGGCTGTGGTCTGGTGACACTTGACCATGTGCGCCGGCGCAGCCAGGCACACATGGAGGCATTTTAAGGTCTTGTGAATCAGAACGAAATTCTTACCATGAGTATACAATTGCGTTGTTTTCAAGAAATGACACAAATTAATGATGAGGCTGGGAATGTAGATTGCTCACAGATGGCAACTGGAGACGGCAGCAGTGGTGGGACGTGGGCTAATCAAGAGGAGAAAATAAAGGGAAAACATGCAATGGCTTCATAAAGCTGAGTAAAATGTAATTGCTGTGAGACCACTAGAGAAATCATGGGTTTCTGCTCTGCTTTCCACTGCTGGCTCCCTGGAGGTTGCTCTCATCGTGGTAGGTTAATGCCGTGAGGCTACTTTCCATCCCACCACCCTGGGGACCTGTGGGTCGCTGTCGGGGAGCCGTTGGGCTCTTTGTCTGAGCCCTGCTCTGACAAAGGATGGCTCCAGATGAGAAAGGATGAACTGGAAAAGGGATGGTGGGACAAAAGCCCAGACACCTCTGTGGGCATTAGCCACTGCATGGTCTTACCACGCTAACCTGATGCTGACTTGGCCAAACAATGGTCTGTAACAGTGGTGGGCCATATACCTATTTCTCTGTGTTACATCCTTTTTAAAAATGAAATTTCTACTTTAGATGTTTCCTGTATCCTTTTCTTCCTTTGTTAACTGTGGGGTTTTTTTAAGTTCTGCTGAACTTAAGTCTGGATTTAGGTACACTAAAAAACGGAGGGATCCGTTGCTCCTGGCAAAGTACCTCATCCCAGCCTCTGGACTGATCCATGCTGGACCATAAATACACATTGCAGTAACATGTCAGAGCTAACTAAGTGTGACAGCTCGTGCGGTGACCCCAGACATCTCTCTTAACAAGTTTATTTGTTCTTTTTTGCCGAACAGTTTTTATTACAGCAAATGTGAAGGGACTGAGGCTGCAGCCTGCAGATGGGTTGAGATTCAGATCTTAATTTTGGGCAGGAGCGTCTGGATTGGGTTTTCTCTTTTGATGGCGTACAGGCATGGGCTCCAACTCAAGAAAAAACAAAGTTTCACTAATTTTCTGCCAAGAGGTTGAATCAGGTGTGGGGTCGTGGCCTGGCACAGCATGGTGGCATGGGCAGAGAGGTGCAAATAATGCCCTAACAAGCGCACAGAGGCTGGGTGTTCAGGCAAACTCAATTTCAACGGACTTCCAGTAGAGCAGATCACCGGTGCCATTAGCAGAGAATTTGTGCTTTTTGGACCTCGCTCTTACTGCTCTCCATTTTTTAATCTCTAGTGTGGAGGTTAGATTTGGCTGACAGTGAAGTGCCAGGTATATTTTAATGACTATTTCTTTTAGCTTAGCGTCCGTTGTCAAAATGAATGCCATTGATTGGTCAAATTATCGTTATCTCCACATTAAAGCCAGGTAGCACTAGAGTAAGCGATGCATATTTTTTCCCCAACATTTCTAGTCCTAAACTTTCCAGCACGCTTTGTAAGCTGCTGTATTCTCTGGTGAGAGCAATTATTTCTACTAGGTCAGGAGCACTGAGCAGAGGGGCTTGGGAGGCAGCGCAGCAGCGGGCTCCTGGGAAAGGCAGAATCATTCCTGGTGCCGAGCTTCTATCTTCCAGGTTAAAAAATTTGTTTTTCATGATCCAGCCCATAAGTACTAATGATAATAACAAATGTGCAACACTAGCAACACCCTCCTTCAGTCCTGTCTTCTACCAGACTCCAAAAATGATATTTTCTTACTCAGATTTCATGCAAATTACCTTATTTATTGTGTCTAAAATTATTTTAATGACATGCATTTGGGAAAAAAGCATTTGCAGCAATAGCTAATAGTGTCTCCATCTTCAGTGGGAGCATTCAGAGCTAAATCTCTGTAGAACACAACCCAGCAGCAGTGCAGACTCAGCTTGCGCAAGCAAACTCTGAGTCAGTCAGCACTGCAAAACAACCGCAAAGGGATAAATTTAGCTTTTTTTTTCTAAAACACTATAGCATCGTTAAAAATATATGAAAGTAAATGTTTTAGAAAACGTTTTCCAAGTGTATATGCTTAACAAATAACATTGCTAAGAATCCAAGAAGAGTGTTGCTTTTTGGGTTGAATTCATCTTTCAGTTGGCGTAGCTGTGCAGGGTAGCATTGGCACTGGAAGGCTCCTGGACGTTTTTGGGGGAACACCCACCCTTTCTAGAGTTTAACCTTCCCAGCCCACACCAGACCTTGAGCCACCGCCGTGGCTCGCTCATGTCAACCCAGAAAAATGAGAATAATCCCTTAGAAAGAGCAAATGCTGCATCAGAGAGAGGCAATTGCAAGTTTATCATCCCGCCAAGGATGTGAAATTCCTAAATATGCCAGGTTTTCACTAACTGAAAACCTAACCTTGATCTTTTTCCCTGAATGGAATTTTCTGCTAATTCCACAGCAGTGATCCGAAGGCATGAAAAGCCCGCAGTTGTCCTTGCCTCACTTCGTTCTCTCAATATTTGTTCCAGGCAAGACCAGAGAACATCGTATCAATGTATTGATCTCTCTAAATCTTATTAAGAGGTGCAGCAGGTTCAGTCGTGTCTCAGAAATACGTGTGCACCCTTCCTCTTGTTTTTGCTTTTTGTTCTTGTTTCTCTATAAAGCTAAATCTAAAAATAAACACTGTGTAAATACCTCCTGTGTATACACACATATTTTTCTCAGTGATGTTTGAACTGCCACTAAGTGAAAGCCTAGGTTAAATGAGGTTGCCCAAGATAATTCCTGATGTGCCTGCAGCCCTCCAACACCTCTGAGCAGCTCGAGGTGGGACCCCTCTCCTATCCCAGGGCTGGGATGCTCCCTCTTTTTTGGTTTCCTCTCTTCAAAATTGGTTTCTTCATGTTTTCAGTCTCCTTCTTTCATCAAAACCCAAGCGTCATGCTTGGCCCCTGTACTGGAGTGGCCATTCCAGCCAAGAAACCCACTAGCCTGAACTTCATGTCATCGATAAGGGACACAGAAACGCAGTTGGGACTTGATGGTTGCCCCGATTCACTCTCTTCTTACTGCACCCCTAACTCATTCCAGCCAAGCAGAGCAAGCCCTGTCCGCAGCCGCAGTCTGAGTCTGCAGCCACAGTTGCCAACCCTTTAAATTATCCCCGTTGACTGGGGGAGCTCATTTTAGGTCTTTTTCCAGGTGAGACATTGCTTCCCAGACCAAAACCGGACTCGAGACCACAGTCATCCCTTCCAGACAGCGCAATCAAGGGAAAAAAGGATGTAAATACTGGAATAACATCCTTCCTTCAGCCCGAGCATCGCATCAGGGTGTATAGGCATTTGGAAACTGCTCAGCCTCAGGTCTGATAAAATAACTGAAACTCAGCACAGAGATGGAAAACAGAGGTGGCCTGAAATGTCTCCGGTGATGTAGGAAAGAAAGGCAGATTTTCTTGAAGATGTACTAATGGGAAATTTGATATTTGGTGCTTTCTAAAGTCTCACCAGGTGCCTGCAAGCTTGGGCTCAGAAATCTGTATTAAAGAAAAAAAAAATTTTTTACTTAATTAAATAACTGTCTAACTTGGGTATTCACAGCTCATCACCCACTTTAAATGAGACAGTGAATAAACCAGAAATAATTACTGTACTCGCAAACCACAAAATAAATCTACAGTGGACTTTACCCTCAGATAGGCACAGCAAATTCCTCATTACTTTGGGGAGATATTCGTGGCTTCGAGTAGAGCAAGAGGCTAAGGTCTGTTCCCGTAAACCTGCAGCACTTCAAGGACACAGGGAATTCACAGTCATTGGTAAATATACATCACTAATTTGGTCACATAAATCTTGGAAAATGGTCATCTCACCTCACCGTTAGAGCTACCAAAAAAAAAAATTGACTCAGAAAAGACAAGCATTAAAAAAATTATCATCAAACTCTCTGAACGCTGACCCCCATCCGTCCCCAGCTCTCCCATTTACACGCTTTCCTTAGGAAGGAGCTCGGTATGAAAAAAATATGGATTAAAACGTGATAAAATCACCGGATGACCTATTACAAATGACAAGGTTAATACTCTCCTAATCAATCACCATACATTTCACAACACGATGGTTCAGATAGCAGCAGAAGGGATTTGTGCATTCATCATCAAGATGGCAAAGGCTATTCCCCCACCTCTGCAGGCCATCTGGGTCTAATCTGGAGCAAGGGGCCCCATCGCCTTCCTGCTCACCATCCCTGCATCCTTTCACGGAACGAACTGGTGTGTGGGGTTTTTTAAAGTGCTAGAAATTCTCAATTTTTCCTCTGGAGCCTGGTGAAGATTGTATCTTTGACAAGCTGTGAAGTATCTCTGCTCGGACAGGACTATATGAATACTGGGCTGATGGTTATTTGCCCACAGACATTAAACGTTCAGCCCACTGGAGCAGGAACTTGGGGATGTAGTCCCACCACCACATCTAAAGTAGCTTGGCTGTGAGAGCTAACAGAGTCAATCATGAGGCATAAGAGGTCAGGGTTTGGGTCTGTTTCCTCCATGAAAGACTTCTTGAGGAGGGGTGTAAACTCCCTCTTGCTGGTGGCCATTCGGTCCAGGTTGATGAAGAGTTTCTCTGGCTTTGAGAACTTCTCATGCCAAAAAATACTGCTACTGTTCATTACAGCTTTTACTATTACTAATATTTTCTCCTATTTAACTATCAGCAATACAAGAAAACCACCTAAACAGCCATCCTTTCTTATGTCTAGTGTGTGATAGAAGATAAAATCACAGAGGCAATTATTTTTATGCCTCCTCAACTGACTGCTGTAGGGATGATTTAGGGTGAACTTTGCTCGCAGAGCTCACAGGTATCTCCCGCGGGAAGCCCCCACACTCTCTGCACCACAGTGAACCCAGTGGGGGTTTCAATTCCTACATTGCCAAGGTCCATGGTGGGAGGATGGTATGGGAACCAGGAGGCTGCCACTGGGCGGCTGGGAGGACCACAAGGATGCTGTCAAGAAGTCTGGACAGTGTAGCAACGCTGATGAAGTCCCTACCTTCTGGAGCAGTGTCTGGTGATGATGGGGAATAAACCGGGATGAGGCTTGGGCTCATAAAATCAAATTTTACAAGATTGAGCTTCCCGGCCCACGCACCACAGATAAGGTTTGCAAACCCAGCTAGAAAAATAAGCAGTGTGGTTAAGAGAACGTAATGTGATCAGACACGTTATTACTTCCATGTGTGTCTGCCAGCCAAGCGAGGGGGAAAACAGCAAGAGACACCTCGAGTGGCCTTGGAAGCTGAATGGGCGCAGGGTGCCTGATCAATGATGAGAATTGGCAGAGTTTGGCCCCAGCAGAGGCAGGAGGCCATTTGTAGTCAGTCAGCATTGTGGCAGAGTATCACAGCGAAGAGTTAATCGCTGTTCTCTGTATTATGCATGAAGTCGTTGATTTTTGCATGTCTTTCATCAACGAAAACATGGCAAGCGGGACAAGAGGCTGCGTGTTGTCTAGCAGCGGAGACAGCTTCCTTCCCAAGGTGCCCACTCGTGTGCAACTGGACACGTCAATGGCAAATATATCCTGTATTTATTCGTCACTCACACAGGAAAAAGTATGGAGGTGTCAGTGGGCAGGAGTAGGTTCATCACTGGCTTTCTAAATTTTTCAGAAATTTCTAGATTTTCTAAATCTATTTTCTAAATAAGGTATTTAATCCTTCTTGCGGGTCGAACTCTGCTTAAGAACCAAAGCTCTGCAAAGTCTGCAGTGCAGGGAGCTGCATACGAGGTTAAAACTTTGGAAATCGCATTGCAACCAGGCAATAATTTGGAGGTAGTTGTTACAGCTGGGAAAATATCGAATTTTTTATGAGTAATGAGATACAACTTCTTAGCGTCTCCCTTTTATTTTTCGTTCTTGCTGGGTATGGCATCTCCCCTGAATAAATCAATTGTAACTGCAGGAATGGTTTATCTGGTCAGGGACCTCGAGTGTCAAAAAAGATAGTGTGATGATTTAGGTAAAACAGATAAGTAGGAAACTGGCTGATAATACTGATCTGGTTCACGCAGAAAGATTTTGGAGCGAGGACAAACCAATGGCTGCAGCGAGCTCTGCTCGGGCTGTGGGATCAACGCACGGCTCGTGTCATGGCCATGGAGAGCCAGAACTCCAATTATTTATTGCCCTGCGCCTTCTGCCAAGGCTTTGCATTAAATGAATGAAGAGCAAGAAATGACTCAGCTGTGAATGGGAGCGGAGACCTCAATGAGCGTTGGCAAAGGGTGAGAGAGAAGCCATGAAGATGTTTGTACACAAATTAGTGCCAGAGTCTGGTGTGTGTCTAGTAGCTGATACATCTATTTTTATATAAAAATATAATATTTATTATGTGATAGTGATTTCCAGCCTCATAGGAGCGCAGGCTCCTACAAACATCCCAGAAACAGGGAGGTGGAAGAAGACAGGGTGTGAGGTTTCGGGGATGCGCCCGGCCCTTCCCCTAAGATGGGCTCCACCAAGAGAGTGGCAGGTGCTGAAATTAAAACAAATGAGGTTTTATTGAAAGAAGAGCTGGACTTTTGATCGCTGTCTGATTTTCTTATTAGGAACTGATGTGCTTTAAATGAAAATGAAAAGTTAATGGTTGCTGGGGACTCCACCACGAAGCCTCATTTCTCCGACTGATAGCACCAGTGCTCTAATTAAAGTGATGTGTGCGCACGCTTAAATAGACACACCTCCGAGGCAGATGTTACAGCATATACTTAGGCTGCAAGTCAAAGTTATTTAATATGTGCTGATTTTTGCAATGCAATACCCTTTAATATCTAATTTTCTGTGCAGAAGTACCCACCGCTGATAAATACTTGATTGCGCTGAGGAAATACCCGGTAATTACTGGTTTGGATTGATGGGTGCGTTATCCAGATGAGTACAAAGGCAACCTCGTCTTCCAGGAATTTGCAGTACCAGTAAAGCAGTGGTGAAACAGCTGACAAGAGCATCGTCGTGTCCTCGGCCGTTAGCAGAGACGGTGCAAGAGGCGGCAAGGAGCCACTTCACCTCGAGTTGTGCATCTGACAGCTGAGACACCGAAGACGCCCATCCGCCCCCCTCCAGTGTTTGCTGTTTGCTCTTCCCAGCTGTGCATGTGGGCAAACATAAATCCCAATAACTGCTGGTGGTTAATTGGAAAAATATCTCCGGACAGAGAGTGTAAACAGCTCGGCGAGTGTGTATGTTCGTAGACCACAGGAATGAAAACCATGTGGGCCGCCCGTGCCAAGAACTTCTCGTTACATGTGTTAAAACCAAAATAAAATTCCCTGTGCTTGGAAGGGATCTGGGACCAGGAGCCATGTGCCAGTGGCTGTCTCCCACCGTCTCACAGGGTTGGGCCGAGGGGCACCCGGAGCAGGGACCGCAGGAATGGCGTCGTCAAGCGGACCATGCAGGCAGTGAAAGGTGGTTTGGCTTTGTGCGTATTTCCATGAGTGCAGTGATGGTAAGTAAGGCTCAGCATTTTCTTCACATTTTCTTTTTTTCCCAGTACACAGCTCTCTTACCACAAAAAAACTGGAAATCACTTAGCAGGGTGGAATGGCTTTGTGTGCATTGTTTCAAAGCAAAATTTCCCCAAACCCTTCATTTAAAAAAAAAAAAAATCCTGGAAATCTTCCTTTCAACCACTCCTTCCAAGCCCTCACTATGCCAAATTTCTGGACTGTTTTGATTCTGATTCTATTATGACTGGCGGATGTCAAGATCAAAAAGAAATCCGGGTGCTAGTGGCTTTGTGCTGGTTTAACATCCCATTTCTTTTAAGTCAGCTCAAAATCGAATGAAAGGGGAGACCCCGGCGTTATTCCCAGGGGAGGGCATTCAAGGAAGCAAGAGGCACGGCGAAATAAAAGTCGAACCCTTTGGGGCATTTGAAATGGCGATGAAAGGATGAGGGGATGCAAGCCCAGGGAGATGTGAGGAGCGAGGGATGGGGCGACAAGACAAGAGAGGAGGCATGAAAGGAAAGACGGGCGGAGAGATGAGAAAGGGAACAAGGCAATTAAAGGCAGATGCTGTCTCGCAGGGCCGTCTCCTCCATCTGCGTCTACAGAAACCGGTGGGGGAGTCTCTGTCCCTCCTGCTCTTTGTCAGGATTTCACTGTGTCCCTCCCAAAATGTAGGGATCAAGGTCCTGCACCGCTGCAGAGGCACCTGATCCGTGGGGGATTCCGCACACAACTCCTCCGCCACGCACAAAACACGGGACACGAGCCCTTCTCCGTGCTAGCCGGGATGTTTCCTTTTCCATCATAATTTTTCCGGTGATTTTTGGTAAAATCCAGCACCCTGAGCCGTACTGACTGCCTGCAACTGGCTTGTTTGCTGGGGACCAAACCTACTCAGACTGAGATGCTCCAGCAGCACTGGTGGGGCAGTGCGTGTAAAAACTAGGGCCTAGAAGCTCCCCAGTGCCAAAATTTGGGACGTTACGGCCCCAGCGTGGTTATTTTACACCTCTTGCTGGCAGGCTCCTAGTGGGGGCTATGGGTGTGAAAACACCCCCATTTTTCTCATGCTGAAAAAGAGAGAAAATAGGTAAAAGCTTGAAAATAAAACAAAATTGACACATAAACAGCTTGATTGCCATGGGGTTGCGTCTTACATTGCTGAAATTTTGCATGTGAGCTGTTAAGGGGATGGTGCAGTTTTTACCGGGGCAGTGTCCTTACGGTGGCATGAAGCGATGCAGGGTAAGGAGGAACGTGGAATTTTCTCCCCATGAAGAAGGAGCAGGCACTGATGGCGAATGCTAAATATTTCCTGCGTTTTTGAGTGCGAGCGGAGGAGTCGCTCACCCTGCTGCGGCCGTTTTTACAGCTGCCTTTACGGTCAAAGGGCAGAGCTAGCAGACAAAACATGTAAAATACAGCAGCTCGGGAAAACTTCTGGAAGATATTTATGCACATTCTCATAAAACGTGGCAGTATTTTAATCTGTCACTTAATGTTTACGTAGTTTTGTCTCCATTTGCCTTCCTTTAGCAGTCGGCCGCGGCTTCCACTGCGCGTGGGGCTGGGGCTTCTTGCTAGTAAAGCACAACCCTGGGCCCAAGGCTGTTCTTTATCTACACAATACAGTAAAAATCACCTTTATTTTCCACCTAAAGGAGATGAGCTGGTGCGCAGGGCGGGTTTGGTAGAGCAGAGGTTGCAGAAGCATCTCTCGCACGCCCGGCTGGTTGATGCCGCTCTGTGGGGCTGCGGATCCTCGTACTGGGGGATGAGCGTTTCCCAGCATTAAAAACACTGCTGAGGCCGTGCTGGGAAGCCCAGCTCATTTTCACTCTGCTCCCTCTTGTAAAGCTCAGTCACTAAAAATAGTGTTTCTAGTTTAATGAATAATGTGTAAAAAGCCCTGAAATTCCCTTGCCATTTACAGACACAGAGATAAAAGACTGAAAATTATGAGTAGACAATATGAATGGTCTGGCTAAGTAATTTATTACCTTGAACAAACCCCTTTTTTCCAGACATCCCCACTGCGTGCTAACGTTTCCATCAGGGATGACACAACTTGCTCGTTGGCGGAGCAGAAGTAGACAGATACACACAAATCTCCCCGCGCGGATGTCCTTCCCTGTGATGACAGCATCGCTAAGATGCACCACGATGGATGAACAGTCCTGATATCTGTTTGATTTATACCCCAGCTGGGCCGCAGTAAAAATGAAAATAAGACTCGTAGGAGTTTCTCTTCATAAATACCAACGTTATCATCGCAGCCCCACTGCGGTCACTTATTTTCTCCTAGTGATCAGCAAGAGCCAAGGAGATATGGTGTGGGCCAAGATATTTATGGGAATATATAACTGTGTCTTTATTAAGATAAATGGAAAACTTTGGGAAAGAGAAAAAATATACCTTTATTATCCTTTTAGTAAGAAATTACTGAAGCTACAGTAGTCCTAACATGGGGATGGAGGGGATGAAGGGGAAAACGCTGGCTCAGACCCCAATGTTTCCCTTGACAGACCAGTGACGCCGAAATATCGTGGGCAACATTTGCGCATAACAAAAGTTAGCAAACACAATGCTATGGTTTCCAGGGAAACCCAACCTTGGCCTTTCATCCCATATTTCAGCGGGTTCATTATCCTCTCTGGATTTAGTATAATGAATTGGCTGTTGATGGATGCTGCCGCCTCTGTGCCGTCTCGTTTATGGAGGTTTCCACTGTAGCCCGGTCGAGATGGGATGCTGGTCTCAATGGAGATGGGCTCTGAGCACTGAAGACATCGGTGCTCAGCTGGAGGGGTTTCTTCTGGGTGCGTGTTGAGGGCCCTCATGAATCAGTTGCTTTTTTTCTTTATTGAAGGCTGGCTGTCCACTTTCTGCATAAATAAAAAGAATTTATGGCTTTCTCATACCTTTCCAGCACTGAAATCTTTACTCAGCCAGCCACATGGAAGAGTTTTTTGTATTACACCATCCGCATCTTGTATGAGCTCTTCCAGCTGATTGCTTTATTAATTATCCATAGAATCAACGATAGTAAACATAGTTTAATGAGTATCTCCTGATTAGGATTATCTGCGGAGGTTTCTGCATGGGCAATTCTGTCTTTACAGCGCTGTTTCCTGCTCCAAGCCAGAATTCATAAAGTACAAAATCTGGAGCGAAGCCACTCTTACCACAAAATCCTTGCTGAAATAATTTTTGCCTCATTTGTTTTATAAAAGACTCCCAGGAAATCTAGAGCAAATGAGATTGCTCGTCAAAACTGCTTTGTCAAAATTGCTTTATATATATATATATAAAGTAAAAATTACTTTATATATATATATATATATAAGCTAGCCTAAAGCAGAAGTCAGGCTAGGGTCCTCCTGTTGTTGATATCCTGGGGCCAGCCACGCACTCCTGCAGTGGGCTTGGAGGGGGTTTCCTGAGCATGAACCTGACCCTTATAGACCTATCCCCACCTCTCCCAGTACAAATTGCTGGACATAGCTTTTTATTGCCATTTTAACAAGGGAAATGGCAATGGTGAAGAGATTTCCAAACAATATGGCTAACTAAGAGAGACAGAGTCATAGAATCATAGAATGGTTAGGGTTGGAAGGGACCTTCAAAGATCATCTAGTACAGCCTCCAAAAAGAAAGACACAGAGAGCTTCCTTTTACCTCCCAAAACCAGGCAATTGGGAAAAAGTACTCAAAAAAGTGGCTGCTGTTTTGGTTTTTTTTTTTGTGGGGGTGCTTTTTAATAGATCAATCTCCAAATGCATTGCCTGAGGTCACGTAGGAAATGTGGTCTACCTGAGACGTGCTGGTGGCACCTGGGTATCAGCCCACCGTTCCTGAGAAAAATCAAGCCAAGCACCTCAAAACCTGAAGTGAAACACGTCTCCATTCACTTTGTTCTCCCTTCTTAGCAAAAGCCCAACTTTATGCAATACCTTTCAAAGATTAAAAAAAATGCATTAAACTGCATTAAAACAGCAGTGTCAATTTTTATTGTACTGCTTCACTGCATCGTGAAGCTGTATATCAAAATGGTTTTGCAATAGCCAGTTTACTTTGGCTTAATATTTTTTATAACTACAAAACCTCTTGAAACATATCAGGAAGTCGTTTTTCTGACTGATATGTCAGAAATGTGAAGTTGTTTAAACTGAAGGCTGAGAGACAGTGCTTTAAACTGAGGCAAACACGCTGTTTTCAACATTTCCCATGCAATAAAGCAACCATATTTTTTAAATCACAATTGACATTTTTTCCATTAAAAAAAAAAAAGCTACAACACAAAAAAAACTAACAAACAAAAAATACCGCACAGTATTTTTCCAGAAAAGCCATTTTTCAGTCAAAAACCATGAGCAGGTCTCTCTTGAGAGATCACTTATGCTTTAAGGAAATGCATTTCTTTATTTATTCCATGTTTATTTTTGAAAAATAATAGTATGATGGAAAGCATGAAGAGGAAAGATTCAATATGCAACAATCAGTTATGTTGACTGATTCAAGCATTTTGTAGGTGGAGTCATGTGTTATTCATTAAAGCCATCTCAACAAATTAAGAAAAACCCTCTTGAAGCAAGTCTAAATGGTTACTTACAGTTCTTCTAGTGGGAAAGCCTCATGGAGACATCTAAATGGCTAAAAATGCAGCTTCTAAAATAGCCGGATTTGCTGATGGATATCATAGGCTGTGTCACTCGTGCCTAAAGTTAGACTCTGAAGTTAGAAATAGCTTAGGTGAGAAGAAAGTTTGCCAAAGCCTACTCCTTTTGAATTGAACTTGTCAGTGTGATGCACATTTGTTTGCTAACATTTTTACAAATCAACTTGCTACTGATGTCCTCCGGTGCGGGCACCATGCTCTTCTCATGCCCGTGGGCCTCATTCTGCACCTCGCAGGCTCACTGTGTGTGTTTTTTGGGTTATTCCAGGGAGTTCAGTGGAGCAAACAGTGGGGTGAGATGTTCTGTAATGAGACCATGGACCAGCAAAGCACATATGTGCAAAGCTTTTAACTTCAGTGTCTTAAACTCTTGTTTTGGTGTCTAAGGGTGGAGGCAGCAACAGAGGTTGCTACGTCCAGGGATTGGAGACCCATAGGAATGTGTGTGTGTGTGTCCCCTTTAATTATACCTGAGCTGTAGGCTAAGTGAAAGCTGTTGTAGGGAATTTGCACTTCTGGTGATGCTTCATAAGATGCACGTCAAAGAAAATCCTTCACGAGATTTGCTTTTTCTGCATGTTGGTGTGTGAGCCATGGTCTTAGATCAGCAGGGAACCACCGCACTTAGTAGGGGGAGAGAGTAGGCAGAGGACAGAAACCATCACCGAAATCCCCCATCCCAGCTTGGGAAATTGGGGCTCCCAAAAAAGGATGCTTTTCTTTTAAATCTTGGCCACCTCTGCTTTTTTCCTTTCCTTTTGCAAACACCTTCAGGCAGTTCTTTTTCCTACAGTGCTTTGCAGCGTGGGCCAGGATTTGACAAATGACTCATCATTTTGAGTGCCAAGGCCGAGAAATGTTATTTTAGAAATTAAATGCTCAACGCATTCAGAAAACAAAACCCCTTTAAGGTGTCTCCTGAAGCAATTCCCAAAAGGAAAGTGTTTGGAATTAAGTCATTTGACAAAAATGTTGGCTTCTGTGCTTAGTGGCTGAACTTCTTTCATCTCTTGGTAAATATTGGTAGTGGATTTTGGAAATTGAAGTAAATTTACCATTTCACCTCGTAAATGAACTGACAATGAAACAATATGCTTGAAGATGTCGGTTATATTTTCTCAGTTAATTACGTGGCTTGTGGTGGTTGGAGAAGCCTGTAAAAGCCAAACCGACCAAAGAGCTCTGATCAAATCTGCTCTTCATTTTTGGACATGAATGGCTGGTGTCTCCGTGCAATTAGGGTAATCCTAGAGTACACAGTTTGCTCTTCAGGCTGGCTTTTTTATGTTTCCCATATGTATTTCATTTTGTAAGCAACGCATTTCCTCTTTTCCTGATTTTGTACTGTTCTAAAACTAGCAAAATACGTAATCGCTAAAGGGATGTGATGGCTTCATTCTGAAATAACGTCATGGGGACAAGGTTCAGAGCAACCCTCACCTGCTCTTAATTTATTGCAGATACGGTTAAAATCTTATCTTTCCTGTATTTCACTGCTCTGTGTTTTCATCAAGCGCATAAAAGAGGGTTTCTGTAATTTTTCCAGCATTTTAGCGGTGCGAAGGCGCTTGTGGAGGAATTTGCTTTCTGAAAGGGACTCCTCTGAAAGCTTTCCATCAGTTCAGCACAATTTTACATCTTAAAAGGGAAGCAGAAAAGGGATGGGTCATAAAAAGACAAGAGATGCTAAGTGCAGCACATCTGAAATGGCCGCCCTGTAAAATTGGGCTGAATTACAGGCAATTCCTCCCCTTCCACGGCATAGAATCATAGAATCATAGAATGGTTTGGCTGGAAGGGACCTTCAAAGCCCATCCAGTCCAACCCCCTGCAAGCAGCAGGGACATCTCCAACCGGATCAGGTTGCTCAGAGCCCCGGCCAACCTGGCCTGGAATGTTTCCAGGGATGGGGCATCCACCGCCTCTCTGGGCAACCTGGGACAGTGCTTCACCACCCTCAGCGTAAAAAATTTCTTCTTTATGCTTAATCTAAATCTCCCTCCCTCTATATTGAAACCATTACCCCTAGTCCTGTCACAACAGGCCCTACTGAAGAGTCTCTCTCCATCTTTCCTGTAGGCCCCCCTCAGGTACTCTTGTCTCTTTTGAGGTGGGAAGGTGATGGGTTTATTTGGATTTTTAACTATTCCATGCTTCAGAATTAAGCCCTTTTCCCTTGCATTTTCCTCTGTCACAAAAGTAGCCAAGCTCATTCTCTAGCTTCTCTATTTGTGCATCATCACCATCATTAGAAATGTAAGCTTGGATCCGAAGGAAAGGCTCCTAAGCAGATTGCAGTAGCTGTTGTTCGAGCTAAAACACACTAAAACCATTGTGTAAACAACAGGTAAAATAGCAAACAGCACTGAGAACCATTCAAAGAGGGCTACTGCAGCTGCTCTTCTTGGGAATGTCAAGTTTCTTTACATGAAACCTAACAGCAAGAAGCCTTTTGTTTTGCTAATGTTTCCAACAGCTCGGCCTTTTGCTCTTACTGTGGATTCGTTCTCCGCGGAGGCACAGAGACGTGGTTTTTACATCCCTGGCATGACAATTCCCTAATATACAATATGATATTCTCTCTTTTGTAGGTAATTTCAGGTGACTGCATCCTCTTTCTTAAGCATGCTTCTCTCTCGTACAGATAAAGCACATTGGTCAGGACCAGGCTTGGGTGACTCGATAGTCTAGATGAGGTTCAGTTTTGGGACAGTGGTTTCTAACACATTGCATTTTGACACAGAGCTGTGTTTTACACCCTGAGAAGCCAGGATCAGGTGCTCTAATAATAATGAAAGTATTTTGCACGTTTGTAATATAGCATCTCCTAACTGAGCATCCCCGAGCTCCCCGGAAAAATTAATTCAATCTCACACAGGTCCCTTGAGGCGTGTGAGCAGTAGTATTGCCTTGTTAGAATTATGGACACTTGGAAAGGCTGACGATAAACACTTTAATTGGGTCCTCGCTGCAGTAATTGCAGCAGCAGCCCTGGCTGGTGGGAGGAGAAGGGGAGGAAAGGGTCTGCTCCGCTCCTCCAAGGGGAAAGCAGAGAGTGAGCATCCATAAGGATAACGCAACTGCTTTTACATGTTTCTGGGCTGTCGTAAAGGAAATGCATTTACTCCTTTGGTTTTGCTTCCTTACTCCCAGTAAGGCCAGGGAAACCGCATTGCGTTGCTCCCAGCTCGTATCACTTTGGGTTGCAGATGTTATGAGCTAAACTGACAGGAGTTGCATTAAATTAGTGATTAAGTCTGTAATAGCTTTTGCGCAGGGGCGATTGCGTTCCAGTGCCTCTGCAGAGAAGCTTGTTTTCCCTTGCTAGAAAGGAGCGTTAATTGATCCAGGCACGGAAGAGCTGATGCTGGGTCTCTGGTCCTCCATCAGCAAGCTGGCAGCCCTCGAGAGAGCCGCGGCCACGGATGCTTGCCTTCACAGCAGAGTTTCCCATCAGCAGAAGAAAGTTTGGAAGCACAAACCTGAGGAGCATGGGGACAGCCCCGAGCTCAGCACACCAAACTGGGACAGAGCAGGAAATCGTTCAGACTGCAATAAACTTGTTATTATTTTTGAGGAAGGGGATTAATTAACTATCTATGGAATGAGATCAATCAAGTGTGACAGACAACTTCCAAATCAAACAAATCCTTCAAAGACTACTTTAGAGTGACTGCAGCGGGGCAGGGTTGTGGCCTAGGGTTCCCGTGTAGCTCTTCAGGCCACCACCTGTATGGCTTTGTATGAAGCCATATAGCAACGCAGCAAATGGCTGCCTTGATGGAGTGATGGACTGCTTGACCACGGGAGGATCTGGTGGGTTCAGAGGTCCTCAGCCCAGCCGTGCTGCCCCACTCCTGTTACACACGTGCATGCCCCGCTCAGCTCCGAGGGCTGAAGGCACCTAACGATCATCCATCAATTAACCCTCGGGACATGCCTACAAGCTAAGTGCTGTCAGCATCTGTCTGATTCCCAGCCCCAGGGGAGCTGAATGTTGCCCTGCCAGCAAACCTGCTTGATTTCCTCGTTGCGGAGGAGGAGATCTCGGCAGAAATATTGTAGGAGGCTGCTCTGGGGGTGTATTCATAAGCAAAGTGCTTCCACGCTAAATGAAAAATTGGAAAGAAGCATGTCTTATATCAAGGGTCCCAGTGAATGAGCTGTGACTCATGAGTCCTGAACGAGAAACTCGCTGCCATCTGTCTTTATTTTACCACCCTGCCTGACTTAGCTCGGCTGCGCAGTAACGAGCTGCTACCGATGCAACGGCGGCAGCGGAGGGGGTGGCATCACCTGGCACTTTCCTAAAGGGAGACCCATCCCTAACATTGCCCCTTGCCTGCAGCGTACAGAGGGCTGGCAAAACCCTGGGAAGTCCCTGGAGGTCCCCGGCACAGCGGGGTCTGCAGCATCCCTGGGGGACGATCCGTGTCCTCCCTTGTCACCCATCCTTCTTCTGCTGAACCAACAGGCCAAGGTGGACCTTCACTTCCAGTTAACCACAAAAAAACAAACAGGGAAAATTCGTTATGCATGTACAGGAAGAGTCTGGGTTAATGAAACATAACTGCAGTCTTCCGGACTAATATAAGATTTGCATTTTTCTAACTTTAGTAATTTGCCAGACTTTGGCTCTGGCTTCAGTGAAAGAATAATTACTTGTTTTCATAAAGAGGAGTGTTGATTTAAAAATGCTAGCTCCACTTTGTGAATTCAAGGGGAAATGCTTTACTTCATATCAATCAAGCTCTTTTAAGCGATGCAAGTTCATTTCACGCTCTTCTTCTTGATTTTGGTACCCTGTGTTCAGCAGCAAGAGCAAAGCACAGAAATAAAATGAAACCTGTTTTGCAAAAATAGCTTTTGCAGAAGAATGTGGAAGAAATGGAAGATTTATAGCTAACGCCTTGCTTTGCTCTGCCTTGTTTGTCAAAATAGGTAGAAGAGTGAGGAAACGAGGAGTGGGTCCCAGGAGAGGCTGGAGAGCATCTTCACACCCACACGGTTGCTGAAGGACAGGTGAGGACCAAGGGTGGATATTCATGTCAATCATCTCCTTAGCTTCAGCCTTGGACCAGGGAACGCTCGCAACGTCCACCCATACCGAGGGTGTCAGGATTTGCTTTCCACTCTAAAAGGTCTTTGAGTTTATTTACTGCTGAAAAGCCCTGTTCAGGAGAGTGGAAAGGCCCCAGGAAGAAGTATAAAAACAACGTGAACCTTCAAAAATGTACCTTATGGTATCTGGCAAATAAAGTTGATCTTTCTGGCTTAGCAAAGCACGCGCTTAGGGGTGAGCTGCGAGGGGTTCCGGCTGGCAACATGTGGAAAAGATTTCTGAAAGCTCTCTAATCCACTGGAAAATGGCATGACGTCCTGCAATCGGAAAGGCAAATTCAGACTAGGAGTAACGGGTAACATTTTAACAACAAAAAAATAAAATACAGATACAAATAAGCAATGAAATGACATGGAGGGGACCTGCTGTCTCTGGCCAGGTGGCCATCATCATCCAAACCCATGTTTTGTGAGAGGTGGAACATCTCTCTCAGCCTCATCTCTTAATACAATTTTTTTTCTATGTCTGGTCCCATGGTTACAGATGTGTTTGTCCATGGCGAAGTCAAGTCTTTGATCTAAACAGGAAAAAAAAGAAATGTAATTCTGAAGAATTTCTTTTAAATCCAGATTTAAGGGGAAATATCCCCATTAGAAAAACAAGGGTCAGCTGGTGATGTGTGGATGCCAAGACGCCGTTTGGGCATCCTTGGAGAGTTCCAGCTGTGCAAGAATTGAAATCCCAAGTCCGGGGCTGGGTTGAGTACACAGGCATAGGGAGCTGAACCACCGCTACTCTTTGCTAAGGCTGCGTTTTGGAGTGGCAAGCGTCTCAGTTCTTTGGGGAAAAAAAAAGCTTCTGCTTTTGCTTCTCCATAGATTAGAGGTTAGCTCTTTTATTTTCTGGGTAACCCTCACTTTGCACACTGGAATATAGGATGCATTTTCCCTTTTCTCATACTTATTTATCTTGGTCAGGTTCTAATTGTTCCTGTAAACCCTAATTCCCAGAGGGCACGCTGCTAAACTGAAAGGATTCATTCCACTTCCAAACCCGATGGCTGCAATGCTTCACTGTGTTTTTAAATTTCTTCCTTAGCTAGTGTGTTGGAAACTTGCCATTCTTTAAAGTGGCTTCAATTTTGATATTCCTGTTTATTGCTCATGAAAGAAAAAAAAAAAAAAAAAAGGCTGCTCGTCTTCCTCGTCTCCTTTCCCAAGACACAAAATGAGCAGCCTTCTTACTGGCTTTTGTAAATGATCACCGACTGACATCTCCTATCAATGCGCTTCCAGGAGTGACATAGCGTAAAAAATAAGAAAGGACCACGAGAAGAGCATCCCATTCAGCACGTCTCCGTGGCAGCCAGCCGTGGAGCACTCAGTACCCACGCATCGCTGCCTGAGAGGTAGTTCTCCTCAAGGGAAAAAAAAAAAAAAACAAACCAAAAACAAAGAAAAAGGAGGAAACTCGCCGCGTTCAACCTGCTGTTCATTTTAGCAGTTGTGGAACAAGAATTGTGTATATTCCCAATGGTCTCAGGGGTGATGGTTGTGCTTAATATAGGCCAGAGAATGCAGTTGTAGGTCAATTTCTCTCTGTCCTTAATGGACTGGTATTGTACTCGTAGGCAGTAGAGTGTCCTAATCTCTTCCTAGCGGGGTCTGTCTCACCATGGGGTCATTGGAGAGACCTTCTCGGCTTTGCCTGGTCTAGCAAATTCCTTACGGGCCAGATGCTACCACCTTTATCCACGCTAAGTGGTGCCTACCCCGGGGCCCCTGTCCGACGGGAGGGGAATGGGCACTGCAGGGATGCAGGGAGCGAAGCGGGGCATCCCTCGGAGCTGTGCCTTCTCAGCTGCCCATTTCAATGGGGATTTATTTGTAAGCTGAGCAAACCAAGGAATTTCTCCTCTTCCCTTAAGTGAAAAGAAAAAAAAATAACGACCCGATAACACACCAGCTAAAGAACAGTATTTTTGGCTAATTACATCATGAAACACTGAGTGTTCCTTCCCAAAGTCTTTCTGCAGCCTTTCCCTAAGATGTTCTTTAAAAAAAAAAATAAATCAATGCTGTTTTATCCATTTGCCTAGAATAATTTCTGGCAAGAGAGTGAAACAAGAGGAGAGCCTCACCTTTTCATTATTGCCGTGTACTATTACTGCGAAGTCGCATGGAAAATAACAAGATTCAATAAGAATTGGTTTTAACTCTCCACCAGCACATGGAGAACGTGATACATCGCAGCTGTTTGCAGGCACTTAGTACCATTAGATGCCTTTTTTTTAATGGGGAGCAAAGTCCTTGCTCTTGCTTTGGGCTAGCTATCGCTGCAGAGGAAGAAATGAGGTCAGCAGGTCACCACAGCAAAATCTCCAATCTTTGAGAAAAAAAAAAAAAAAAAAGCTTTGCCTTCTTCCTTCCTTCCAGCTCCTAAAACATTCACCCTTGAGCACAGATCTGGGTGTCAATGCCCTTCCCTGGTCCTCGCTCAGGGCACTGTGCCACTGCCTCCAGAGCCTTCTCTCCTTTCCCCTTGCAAACCATCGGGGAGATACTGGCTCTCCAGGGATGCTCCCTCTCCTTCCTCTCTATTTATTTACTAATCTAGCATCAGTCAGAGGTATCACTCCCGTCACAGGTACAATATGGAAGTAAATGATGGAGGCATTCAAGGGATTTGAAGAGCTGAGCTGCTGAGCACTCAGAAATCTTGAAGATCCACCTCATTAGGTTAATTGAGCAATTACGGTTTCTGCAAACCGTGAAGGAAAGATAGGACTTGAAAATCATGGAAAAACACTGACTGAAAGGCTCTCTTTTCTTTGTGTTGTTTACATGACCGTAGGGATTGTCAGTGGAATCAAGAAGAGAGAAAAATGAGAAAGAGAGTGTGAAACCAGCAAGCTCATGGAAAAGCCAATAACTTGGTAGAGGACTCACTCTTGTCCTTTGCCATACAATGAGATGTTGACTATCTTTATCTCAAGTTCAGGGCAACATTTAGGGAGAACTTCTTTAATTCTGACATTTCTTCCATTTTTTAAGCTAAATGTTTGGCAGCACTTTGAATATCCACCTTGAGATGTGGCTATACTTCTGTTTGATGTTCCCCCCGTGTTGGACAAGAGACTTGAAATCAGAGTTGGACTGAGTTTGGAAATTTTTGAAAAGGTTTAGGGAGTTTGTGGCTGTAAAATGGATGCTGTTAAAGCTGTCTGAATCCAACAGGAAAGAAAGGACTTGTGTTTTGTGAAGCATGTCCTAGGGTGGCTTGACACTTGCCACGTCAAATGTTTAGTGCCCTGATACATTTAACTTAAAACATAATGATGGAGCACTGGGATGTTGGGAAAAAAAAAAAGAAATATGGAGCTGACCTGTCCTTTCCGAGTCTTTTGTGTCCCTTTTTGTGCTCCCAGCTATTTATTTTGCTGGTGAACCTCTTCATTTCCAGGTCTCCCAACACACATGGAGGTATGCACTGTTGCGTATCTACGCCAGTACTGAGGACAACATCTTGTGTGTTGCTCTCCACCGTTGCCATTAGATCCTCCCATAAACGTGAACATTTTTTATGTCTGTCACGGGCCTCCCCTCACGTAGATTGCCTTCAGGCTGAACTTCTGTGTAATATATTTTGACACCCCATATGGTCCCCACGGTTCTCTCAGGCACAAGCTGAAATCTTGCTCGTGTTGTTGGCAACTGCCGATATCTGGAAGCAGTCTGTATTTTTTTTTTCTTCCACGGCGATATTCACATTTGGGAAGATTAATGTGGTGGTCAGGCACTGGCAAGGAGATGGAGTAGGTGACCTAATAGGTCTTTTCCATCTCTAATTCCTGCGTTTTATTAAGAGGAATTCTTTGTTGCCGTGGCACTAATTTGTCTGAGCTGTCACTGTGGAGGGAAGGCAGAAGAGGTGGCACTAACAGTGTCATCTAAATCCATCTTTTTTTTTGGCACCTCTGCCCCTGTGAATCAAGCGTACCATCTGGTGAGCGGGCAGATTGCCACGCTGGCAGATGGGCAGGAGTGTATCTAGCTATGAGACCATGTATGATTATCAAATGTGTTGTTGGGCGAGGATTTCCAGCAGGAATATCAAAACAGCTCTTCATAATGAGCTTCTGGTTCCCTGAGTGAAGAGACGGGCCATTTAGCTCCCCAAGAAACGGGACAAAATGCAACCTCCGGTCCAAGCGGCGTTGGGGCTGGCAGAGGGAGGAAGGCCAGTGATGTTTCCCTGCCGTGCCACTGGGTACCACTGGTTTGTCAAGTGGTAGCCGGACACTGGCAGCCAGCATGAGCCACGGCACTACGATGTGATCCCTGTTGGTGGCAGATCAGAGCGGCAAGGGATCCTGCTTCTCCTCTTAGATCTGCAACCCACGTCCAGAGGTTTTAATGCAGAAAAAAGCATATTTGGTCAAAAGATTCTTCCAAGAGGGAACTCATAATTAAAAAATTAAGATAGCAACTGCTATGCGCATGTCTTTCTTTTAGACCAACAAGAGCATTTGCCTTCAGGGCTCGTTCCTCTAGCTGTGACATAAACACAGACAAGGCACTATTTGGTGCCTCAGAATATTTTTAGCAGGGCATCTATTATTACAGAATTTTTACTTTCCCATTAGCTGTGGAAAGCTATTTTTCTCCTAACACTTAATTTATTTCTTTTGATTTCAGCCATTTGACAAAGCCAAACGCTCTCCCACCTGAGGACAGCGTGAGTGTGGGGACTGTCACGGTAGGTGCCTTCTCTGGAAGAGCCACACTGGGCATTGCTTGGCATGGGGGCACAGGGGTTAATTTTCTCTTTTTTTGCACCAGTTCCCTTTGATTTAACCACATCTTGTTGGACTAGAGCGAATACATACTCCTTCAGGTGGTCCTCACAGCCCATCAACCTGGAGATGTGGCCCTCCGTTGCTCCAGGGAAGACGGTGAGGATGGTGCTGGTGCTGCAGCAACCTGCACTCATCTGATGGGGTTTATTAGCGTGGGCTCTCTGTCACCCAAAAGTGGCTGAATTTAATTCGGGTCCAAGCTGGTGTGTGTTATGGCACAGCTGTGCCTGTGCCGCGGCATGCCTGGGCTAACGAGCCTGGGCACCGCTTGCTCGGCATGGAGCCGGTCCTGGTCTGCAGAGCGTGGTGCGATTTGCATGAAATTGGATAAATAGCCCAGGAATCACGTCCCAATGCAGATTCGCTGAGTGGCATTTTTAATATGCCATTGCGGTTCTCAGAGCAGTAGGCGGTTTAGATACGGAGTAAATAGGAACTGAAGGATGAAAATCAGCAGTCGCTTCATCCCTACTCACCTGTACCATCCTCCATGAACCCTCCTGCGGTACACACCTGGCAAGGACATTGCCCAGCTGTACAGGTGAGACATCCGCTGATTTCAATAGACACAGGATTTCGTGCTAGGCTTTCGAGGGAAAACCGTGGAGTTAGACATCAGGCAGGAGAGTATGAAGGCAGCTGGGTCAGTACGCTAGCCTACAGAGGGGAGCGAGGAGGAGCAGCATCTTCAGCAGTGCTCTTGTCCTTAGCAGAAGGCCCGTGTTGCGAAAGTGCTTTCTTTTGTTTTGCAACACCCGAGCAGAGATGGTTTTGATAAGGAGGGAATGACAGTTCTTGCCTCACTGTAGCCAGAGGAATCTATGTGGAATGGGATCCTGTGATGTGAAGCTTTTGTAATGCTCTCCAGATTGCTTTTGAGGTTGTTTCAGTGACCCTTTGTCAGATGTCCTTCCAACACACATTCTTCCAAACGGCAGATCCTTGTGCCCCGGCACTGTCCCCTCCCCAAAGCAAGCCAGTGCAAGGAGCTGGGCACCCATCTTCTTGTCTGGCTGTGGTGGGTGCTCATGAGAGCCCAACAACTGCCCAACCACCACATCCAGGGACATGCTTCAGGAAAACCTGCTCAGAAGACCCCTGTGCTGGCTGGTCGGGAGACCGTGGTGAACTGAGCAATGGCATGAGCTGTAAACAGCATCAGGGGAACTATAAGACTGTGGAGTTTTATGAGAAACATGTTATTAAGGGAACTCTCCTGCCTGGGTCTCTCATCGTTTATACATGCAGCTTGTTCAGCAAACACATCAGCTCAGGACATATCCTCACTCCTGATGCTCAGCCCAAACTCTCAAGGACCTGCAGGAGGAGTAGGATGAGTACCATGTCTGGGAGCAGACCTTTCCTTCAGCACTGGGATAAATATAATCCTCTGAAAGCCCCGCGTGACTGCTGATGTGATATGCCCCATGGTCTCTCAGCACAGATATCCCGTGGTCCGTGTGGTCCCACACCCCAACAAGATGCATGATCACCTTCCAAGGTGATGTCTCTTGTTGTGGTTTTCAGGCTAGGAACAAAAAGATGAAGTGATTTTCTTCCAAAATAAGGTTAAATATGGGTAGAAGAGTGGTTGTTGTGACATTAAAAAATAATATGAGCTGATACTGTGCATTATGGAAAATGGAGATGTTCCCAAGTCCAAGAGCTCCAGCTGGAGAGCTGGCCATGGTGTTCGCATGCACACCAGTCCGCAGGAGCTGGACCGGGCTCCTGCTGCCGGAAATCCCAAACCCCTGGCCCGAGATGCTGCATTGCCACCAGCCTCACAGGCAAGGGCAGAAGCAGGTCTGCAGCCAATGCAATACCACAATTTTTTTTGACCTGGCAATATAAAATTCATTACTTGGGGTGGAAAATAGTTGAGTGCTTCCCTATTTTTTCAGGGATTATGTGTATTCTATGCTTGAACAGCTCATTTTCTTCAGCTCCATGTCTTGCATCTCCTGGAGTTATGAGCAGAAGGTGGGACTCAAATGGATGGTGAGCTCCAACCACGGTATTTCCTACGGAGCGTAGACTGATGTGTTTCCCCAGGCAGAGGATTTCTGTGGTTAGAGAAGGCAGGGCCAGTCCCCGAGTGCTCAGTAGATGACCAGATGTGAAATTTAATGCACTAAAATAGAAAAATAAGTAGAAAACAAAAAGTAGAAAATGAAATAGAAAGAAAGAAGAGACTGTGTCAAATGGTTTTCATTAGCACCGCAAAGTTGTCCAGCCAGGAATAATTTGTAACTCACACAGATTTCCCAGTGGAAATGCAAAAAGTCTAATTATACAGAAACGATGAGGACCAAAAGAAGAGCAATTTCCAGAAACAAATCTGCCGTGCAGCATATCAATGTGTTAAAGGCGTCTTTTCCAGATTGGAAGCCAGATCAATTTATATTTATTCCTCAGACCAATGGCAACTGTGGTCCTGTGTGTGGGATTAAAGTACAGAAAATACTTTTTGCTAATAAATAATTCACATTGGGAAAGCAGAAGAAGAAAAAAAAAGGCAGTGTAAGGACCTGAAAAGGTTTTCGGATGAAACAAAGAGGGAAACAGCATGACTGGGTCTTCACAACTAGAGCTCCTCCGTACTGTTTGATTTTAATTTCAGATCTCAATTAGAGGTTAGCCAAAGGTAATTGAAAAAATAACTGAGATGTGGAATTAAATGGCAACTGCCCACACATCTACAAACTTCAGTCGACCAGCCCCTCGGCGTGGATATGTTTTTTTTGCCACAAGCTGGGCAGATTTGTTCCTGCCTTATTAGGAATAATTCTCCCAGAGCGCCAGAGCCCTTTGCTGCAAGCTGAGAGTCTAATTATAATAAAAGACCCCCTTGGACGTCCCTTCCCTGAGTGTATTTGGAATTCGGGACCGTTCTCAGCCAGGGAAGTAGCTCCTTGTAAATCAGAGGGTGAAGCCGCTGAGCTCCCCCAGCTTTCCGAGCCCATGCGTGGCGTAAGCTTTCAAGCATCAACTTGTATTTTTTTTTTTGCACTTCTGTGAAATGCCCATGCTTATGTGTGACATAATACACTGACACATGATTTTAGACATAACAACAAACAGCCTGGGTGAAAAAGAGCCAGATAAACCCACACAAATTCATTTATTAACAGAGGTCCTTCCTCTGGTGTTTCTTTAAACTCTGCATGGCTTTTTTTTTTTTTTTTTGCTGCCAAATTCACTTTGTGATGTTGAAAACTAATTTTTTTTCCTTATCAAGATAGTTATTTTCCACTTGGCAAACACTGAGTGTTATTAGTTATTCCTAATGGAGCCTGAAATGATTACGATGTTTTTCCCGCTGTTTATTTCTCTCCTACGTCCATCACGACCAAAATCAGCTCATTTCTTGGATCTGGATGATTTTGGTGAATATTATCACGGGGGCTGACTGTCTGGGACTGGGGAGCAGACTACCAGAAGGGTTGTCACTTCACATTTTGTTGTGCCACAGCAATTCTGTAGACACCAATATGTGTTTGTCCCGGTAAGGTATGACCAAAGCGCTCTTGGGCATCCTTCACAGAGGCACCTTTGTGCCTGTGGAGAAATGCTGGTAAAGGTCCCATCAGCACATATAGGATGATTTGTCCTGGGGATTTGGGAAAATACTCCTCCTGCTCTCTCCTCAAACTGGTGACTCCATCTATCATCAATATAAAACCCCAGCGTTGGATTTTCAGCCATTTCACTGCTCCATGCCTTAGCTCCCGGCATCCTATGCCACCTCTGCTGTCCTTCTCCACAGGACCTGGACCAGTCAGTCTCCTGGAGCAGCCTCGGGTCCTCTCCAGGTTTCCGTGGACAAACAACCAACCTTCAGCACGTTTCTGCCCACTGTAATTTTTATAAGGGACCTGATTAATGTCACTGTGCAGAGAGATATTGACAGATCTCAGGTTTCCTGCACAGACAGATCCCTGCTTCCACCTCTGTGACATGAAGAGCAGGACCAGTCCGGCACTTGGCTGGATGTCAGCTAGAGGCACATCCTATGATAAACAGAAAAAAAAAAAGCTGAAAACTGATTTTCTGAGAGCTTTAAATTTTTAAAAATTTTTCTGAGCTTTAAATCCAGGTCTCCTTCCTCCATCGGTAAATCATCATGGTGCTTTTGTCCATATTATCCTTTGTGATGGACTTTGTTCTAGACACACAGCTCCATAAGGATAACTCCCCCCCACTAAACAACCCTTGAACTGACCTAGGCAAACTGATAAATGCCTAAAACTGTGTCCCTGCCCCAGTTTCCCTGCCCCCTTGGAGCATTTTGGTGGTGGGTCTGAGCCAGCCTTGGGAAGGTTGTGCCCTGAGCTATTTTGTGGTGTTCAAGAGGGCAAGTGCCATCTGCTTCCCACCCTGGAGTGTCTCCGGAAGAGAGGACAGAGCCCAGTGTATCCCAGGATAAACCTGGGTGCAAACTTCAGCAGCTGAACTGAGTCACATGCGGCGGTCGATGAAATTAATGCAGAAAAAGCCGCAGACTCTGTAAGGTAATTTGCAGCCCCAAGATGGTCCAAGACTCAATGATCTTAGAGGTCTTTTCACCTACGGTTGGACTCAATGATCTTAAAGATCTTTTCTAACCTAAATGATCCTATGATTCTGCGATTCTAAGAGCAGAAGTTAAACTCCCAGGATTGCTTCATAGAAATTAGTACAATTTATCTTGCACCTTTGCCAGGTGCACGCATCATGTTTATGAAGGTTATTTATTCAAGTGATGCTTACTTTGTTCCTCTGTTTGGGGCTTGGGTGACTTTTCTTATTTCATAGGTGCCCACATCTGGTGAAATCTCAGTCCTTGTGGAAGCTTCTCCAAATTTTTCATGCCAAGACACCTGGGAAGAGGATGGGGGTCACAAAGCCAAGAGCTGGGACTGCTTGAGAGCACACCGGGAGGCTATCCCTGCTGATGGCTACAGCCCAGCCATTATGAGGGATCTCCGAAGAGGACACCATGTCCCACCTGTGGAGAGAGCTCTGGGTTTGCATGGATCTGTGAAACGTTGCTGGGTCACCCCAGGCAGGGCTCCTGCTTCTGCTCCTCCAGGATTAATTAATCCACGGCGAGCATGCAGCTCCATTTAGTCCTTGAAGGAATGAGTCATGGTGGTAGGGAGCGCAGTGCTTTGAGGCTGGCTCCTTCCCCCACGCACAGCCCCGTCGGCTCCCTCCCTCCTCGCCGTCCCGTGCCCATCTCAATGGCCCTTGTCTAGAAAGCAAAGACTCCAAAAGCTGGAGTCGTGTTTCATGAATGTCCTTTGATGCAAACACTCCCCCATAGCTGGATTAATGCTATTTTAGCCTAGGTTTGGGGTTTTTTCCCCCTTTTTCTCCCCTGTAAATCCTCCCTAGTTTAAATTTTTCACTGCTTGTAAAGTGTCTCATTATAGTGCTCCGGGCAGGAGGAGATTAATGTCAGGTCCCATTTATGCATCACTTTGGATCAGAAGAGCTTGGCCAGCGCTTTGTAACGTTCTTCTTGGGGGTGGGGGGGGGTGGATTAAAAGTTTACTATTGCAAAAAAAAATACCCTATTGTCACCGCCTGAGATACAGCTCTTAGAGAAATTCCCTTTGCCATAATAACTGATTTATTTTGGTTGGCTGGCTACGAAGCAGCTGAAGTGGGTGATCCCTGCCAGACTCGTTAAATGATTCCTAATGTTGACAAAGGACTTTGTGTTGTGGTTATAAAAGCAGAAGGTTCAGTATTTGCTGGAAGAGCCTCTTTCCCGAGGGCGAGCGCGGAGGACGGGAGGAAGCTCTCCAGCGGTACCCATGTGTAAGCAATAAGCGGAGGAATGCTCTTGGAAACTGCAGCTTGAAGGATTTACTCTGGCATCAGTTTTGGTTGCCTGGGAAGGGAACCTCTCAGGGAGATGCACGGGTGCTGGGCGTGGGGCTTTGGCTCTCTTTCTGGCCTGGGAAAGGAAAGTTTAAGAGGTTTTTGGCAGGGTCCTACGGGGTGCAGGACCAAGGCACGCTTCCTTCCCACCCCGCTGGCTGCTGCCAGGCAAATCACACATGGAGATGTGAAAGCATCAAGGTCCTCGTTTCCCTCTGGGTCAGGTCCTTGTGACTATCAAGGGCAGCCCTGCAAGGAAGGATTTGGAGGTCCTGGTGGGTGAAAAGCTCAACGTGAGCCAGCAACCGCATCCTGGGCTGCATCACAGGCAGCGTGGGCAGCAGGGCAAGGGAGGGGATTCTGCCCCTCTACTCTGCTCTCATGAGACCCCCCCGCAGTACTGCGTCCAGCTCTGGAGCCTCCAACATCAGAAGGGCATGGACCAGTTGGAGAGGGTCCAGAGGAGGCCATGGAGATGATCAGAGGGCTGGAGCAGCTCTGCTGTGAGGCCAGGCTGAGAGAGCTGGGGCTGTTCAGCCTGGAGAAGAGGAGGCTCCGGGGAGACCTGAGAGCGGCCTTCCACTCCCTAAAGGAGGACGATAGGAAAGATGGGGAGAGACTCTTCAGCAGGGCCTGCTGTGACAGGATGAGGGGTCATGGTTTTAAAATAGAGGGAGGTAGATTTACATTAGATATTAGGAAAAAAACTTTTTACACTGAGAGTGGTGGAGCACTGTCCCAGGTCACCCAGAGAGGCAGTGGATGCCCCATCCCTGGAAACATCCCAGGCCAGGTTGGCCGGGGCTCTGAGCAACCTGATCTGGTTGGAGATGTCCCTGCTCCTTGCAGGGGGGTTGGACTGGATGGGCTTTGAAGGTCCCTTCCCACCCAAACCCTCCTGTGATTCTACAACTATGAAATGGAAATGTGGTTGTGCAGCAGGATATCACTTCCACACACAAAGGCTTTTCTTGCTTGGTTAAACCCTTGGTTAAAATAACGAGGAGGCAACTCTCCATTGTTGATATTCTGAAATACATTTTCTTCTCTCTCTCGATCCCAAATTTCCATTCCTCCGAGGTTAATATAATTTCTTGTCCCCTTTTTCTATTTAGAGAACATCTTTTATTTCCTCGGAGGGACCGTGGCATTTGGCTGGTAACTGGAGAATGGGAATTTTAATACCCCAGGGGCTTACAGGTAGGTTTGCAAAGGGTTGGCAGGATGCTTCAGCATCTCCCTCTGCTGCTGGCCTGTGCTCCCATATGACGGGAACTTGAATTTACTCCCTCGGGAGCAGGTGCCAGGAGCGTCTGCAAATAGCAGGAGCGTGAGGAAGAGCAATTAATCCTCAGCTGACGTCTGCCAGCACAAAGGAGCAGAATAAAGTGGCCAGCCAGGGAAAGGGGGAAGCAGCAAATCCATCTTACGGACTTGAATTTTTCAGACTCAGTGACTTGAGTACTGCACTGCTGTGTAAATCTTGGTGTCTCCTTCGAGCCATTTCTGGGGATAAAAGTGGAAAGATAGCTTTGGGAAATGGCAGAAATAAGAAGTTCTGGCCGGGGAGGTGGAGCAAGAAAGGGGGTTTATCGACGGGGCTGCCGTGCAAGGACTGGGATGGGGATTTACTGTGCGATGCTCTGCAGCATCCCTGGCTCCGGGGCTCCAGGGCTGCATGGGGACGCCTGCCCTGCCTTTTTCCTCAAAAAGTAGTTTAACAGAAGATTTTTTTTGAGAAGGGGAAGGGGAAAGGGAAGGGGAAGGGGAAGGGGAAGGGGAAGGGGAAGGGGAAGGGGAAGGGGAAGGGGAAGGGGAAGGGGAAGGGCCTCACAGAGATGCTTAGGACAGTGAGGGGGGCTCCTTCTGCCTCCCCCAGTATGACTCAGCCGGCTCCCCAGGGCCCCTCTCCAACCTGCTGAGGGGCTGGGGTCTCACCAACCCCCTGCCCTCTCTGGAGACATTCACCCTGGGAACGGCACCCAGGGGCGCAAGGAGGGTTGAGGCAGTCCCAGGGGCTCCCGCAGCCGGCGCCTGTGGACACAGCACTCGCGGGGGACCTGCCTTTGATTTTCTCTTCAGGGGATTCCCTCGCTCTGCTTGAAAGGGTTCTTGTTTTGTAAAGAGGAGCTGAGAGCAAAGCTTAAAAATGTACTTACATACAGAGTCACTCCTTAATGAGCAGAGATCTAAAAAATCAACCATAGTCTGCTTGCAAGATGCCTCTGTTGGCTTTTTATCTTTTTTTCCCCCCTTTTTAAATTGCAAATCTCTCCAGTCTTGAACCTTCAAATAATTCTGTGTCTTCTTCCATCTTCTTACATATTTAAACTGAGTCATTCTTGCGGGTATTCGGAGGTGGAAATGTGCAACTGGGGCTTCAGCATCGTGTCGTGCTGCGCTGCTGGGGACAGTGGACACACACAGCTCTCTTGGGAGCTGCTGCCTCGCTATCACCTAGCCATGAACATTTCTGCAAACATCAAACAGAAAAAAAAAAAAAAAACCAGGAAAAAATGTTTATAACTCTACCAGCAGCCCTCTTCCCAATATACTGTGAATTTCTTGACGATAGCCTTCTTACATTTCCACTGGGAGGATTTCTTATGGTGGAAGCCTTGTTTGAATTCCATGTAATAATATTTTTGAATAGGCTTCTATTGAAAAATTGGGGGGGAAAAATAGAAAGAAACCATCTACACACATTGTTCTCCTGCGTTATTTTCCAAATGGCCTTACGGCTGCTGTTTCAGGTGTGATTTCATTGCCTGACATTAGGTATACTTACTGCTCGCTTGAAAGCCAGGAGAAGAATTGCAGATGTTAACAGTCATCTCTGAAAATATATTTCAGATTATTCCAAATTACTCCAGTAGAAGAGAAATCTGAGGACATTACCTTTAATATTAGAGTGGCAGGAACAGCAAAGAGGCCCATTTCCATTTTCTACCTGCAATTGAAAATATGAGAAAAACACCTATTGAGCCCATCTTTATGAAAATATCTTCCCCTCCCCATCCCTGCATGCGTATCTCCCACCCATCAGCACGTATCTCATATTTATTAGCCCATGGGATCTTGCTGCTGGGGAAATTTCCCTCCCAGATTGGGAACCTGCTCCCAGTTCACACCCAGTTTGAAGGGTGGGCTGAAACGGACATCGCTGATGTGGAAGAGACTGGGGCAACCATACGTTGATCTTTCCATACCATGTTTGACTCATGACATCTGATATGCATCTATCAAATCCCCTTTTTTTTTTCTCATTTCTGTCTCAATTTTTATTCTTATTATGGCTTGATGGCTTTTTTTTTTAACAATAACCAAGGGCGAGCCATTGCTATTCATATCCATCCTATGCTACCTCCCCTGCCACACACAAAAGCAACGAGCCGCCCCACCAAAGATGATGGGAGCACGTAGCAGACCAAGAAAGCACCGTGTTATCCTCTCACTGACTGTGATTTCAGAGAAAAAAAAAAATACTTCATATTGTTTCCCCTGGGCAGAAGTGTGGCAAATGGCCCTGGGAGTGGTGCCAGGACAACCGGCAGCTGGAGGATGCCAGGATGATGCATTTGGGAAACAGGAGGAACCTCTTGGCCATGGTGTTACCAGCCCCATCCTCCCCTGCTGCTTCAGAAGTACAGACCAGCAAGCATTAAATTCAGCCTTCAAAATATTATTTTAAAATATCTAAAGACCTATATGAACTCCCCAGAAGAGGTATTTTTATTGTATAATTAAGAGCTGAAAAAGCATCCTTACAGCGTGTTTATTGCTAGCCCGGTTCCTCGGTGAATGTCAGCATCCAGACTCACCCCTCCAAGAGCAATCCATAGCCCATAGATAACTTCTTTGCACACTAATAAAATTTAACTTTTTGGAGGGGTCTTGTTAATCAGTTCTGAAGCCAAGGTGCCCACAGGTGCCAGACTCCCATCTCGTGCAAACCTTGGTGTTCAGCAAAAATGCAGACTCAGCATTTTGAAATAAATCCTATGTTTCTAAAGGTCCAAAAGTCACATTTCTCAGCAATTTTTCCTCAGTCTTCTGGCAGCCTTGGGGCTTTGCATGTGCCACAGTGCTTCTGGGGGGGACGGATGGGGACACGTGCGCCACGTGGCACTTAGGGCACATCCCCGTCAGTCCTTCAAAGCACAAGGTGAACATTAATGAAGCTCAGTATTACTGTGCCCATCGTGATACGACTGTGGCAAATGAAGCCGTCTTCTCCTTAACCTACTGGAAAAAATGTCATAGGCAAGGCAGTTAGAAGAATCCGAAGGAATGTAATGTTCTAATTTGAAAAAGCAATATTCCAGAGGCCAGAAAAAAAATGTCATGTGTATTAAATGTGTAATAGCTCATTATCGAAGCATTGTAGAGTCATTATTTTAAATAACCGTATTTCATTCCAGTGGCTGGGATGGAAAGCAGTATGTATTTTGTGTAAAATAGATTTGCATTATTATTTATTCATGAGTTTTAAAAGGATCATTATTTTTGACGGACAGCTTCTGTCAAAAGATTTATATATGGGAGCTCATGTTTTCCCATAATAATGATTAATCAATAAACATTTGAAAATGGTACTTAAAATTCAGTGTTACCAGGATACACATTTACCTCTAATTAGAAACAGGTTTTCATTTGGGAAACTGGATCGCTTTCCAATTCCTTCTAATTGCAGACAAACCAAGGTGGCCCGTAACACGCTGCAACGTGCCTTGTTGCCTGCCGCCTGCCGTGACAGCACCCATTGGGTGCTTTATCCCCCCAAACCTTGGACCATGGGGGTGGCCGTGGGATGCTGCACACCCAGGAGGATCCAGCTGTGCGTCTGTCCATGTACACCGCTCACGGGAGTGATGCTGAGTGGCCGGGGGAGAAACATCACACCTGGAAGGCAAAACTCCCGGTGTGAACCCAGCGCAATGTTGGCTTGAAATGAAAATACTGGGCTGCTGTTATTTTTAACTGTGACCTTGCTGAGGGTGGCAAACAAGCAATTTGAATGCTCTGCGTTGGCGAAATACAGACCCTACTGCAGGAAAGGAGAAAGGAGAGCCTGTGTCTGCTGCTCCTTCACATTTCATCCTGCTACCATGAAGTAAAAGTTGCCAAGAAGGAAAATACATTGGGTTTCTCATCACTCCCCCATGTTCTCTCCCCATCCTGTCTGTGGATGCTGGGTTTGCATTGCTGGGTATCGCCTACTGCTACGTGATGGGTGAAAACAGGGATGATGAGGAGCCTGCCACCACCTCCTGTCTCAGCTCTGTCGTTTCCACCCACACATTTCCCTTGTCTTATATTTAACAAATTTTCAAGGCAAGACATCTCCAAAATTGAGTGGTGTCAGACTTCCCAGTCCATCAGTGTGCCATTGCCTTTGCAAAGCGCAGTGCACGCTGAACGCCTTCCACCTCCCCGCATGGAGCTAAGTGACAACAGGACGGTCCAGAAATCATATTAATTCCTTCCCCATTGGAGAGGAAGGTTTTAACAACATCTCTTTCCCAGCCTGAAAACCAAATGGGGTGCGGTGAAGCCAACGCCTTCCACCAGCCCATCAGCCAACCCATGGATCAGTTCATGGAGGTGATTTCTTTCTTCCCCAGATCTTGCCAAACCACAAAGCCAACACGGAACGGTAATAATGTTTATTTTGGCATTATCCATATGCAGGCTCCTAAGACCCCAGATGAAGCAGTCAGGTGGAATTGGCTGCAGGGATGTGGAGCTTTTCTCCGTCCAAAATGCACCCTTTTTCATGTGCCAAATTACTTATCCTTCCCGTGGGCTGGGGAAGTAGATGGCATGCAAATGCTTGTGAGCAATAACAGCAACAAACAATAGCCGTCGTAATATTAAAGAGCCAGCTCGTAATTGGTGCCAGCCCTGACGAGGAGAGCGGCCATTACCCTCATTATCCTGCCCGCTAACAGAGAAGATTGGCACCGCGGAGCCAATGACCAGAATAAATGTGTCACTGTTGCCAGGCTTTTAATTTACATCCCAGAGATTTTGCTCTTGAGGATGTGTTAATCCACGGGGCTGGGAGCAGACGAAGCGGGGGAACACCTTGGGGAGGCAAACCTGGGCCTGAAATGCAGCAGAGCATCCTCCGTTGGGCAGGGCAGGGCAGGTGTGCAAGGGAGCACCAGACCCATTTCTCCTGGGCATCCGTGAATTTTTCAGCAGGGCAGCACTGCTCTTGCTTCTCCTGGTCCTCCTCAGTGCATCCCAGTGCCTGACTGCATTCCCACTCCCCATTTACCTGGGGAATTACCACGTGAACCCTTCCCTCAAACCAATGCACCCCAAAATCACCTTTTCTGCCTCGATTCATACATTTTATTTAATTTTTCCATTACCATGAATGGAACCAGCTCAAGATGATGTATTTGGACTGCTCCTCGCCCGTGTGCTACAGCTTTGCAGCTGGATGTTGCTGCTGTGAGAACAAAGCAGGCACCCTGAGATGGATGGGCAGCCCTGGTCCTCCATCTACACCCGGTGGAGAAACCCCCGTTGAAAACATCCCCAAACATACAGATACCCTGCAGCAAATTTCCCTTCAAAGAAGAAGAAGATTTCCCGGGGTAACTGTTCTCCAGATGGCCCCACCTGATAGAGGAGAGAGATGTGAGAGGGAAGCTAACCGCACAGAGGTTTTTTAATAGGCTGGGAATTTTAGTGTTAAATTTTGTTAGAATAATTTTATTTTTAATACATTTATGATATGAATAGGTGCCTTTGCTGGTAATAGCTGGTATATTATCTGGTGTCACAAACTTTTTTAATGTGCCAGGGCGAAATCTGAAGGTATTGTGCCGGCAGGAAAAACAGCCAGAAGTCACAGAAGTCCCATCTAATTGAAATGAATGCTAAACTCTGATCATGAAAGTCTTCTTTAGAAAAATATGTAAAAACCTCAAAATTCATTTCAAATTAGCTGACTTGAATATTTCGTACCCTAACAACTGTACAGCAAGAGCGATGGCTCAAAGGCAGAAAGAGAATTGACCTGGAATGCTCATTAAAATCACAATGAGATGAGGCTTTAAGAAAAGACGTTCTTTTCTCTTCGCTCCTGCATGATGGGAGATGGTAGAAACTCCAGCTCTTTTCACATCCTCCCCTTGCTCCATTTCAAATCCCTTCCTGCCAGCGCTTGAAAGAGGTGTTCAGGCTGCGTTAACCCTCTGGGTACCCAACATCGAGCTCGGGAATGGCATTTTTTTGCAGCGTGGCCGTTTTTGTGCTGGGGATCAAATTCTTGGCAGGTGGGCTGATGCTACTTCCATCCCTGGTTTTAGGGTCTGCGGAGGTCGTGGTGGGGTGCAGCATTTCAGTGCCGTCCTGCTCTGCCCCAGTGCTTGCACAGCGCAGGTCATCGTCCCTGCAGTGCCACTGGCAGAACCCTGAGCATCCTCAGGTGCACCAGGAAGGATTTCACCGGCAATATGGAGTGTCATTCCTGTCTGCGGCTATTAAAATCTGGCTCTGAGCCCATAATATAATACATCGCGATTAAAGGAAGCACATTTGTCCTGCTGGTAATAGCAACATTTTATGAATGAGCGGGTCCTGCTATCAGCTAATTAGGAGCAGGTTTATTGCAGCATCTGTCACCTGGAGTTAAGTAATTTATCCCGGGAGGCTCCTCGCGGGAAGAGGGCTGTCAAAAGCCCGTGATGGGGAAGGTGCAGGATGCGGGGAAACGGCTGCGCCTCGGCACTGCCGGGGGAAATCCCCACTGAAAAAAGCGAGGAAGGCTTGCTGGAAAATACACAAGCAATTAGGTGCTTTGTGGTAGCCTAATTGCCCGGCTCACCAATAATTTTGGAGAGGTAACCATGGCAACGGTGGGATCACACACTTGTGTGTCGTGGCCAGAGTCCATGACACCATTGGACTCCCTTCTTGCCTTGGACAGAGGCAATGCCCATCCTTTCTCCTTGAAGAGCATCTTGTTTTAAAGCACTGCTCCAGGGCAGCATCTCCAGCAGTGCCACTACCAGGGAAGCCCAGGCAGGAGAAGGAGCCTCTTCCTTGAATTCCCTACCATGAGCTTCCAGAAGATATGGGGAAGAAAGCCACATGCAGGACGTTATCTGCAGGGAGCACTCGTAACGATGTGTCAGTGAAGGTCTCCGTGATTTACACATGTTCTGCTCAACCTTCCATTCCTACAAAAAAAAAATTGCCTTCTTCATTTACAACACATCTTACATTCAAATCTTTTTCCCCTTGCTGCGAGAAGCAGCATAAAAAACACACATACAAGATTTTGCCCTAGCCCACACCCCTCTTCCCCCACATCTTTCAGGACAACCTGATGCTGGGTTTGAGCCCAAATTGGACAGATCCACCACTGTATTTTAAGTGGGCTATACATTTTGGTACTCATAATAAAAAGCCCTGGGTAACTCAACATTGACATTTGCAGATGGTTGAGGTGGAACAAAGAGGGACTTAATCTCCTGGCAAAGGGTGAAAATTTAAAGGGGTTTGTGAGGAGTCCCTAAACCTGCCCAAAGAAGGTGATGGTCCTCATTTTAGGCTTGCAGATGCTCTGGGTTGTGGATGCTCATTCCCCTGTGCTGTGCGGCTCCATCATCCCTCGCTCCCAGCGCTGCTGGGTGCCACGTACCCCCGTCCTCTTCCCTATGGTGACTCCCTTGGCTGGCACCTGCCATGTTCCCCACCTCCACATACTTGCCTGACCTCCTCCATATTTTGTTCTTGACATTTATGGGCAGGAATAATGTTGGGGTTTTTTTAATGTAGTTTCTTGCCAATTTTTATGTTTCTGCCTCCTACTGCTGGTTGCACTAGTGAACTAGCTGGAGCCCAGTGTGGATTTCACCTGCTCTATAAAATACCTGTCAGTTTGCTGCTCTGCCCATGCTTCTGCAGGAACCTTTCACCATCACAAGCATGATAAACCCCAGGAATTACCTCCACTTGCATGGCACTGGTTTGGCATCCTTATTCCTGGCGTGCAGTTGTTTTTTCATTATGTGCAAGGAGATACCGAGCGCTTGTATGTATCTTGTTGATATAAGTCAACTTCAAAGGATGCCACAAAGTTTTCTGCCTTTTATCCAACCCATAATCGTTAAAATTAAGCAAGGCTTAAAATGCAAATAGCGGTTTTGGTGCTGGATGATGGAAGGACCGGGGCAGGGTTTCGGAAACGGGCCGTGCATTTAATTTCCTCTGCGCTCGGACAGCACGTTGTCGTCAGCGTTTCTTTTATTTGCACATCTGGAAGCAGGCAAAGCATACAGCTGGGAAGAGCTGCCAGCCATTTCTGATGCTTTGCTTTCCTCTGGAGAGCTCCGAAAACTACCCTCAC
Organism: Chlamydotis macqueenii; assembly: GCF_036417535.1. Classification (NCBI taxonomy): domain Eukaryota; kingdom Metazoa; phylum Chordata; class Aves; order Otidiformes; family Otididae; genus Chlamydotis; species Chlamydotis macqueenii. The sequence goes on along the minus strand of NC_141561.1, from coordinate 2,408,840 downwards.
CAAGGAGTAATTAAGCAGAATAGTTAATAAAGTCATACTAACTATGAAATCAGAGTCACGATAGCAGCAACCCCAAGCATACGGGAAAGATCTTGGAATTTGTTGCACTTTCAACAGTTTTGCCGTGTTTAGAAAAAAAAGTTGTGGCAGATACAGCTGGGAGAACAAGACATCTTCCCATGCTGACTTTCCTAGGGCTCAGCGTCATCTCATTAAATTCAAGCAGCTCAAGCTGCGCCTGAGAAGAGCCATAGCAAATTCAAGGCTGAAACAAAATCCACGCGTTACAAAAATACGTTCACAAACACTCACACGATTGTGGCCACCTATGGAAATGTATTTAGGTACGGGGGGAAGCTGGGGGAGCTGGGCAACACATTCACCTTTTCGTACTTATTTGTGCTTCTGTGTTATAGCCTGTCTTGCTATACAAGGCACAGGGCCCATGGAGATGTTTCTCAGCCATTAATAAAAGCGAAACCGCTGTAATAACTGCGGGTTTACCCACACTCAGCCCTGCCAGCGGGTCTGGGCTGCTGACAGCTCGACTTCTCAGGAAAGCAAATACCAGATAAGAAAAAGGAAAAATCTCATTTCATCTCTCTCAGCCTTAGGTCAAAGAGACTTCGTGACCCATCTCCATATTAAAATCCGGTTAAGTGTGACCAGAGACTTGGCTGACATCATTAATGAGGCGCATATGTTGGTATTTCATCTTTGGTTACACCATGGGCGGAGTTAAGCGCGGCTCGATAATAACACGGCTCCCACCCGTGGGTGACTCTTAGCCTGGAAGATGCTGAGCAGTTTTGCAGAAGTATCCTGGTGTAGAGGTGGGGGTTTTTTTGCAAGCATGAAGTGCCCAATCAACCCCCTACTGAAAGCTTTCCTTGCAACCCACAGCTGCAAATACCAGCAGTGATGTGGCGCTGGCTACGAGCGGTACCTCCTCACCCGTGGGATGCTCTGGCTTCAGAAGTGACGTGCTGGGAGAAGGATGTTTTCAAAATGCTGATTTCAGCATGGAGGTGAGGGCAGGTTTAAACGGTGTTTTCCAAGCAGAATTACCAGCCTCTGCGCTCTGATACGATTATAACCTTCTATTTGCCTCACCCACAGCTGTGTCTTGATGCAATGGCTGCATCTAAGGCTGCTCAGCATCTCCTAATGCTCCGCGCCAACACGGACACAAACCTGGACTCATATGGCATCACAATCCATCTTCTTCTACCATCTCTGCTTTTGGAAGCTGCTTTTGGGGTCTTCATTCCCAGTAAGGAAAGGAAGGTTGGCACATTTTTAATATCATGAAATGCTCGTATTTAAGCCTGGGTTCATCTCACCTTGGGATGGCACGCAAAGGATGGCAGGCTTTTCCCTCACTGGGAACGTTGGGTGGCTCCAGCATCTTTAAACCATACATTTGCAGGGCAATAAATTTGGTAAATACTGATAAAATCGGTCCTGGAGCGAGGCTTTCTGAGAGCGTAACCCCAGGAATGGCCCCTCCACGAGTGGTTTGAAAAGCAGAGCAGGGGTTGCATGAACATAAATACCAGGAGATGCCAAATTCAGGTGTGTTCGCCCGTCTGAGATCCTGTAAATCCTTGTTTATGCAGGAAAGCTTTCCTCAGGGCAGAGTCATGGTAGGCAACAGAAATACCTGTGTGAGTAAGCCCCTGGGCAGCCAGCTAGGATTTAATTCACTTGGAAAATAACCCCCCAATAAAACAACACAATAGCTGGACACATAAAAGAAGAAGAAAAGTGAAGTTAAAATATAGCTCTATAAACCAGTACCTATAAAACAGAAATGATGGCCAAGGAGTTTTTCGATAGGTTGGGAAATGCACTTTTACATTACAGCATTTATTTTGCTGAGCCCTCTGACAAAATAGCAGATCTCCTTAAATAACCGTGACCGCGCCGGCGGCGACACGCAGCCTCCTCATCCTCCTGCCTCGCAAGGGTTAGACAAACCCTCCGGGCAGAACCCAGCGTAGAGGCACCCTGGCAGCTCCTCGTGGCCAGATGTGCTCTAAAGGCTGGCGCGGGGTTTTAGAACGAGTTTTATGGGAGTTTGGGAATAAGAGGCTCCCACCGGTGAGCAGATCATGCGCATTCTCAGTCCGTGCTGGTCTTGCATTGCTTCTCTGCTTTCATCTGCACTACAGTTGAGGCTGAGCAGCAATAGGGGACATTACTGGATTTCCAACGAAGCATCGAATCATTAGGGACTTAAAGGAGGATTAAGCAACGCAGCTAATTAATTGTAACAGCTGACTTCAGCGCAGAATTTGGAAGACTGCATTAGACTAATTCCCCAGCGCTGATATCCTGGGGGCACGCTCTCCCGAACATGGAAGGATACAAAAGCCCCTCTCCAGGTGGCTGAGCAGATCTTAAATAACCCAGCCGCGGACACGGCAGGTAGGGAGAGAGGCAGAGACTGCCTGAGAGCATCAGCCGCAGTCTTCTCAGACATGGGAACCGTTCACCTAGATGGAGGCAATGGAGATCACAGAATCAAAAAATGGTTCAGGTGGGAAGGGACGCTTAAAGCCTAGCCAGTCCAACCCCCCTGCCAGGAGCAGGGACATCTCCAACCAGATCAGGTTGCTCAGAGCCCCGGCCAACCTGGCCTGGAATGTTTCCAGGGATGGGGCATCTACAACCTCATCTAACCTACAAATGTTACCACCTTTAAAGGAAGCTGTGCTCCGAGGTGCATGATTCACGTGCTGGAGGCACAGAAAGAGGTTACGTGCACCCACTGGTTGGGTTTGAAACATGTGGAGGGTTGTGGCAACCCTAGAAACCAGAGCTCCCCAGTGAGGGGGCTTTGCCGCACCCCCTGATGCTGCACCGCCTCGTGCTTCCCATATTTCCAGAGCTTTGGCATTTTGACTGCTTTTCATTAAAAATCTGGCCTGCTTCAGAGACCAAAGTTTTATGACGAGTGAATACAGTCTGAGAGAAAATGTGGCTTTTAACTACCTCGTGTTTTCAGTACTGTTTTTATTTGAACCATTCCTGACATTCTTCTCCTGTGCTTTCTTCTGCACTAAACATCGATTTTCGTACGATGCTGGGGCGTCTTTCAGAGCAGCTTTACCCTACCCGTCAGGCTTCCCTTGAGGCTCTGCAGCACGAGGATGGGCTGAGGACATGGCTTTATGTCTTGTCCCTGGCTCAAGACCACGTCAAAGAGGGCTGGGGGCAGAGCACCAAAGTTTTTTTTTGCAAAAATAAATATATCCTAAGAGGAAGTTATCACTCAGGATCAATCAGGAGAATGGACTTTGCTCATAAGGCAACAAAAGGATGCTTGGGTGTAATTGAATGCAGCTACGGTGAATCAGGGCGGATAATAATCTGCACTGGTCATTCATTTCCAGAAGCGGCACGGCGCTAATGAATTCATTGAAAACGTCTGCTTCCTGTGGGATGGGCAGAAGGAGGGTTTTTGGAGGGGTATTTAAAGGCAGAAATAGCATGGAACAGGAAAAAGAATAAAAATAAGCATTTGAGCAAAGCCAGCACAAAGAGGTCTACATGCGCGGCCTAGTCACAGCTGTGCTTTTAATGGGATTTATTCGATTTCTGGCAAATGCGTCGCTTTTATGAAGAAACACATGGTATTTCTCACCTTTCATTAACTGGAAAAGAATGACAGGTTCAAAGCTGGTACCAACTGAAAACCAAACAAACCTCCATCCACCAAGGCATCTCACATTGTTTTTCTACCCCAAAAAAACCCCCCTGGAACGGGGCTTCAGCCTTCCACCAGCTAAATCCTGCCGGAGTGAGCACGGCGTTACGTGAAGCTTCAGCAGCTGGCCAGGACGCTGCTGCACAGCAGCCGTTCTTCCTCCCAAATTCAGAAACTTCCTTGTGTTTTGTTAAATGTTTTCATCACGCAAGCTTGTACCAAAGAAACCATCGAGCTTATAGAATCATAGAATGATTTGGCCTGGAAAAGGCCTCTAAGGTCATCACGTCCAACCATTAACCTAGCACTGCCAAGTCCACCTCTAAACCACGTCCTTAAGCACCACATCTACACTTCTTTTAAATCCCTGCAGGGATGGTGACTCCACCACCTCCCTGCATGGCCTGCTCCACTGCTTGACAACCCTTTTGGTGAAGAAATTTTTCCTGATATCCAATCTAAACCTACCCTGGCACAACTTAAGGCCATTTCCTCTCATCCTGTCGCTTGTTACTTGGGAGAAGACACCAGCTCCCACCTCTCTACAGCCTCCTTTCAGGCTGCTGCCAGCTCTCAGGGAGGGACAAGGACATTTTAAGCAACGCCAGTTTTGCTCTATTGCAACGCCAGAAGCATCCCTGGCTGAGGGAGCCCTGGAAGGAAGGAAGGAGAATAATCCTCCCTTCCCTGGGCACAGAGCTGCTCGCTGGAGGAAGAAAACATGTTCAGCCTACCCAGGCCAGGGGCTGCAGTGATGCCAAGGTGGCCCCGATGCCCTCCCAGGGCTGGGGAGGGATACACGTGCCCCCCAATGTGGTGGGTGGCCTGCCCATGGGGCTTTCACCTGCCCACAATGATGTCGGCTGCTCCTCAGCAATTCTGGAGATGCGTTAAAATGTTTTCATTTGCTTTTGGAGCTCTGAATGAGCAATAAAAAACAGCTTGAAGGACGTGCCAAGTGCCAGGGCGAGGGGATGGGTCTGGAATTAACAGGTATAAATCTGTAATGCGCACCCCACAAGCAAGATTGCTTCAGAGAATTTTTTTTTTTTTTTCAGTGATGTTAAGCTAGGCTGCTGCATTAAATCCTGTTTTGAGATCAGATCATGGTGGGGAGAGCCAAGCAGCTGCAGGTCACCTGCTGGGAATTGGACTCATCTCAGGAAGGCTGAGGAACATCGTTGTGAAACCACAGGGTTTGATCTTGGAGTGACATAGTGAGGTTGCAGTGCAGCACAGCCAATATTTCCATCACTCTTCCTTTTGCAAACCTTCCCGGGTCTCCCCTAAATTCATAGCCCCACGTGAAACCCTGGGCTGCGTGGTGGGCTTCCGTCCATGTTCCTCAATGGCTTATCACCAGCATTAATAGCCCATTACCTAATTAACCTCTGTCACCTGCTTTTTCAGGTGTAAACTCAATGGTTGGGTGGTGCGGAGATGGTGCAGGAATAGAGAGGGCAGCCCGTGCAGGAGGTACCAGCAACCCTGCGGTGAGCCTCCCGGGGTGGACGGGCAGTCAGATGAGTTATAGGACCGAGGTTTGTGTACCCTAAGCAAATAAGTGAAGAAATCTTCTCACTAGCCTGTGCTTAGGGAAAATAAACAAACAGCAGTCTTCTCCCAGCTGAGAATGAATGTTATTGGCCGTATGTTAATAATTTACCTCCACTCTTGCCAGCTCCTCTAAGTATTTATTGCTGCCGGGTGCGTTGCCGCTGGCGCCGGTGAGCCAGGTGAGCCCATTGTGGGCACCAGCTTCATTCTTGTACCAACCTGAGAACAATTCCCCTCAAGGACAATTGCACGTGCTTCCACATGCAAGGGCTCCAGGATGTTTGCAGCTAGCAAGTTATTTTAACCCTCTTCGGCGTGAATGCCGTAATTTCCTTTCCTGCTGGCTTTTCCAGACTTTGGCCCACGGACTATTGTTTGCCCAAGCCACCCAGGTGTGCTGAGACCCCGAAGCCATGCTCAGCTGGCAGCGGGACAGTGCTGGGATCCCACTCACATCTAATTTCTCATTTTAGTTGGAAAAAGCAGAAGACGTTTCCGTTTTACAAAGTTCACCCATAACCCTCGTGCATAACCCCGTCCCCCTGCCAGCCTGGAAGCGCTTGCTGGTTGCCCCAGGGCTGTGCTCCTCAGCATAACCAGCTCATTAGGAAATGTCTCATTAATTGCAGCAAGTTCTGGATCAGAGCTGGTTTGATATCTGCAAACATGACCCATATGGAGATACCATCTGCGGAGCATGCCCGGGCTGGGGCCACCACCACCACAGCCCTACCTGTGGGCACAGGGACGGGGGACGAGAGCCGCCGCTGCCTTGATACTCAGTTCAGCCATGCGACGTATTTTTTCCTTAAAAACACAAAAAAAAAAAAACCAGAAAGAGAAGATCTCAGATAAGAGCACAAATGTTTTTCTTCCCTCAGCTCCGAGCGCAGAACTGTTTTATAAATCATTTCAGATAAACAGAGACAATCAAATCTTTGTTTTCCATTCACGCTGGAGATACTGTGCAGGCACCGATAGCCTGGGATCGCTGCGCTCCACACCAATAAATCTGCCATTTGCAATACAAGGCCTGCCAAGAAAATCCCCCCAGGCCTGGTCTGGTTTCAGCAGAGGATATATGAGCAAGACTGTATAAATATTGCAGTTCTAGGCCAGTTGCCTCTCTCCCAGCTTTTGCAAACCCAAGCAAGTTTCCTCTTGGCGGTGTGCACATCAGATAGGAGCACTGGTTGCTGTTTGCTCATGCAATCTAATTTGTAGAATTTTTTTTTTTTTTGCTGGTATTTCATTGTTTTTCAGGCACCGGTGGAAATAGGGGAGCGAAGAGGACAATGCCCTGGCTCGGGCCATTCCCAACCACTTTGCAGCTTTGGGACCAGGGGATGTGAGGGAGACTGCGTACTCCCTGCTAGCGCGGAGCATCCCAAAATGCTACTGCCATGGCTTCGAAGCTGCAGGGAGTACCTGGGGATGGGGAATGGTGTCCTCAGAGGACCCCAGCAATATGATGATGCTCCAGGAGAAGGGCAGAAAGGTCTCTTTCTTCTCAGGATAAAGTATTTCTAGTAAAACTAGAGCCCTGCAAATGCTGGCATTGAGTCAAAGCTGATGAACTGCGCCATACGAGTCCCATTGGTGGGCTATTTCTATTGAAATATTAGAAATTAAGGATATTCTAGAGCATTTCATTAATTTCTTTACCCTCTCTTGTGTCTAAGGGCTGGACCACGCATACAAACATTGGTGCCTGGCTGTGCCGCTCCTGCCTCGGCCTCTAACGCCAAGCAGGGACACCACTTGTGTAGCATTGAATAGATATTTTTGTTTGCTTAGAACAGTTTATATATTTTAGACGAACATACTACAGTGTGATTTGGGGTTATCTGGGGAAGCTGGGAAAATTCTGGCTTTCCCCTTGGTAACAAGATTTGTCTCAGTCCAGGGAATACGGTGATCTGGAGAAAAATCAAAAACAAATACAAAGCTAAATGTATACTTTGATATATATTGTATAAATGTATGCTATATCTATTATATATTATATATGGTCAAGACACATAGGTACAGGTACATAGGCCAGTGGAAGTGAAGGTGCACCTGTGCCACACGTAGGAGCAGGGATAATTTATTCTCATCTTAGACAGGGATTTGGCAATTTTGCTTTTAAAGGATGCGGCAGTGGTGACGCCAGGTTCCCATCACTGTGCTTTCCCATCTGGAGTCCAGTTTTACTCTATGGATTGTCAACACTAAGGATTGAAGGATCAGCACTTGCAGAGTTTATAGTCTAGTAACGCATTTTGTGGTTCAGGTAAAAGCATCATTTCTAGGTTTCAGGAGTGATTTTGGGGGCAAATCCTACTGGCCAAGGAGCTTCAGCTGAGAGTTTGGTGGCCCATCGTGCCAGGAGTACCTAAAACACACTGCCGTGATGCAGCAGTGGCCAACGACTGCAAATAGTGACCGCAGAGCCATTTCTTCAAATGTTCACCCTCTGCCACGCATGTTGGGTCACGTCTCACATGGAGGAACTTCAATTGCTTCAGCAGCAAGAAAGGGCTGTGGCGTGGGCTGCCTTTCCTGGTCCACGGGGTCCAAATCCGCAGCCTGCTGATGTGTTCAAGGGTGGTGGTAAGGGCAAACACTGTCCGTCCATCCCTGCACTGTCCATCCCAGGAACGGGACTGCCCAAAAGTTGGCTGAGCACATGATGGTCCATATCTGGGCCTGGAGAGTGTTTGTGCTCGGGCTTTGGCTGTGGGAGTGGATCATCCTCCTTTACATCCATGGAGAAGCCAGCAGGAAACATGGCCTCAGTGGCTTCCTGGACAATGTGAGTGGGCTGATGTGACGGGAGCACTGCCTGTTCCCAGAGCCGTATCTCACTCATGGGTTTTGTTGTTTTTGTTTTTTTTTTTTATGGGAACAAAACAATGTTTTTTTCCTTTCGATTTAGGGAAATGAGCCATTCTTGTTGAAGCCACCTGGGGAAAGCCTCCCCAGGAAGACACCTGTGCTGGGAAACTGCCCCACAGCAGCTGAACTGGGGTCCTGGAGACCCTCTGCCTTTCACAGGGACTCCATGCTGCCCTGATTTCATGCAGAAATCAGAGCTATGAAGCACAGGGCTTTGCTGAGCAGCCCCAGAGGAATGTAAACCCCGGCAGATCACGAAGACAGAGAAGCTAAAGTTAGCCAAAATGTTTTCTGTCGTGGCTCAGCCTCCATCACACCCCATATACGGATGCGAAGCTTGGAGGATGAAGTGCAGAGTGGTGCAATAAATCCTGTGTCCATCAGGACTCTGCCACTTTCCCAACCTTCACTCACCTCCAATCCCTGGTCCCGAGTTACGCCACGAAGGAAGAGAAGCGAAGGCGAGCACGTACCTTCACACCCAACCGCTCTGGACAGGGGACATCTGTGGCAAAGTATCTTGGCAAAAATAGTCGGGGTACTTCAGATGGGATGGAGATGGGAAGTCAGCAGAGCCAGACCTGGGAAAATCTCAGTCCGTTCCCAGTTCCTCTGCAGAACGTGCTGGTACACCTCTGCCGACGTGTTGTTCGTCCTCCCAACTGCTCTCCCCCAGATCATAGAATCATAGAATCACAGAATGGTTTGGGTGGGAAGGGACCTTCAAAGCCCACCCAGCCCAACCCCCTGCAAGGAGCAGGGACATCTCCAACCAGATCAGGTTGCTCAGAGCCCCGGCCAACCTGGCCTGGGATGTTTCCAGGGATGGGGCATCCACCGCCTCTCTGGGCAACCCTGGGCCAGTGTTCTGCCACCCTCACTGTAAAAAATTTTTTTCCTAATATCTAGTCTAAATCTACCTCCCTCTATTTTAAAACCATTACCCCTCGTCCTGTCCCTGACCCACGTGCATGCAGCCCCTTGGAAAGGCAGGGGTCAGAGTTAGCGGGCTCTCAAAATGCCTAAAACAGGTAGGAGAGACCGAGGTGTAAGTCTGTCTCCTCTTGCAGGCTTTATTTTCGCTGTATTTCAACATCGTTCTCTCCATTGGTTGTCCTGGGCTGGTAAAGTCTTCTAGGATTGAGAGGGTAATATATTAATTTGTCATTAATGAAAGTCTTCAGTTTTTAGTGTCCCTTCAGACAGATTGGCAGCTCTGAACTGCAGGACCCAGGAGACCTGGAGAGACAGCAATACGTTGCCCTTCCGTCCTCCCTGTTGAAGGATCTGTTAAAAATTGAGCAAAAAACAGTGCTTGAGCCCCAGTTTTTCATTTTGTTTAGAAATATCTCATATGAAAATTTTTTAAAAAGCTGGAAAACAATGTTGTGAAGAGGACTTGTTCCTCCTGGGTTGCTGGCAGGAGCGGAGCAGCAGGGCTGCAGCCCTGAGGAACACCCAACGGGGCTGGACGAGCCCCGCGGCATCGCCCCGAGATGCAAACCAACGCACCGCTGCAGCCTGTGCTGTTACAGAGAGGCGTGGGATTAGGGAAATGTATAATGCGCCATTATGTGCAATTTCCTTTTTCAGTTTCCTTTCTCAATAATTATTCCTATTATGTAGGTGGACAGTCTCTTAATATAGATAAAGACCTTTGCAGCTGCTCCGTCGTCGCCCTTGTGTTTAATATGAACTTTATAATTAGCCTGGAAGGGAAGACCCGTGGTTGCAGTCAGCCCCTGTTCTCTCAGATCATTTTTAATCTGAGCCAGGCTCAGCTGGGAAAGGCTGATAAGTGCTTCTGTACATGACAAACAGGGCTTTAATCTCTTCTTTCCATTTCTAGTGCACTCATTACACAAATTTGTCTCCGAACGACCCCAGCGCATTAAAAATTACCCATCCTGGATGCTGTATCTTTTATTTTAAACTTACTTAAAACCCTCAGTTTGACCCTGGGGTTCATAGAATGGGGAAAGGCTGCACGGCAAAGGTCACCAGTTCCCTCCCACAACCTGGTAAACACTTTGCTTTTTTATTTATTTTATTTGCAGGACGCTAAGCCTTGAGAAAAGCCTTTCCTGAGTGAGGACCATGATGGTGTCCATCAGATTTAGGAGGGATGCTGCGTGTGGGGTTTCCTCCTGTGGAGGTTCGGTAGTGGGAATAACAGAGTCCGATGACTGGAGTTGGACACTGGGCATGCTCCAGTTACTGGTGACACATGTCTTCAGTCATGAGGATAGTTGAGCGCCTGGGTCAAGTCTCTGGTGTTTTAGCTATAGATGTCTGCAGCCCAAACTGGCATTGTAAGCATGATGTTAACTTTACTGGGCAAGGTTTTTGAGTCTCCACCTGGAAGAGGTCAGGTGAGAGAACCGCAGCTTTCACCCCTCCCATCTCTCGATAATCACATTAGCAAATTAATTTTGTGTTTGTTTGGGTGAGATAAAGCTGCTTCTGACCAATAAACTCTAAATATGACATTTTTTTTTCTTTTTTTAAAAAAAGCATTTTTGATATTTCTACACATCTTTATCCCATGGATAGAGAGGTGGATGGCTCCCAAAAGGTTCCAAATTGCAGTAGAGGTGAGCGGGCTCCTGATGGGGATCAAGGGAAAGGCCACCCCAAGATGATGACACAGTGGGACCTCCCACGGTGGCAGTGGCTTCACACCCAGCCAGGGTGACACCAACCGCATCACCCCAGGCGTCTCTCCTGACTGCAGCAGGGACAAAGAGACAACACAAGACATAACAGTTAATCAGCCCTTAATTAATTATAATAGGATAAGGAGTCTGAAAGGACATGGAAACTGATCTGAACTTTCTAACAGCGTTAGAAAATAAAATGCTGTTTGCTGCTGGTAAGTTAGAAATGTGAGTGTGAGTAAAATGGGTGTCACAAGTCTAAGCCAAAATTTTACTAAATATACTTTTTTTTCCCTTAATAAACCATCCAAGTTATACTAAGATGAAGAAGGAAGAGCCTTTGCAACAGCCTCAACTACAACAAACTCACTCAGAGCTCTGGTGATTGTAGCCCCACTTCCTTTAATATAAATTGGGGAGAGAGCTAAATAATTTTCTCATTCAAATTTTCATATTTGGTCTTGATATTAATTTTCTGAGACACGCAAACAATTATTTGCCCTTTTGAGATGTACATAGAAGTATATTTAATCTGAATACGCACAGTTCATCAAACACTTCGGAGACTGCTGGGAGCTAAAGATAGCACAGATCTGGCATCGGAAAAGCCGTTTCCCTTCCACTTCCTACAAGGTTTAACTCTGACCCGCCACCTCCGCGTCGGGAAGCACTAACGCGAGCACCACTCTTTGCTTTTCCAGAGGAAAACCGACACTTGTCGCTGGCTAAATCACAGGGGGGAGAAAACTGATTTTTTTTTTTTTTTTTAATAGAAAACGACTCCTGGAGAACAGTGCAAATGCAATAATTATCTCGGTGTGCCACTGAAAGCCATCCCAAGCAATGTCACAATTTCCTGCATTTCCAGTACACAGATTCCCATTTTGCTTTTATTATCAGGATTTTTTTTTTTTACTAATTTTATTAATTCTTTCCATAGGGAGAAATAATCTGCATTTATGTTTCTGGTACTTGCAGAAAAAGGAAGCCCATGTAAGATAAAGAGATTTTTAAACTTGACCTTTAAGACTTAATGGAAATAAATAGCATAGAAAATCAATAAAAAGATGCTGATGTGTTCTTGTGAAATGTCGGCATGTGAAACTCAATGTTAACTGTCCTTAACAGCAAATAACGTTGGTGTGTTTTAACCAGAGAGTCCCAGAAGGCCGTAAACGATGCCCACACTCCCGTAGCCCACATGGCCAGGAGAGCCGTAGCCTTAAAGCAGACGTATCAAATAATTTCAAACTTCAAAAAAGGCTTTAAATTAGACTTTCCCACTGTAGGATGGAGCATTGGCATGGGGGTGTGAAGGTGCCCTGGGCACAAGAGGGACTGTGTCATCACTGGCGTTCTGCCTTGGAGGACAGGAAATGGCTCCCTGCTCCTGCAGAACCACTGCTGGGCAGGGTGCTGAGCTACAGGGACCCCACCAGCTGTCCACCGCAACCCTCACCCTGGTTCCCACCAAATGACCAGCTGCAACCTTCAGACTGGTTCCTACCAAACGCCCATGTGCCATCCTCAAGCTTGTTCCCATGAAATGTCCACCTGCAACCCTCTCCTTGGTTCCCACCAAATGTCCACAAGCAACTGTCAGGCCATTTCTGGAAGAATTAGGGCAGCGAGTGTGTGCAGCATCCTCTTCATTTTGAAGGTTCTCCTCACCGACTGCAAATTACTGTTCCTACATGACCTCAGATTCCAGTTTTGAACAATCACGACAGCACGACGCTCCAGATAAAAGTTAAGTAAAAATGCCTGTGTTAACATCTCGTGCAGGAAAAAAAACCCACATAAGTATTAGGCTGGAACTGATATTTTCCCAAGGGAAATCTTTGCTTTTCACGAAACCATATGTTTTGGAAGAACCCTCCACACACACATTTTGACCTGTTTGCCTCTCAGCGGAGAGAAGGACTTCACGAGCATATCCACCTCTGTTTGGTTTTAATTTATCGGGAATAAGGGTGTCTGACTCGCCCGAATCAATAGTAAATAGAGCCGTATGTGTCATCGCTCATGAGGAGTTTACGAACGGGCACAGGCGTTTCATTGCGTGGTGAGCGGCTCTTGTTTGCTTTGCTGCAGTCAGCTGAGCTTTCCAAACCCCCCAGTTAATGTGATCTTATGAAGACTTGTTCAGCAGCACAAAGGCTTCTATTCAGATAGTTTCAAGGAAACAATCCAAGAAAATGTTCCTTTCAAACGTCTTCTGTGCAAGTACATTCAGACAGTTTCTTGAACTCACAACCAGCTACAACACTCATTTAATTCCATATTTGTTTAGAAGGATTTATCTATTCATGCAAAACTGATAAAGGGAGAAGCAACGGGAGCGCCTTGAGCGGCACGATGCAGCATGAGGTTATCAGCACCTTGTGTATAACCTATTCCAATTTTAAATTTTATCCTTGAAACCTTTTTTCTTCCATGTTTTCAGATGCAATTGGCTTTTAACAAGAAGATGACGGCAGTTCTTTGCTTGCATATAAAGATTTTGTCCTTGAGAAGAGGTGAAGGAATCATATGAATTGAAAGGAGAAAAAAATAAAGCTCTTCACTCAGGCTTTCGTAGTCTGGGTGCCATCAACATCTACACATCAATCCTTCCTGCTCTGCTAGCTGAAGAATATTTTTTGTGTTCTTTAGAGTACCAGACCCTTGTCTAAAAACAAGACGTCTCTGGAGATCCGTTCTCTTGAGCTCGAGGTCACGTGTAAACCAGAGGCTCTGCTGAAAAATGGAAATAATCCTTCTCTTTGGGAAGTCTTTTGAATAAATGATTCAATCTGTGTTCTGACCAAGTACTTTGAAGACTCCAATTTGTGGTGATTTAACAACACTTGAGAGGAGAGGTCCAATAAAAAGCTCATTCAAGGTGGAAATCACAGCAGCAGTCGTGCATGCATATTTTAAACATCACAGTGAAATAAAATTATAGAGAAGAGTAACATGAAATAGAAAATAAACACTTCCGTTTGACGGCAAAACTAGAATAAAAATATTTTACAGAAATAATACAACTCTGGTTAACAAAAGCAGCATTAGCCTACAATTGCTTTTATTACTTTATATACTATTCTTGGACGCACAAACCGAGAGCTACTGCAGTTCTGCTCAGCAGCATCGTAAAAATTCCCGAAAATTCACTAAAGGTAATGAACAGGTTGAAACAATCTGACAAAAATAATTCCAGCCTTCCCACGGGGATAACGCGCCCCAGTGACACCGTGTGCAGTCCCGGCAATTCTCTGCAGCACTCGGCAGCCAGAAATTTCGGCGGAAGAAAACGGAATTTATCCTCAATGATGGTTTCCTACGTGGTGTTCCCGAAAGTGAGGCTGGGATGTGGGTTTGGGGCAAGAAATCTGGGGTTTTTGCATCATATCCCTGCTCTGAATTTCAGTGATAGTCCCGATGGTTAAGCTGGAGATTAAGTTTGGAAATGTTGCTGCCAAAAAATAATAATTTACATAAGCATGCATAGCAAAAGTTCATACATTTCTAATCAGGAGGTGGCAAGAGCTATCACACGGCAGGAATTTACGCCCAGCTGCCACAGGGTACGGCTCTTATTGTTTTTACAGCAGTGGTGCATTGCTGGTGTGCATCTCAGCATCTCCCCAGACAGCGCTTTGTAGAGCCTAACTCGCGCAGCTGAGCTCAGCTTAGCGAAACATCTGCCGGAGCTTGCAAAGTAAAGCTCCTACATGGGCATGTGTATGGAGGGAGGATTTTCAGCGCCTTGTTTTCATTCTCTTAAAAAAAAAGAAATGGCCTTGGGAGTTGGACCAACCCCTAGGAAGCTGGGTGGAGGCGGCGGGGCTCAGGAGCCCTTTTCCAGGGATGACTTTGTGTGTGTCACCTCTCGCACGTCTCCGGGCTCTCCGGGCTTGATGAAGTCTATGTTTTCAGCTGCGTTTGGCTGAGCACCGCTGCAGTGCCCACGACATGCTCGGCATCCCATTTCATCCCCCAAAATGCAAATTAAATGTCACGCTCTCCAGCTTAACTCTTGTGAAATCTGACTCATGGTGTCTTTTAAACACTGTCAGCAAAGTATGTTGCATTTTCATCAGAGCACATAGCTAAACTTTAATTTCAACGACCATTATAAACATTTCAATTGTGAGTTAAATTTCTGAAGTCAATTTCTGGTGGCTGCAGTTGTCCACGGCCAGAGGCGAGTTATCCTGGAAAAGTTTAGCAGAAGCTGTTTGGTTGCTGTCAGATTCTTTGGGGTGGAAAAAAATCTATCCAAGTGCTTAGTTTTACTGAAGCTTGGTTTCTTTTTAAAATCTCATTGACAAGCAACAAGAGGGCTTCAAGAAATACACTCCAGCGTTACAGTAATTCAAGTAATCCAGCTTGTACCGTGAGCTGGCAAGCCAATATCTTCACGCAGGTTTATGCAGGCACAAAATACAGTGTACAGCTTGCATAAATACATTTTAAACTACCTTAGCTAAGATTCGCAGGTATTTGACAACTCTTACTAAGTATTCAAACTTCTCTTCGCTGTTTTCCTTGCGAGATAGCTGTAAAAAATCCAGCATCTCGATGTCTGAGTCACCGCTGACTCACCGATCAAACCGTCCGCGCTTGTTTTGGAGAGTACCAACACAGCCAAGATACCTCGGATGGTCTGTCTGCCCAAACAGAAATTAAACATCTTTGCGTGAAACGCACGGGCTCCCGCCAATCGATTTAATGAGCTGCACGCGGCTGCCAGAATATCATCCCCACTTTGCATCTACTTATCCTCTCACCCAACACACTCCAAGATGAATTCATTATGGCAGTGCATTTGGATTTAATATCCACTGGTTTCTGGATTGAAAGAGGTTTTCTCCTGTCTTTCAAGTCTGCAAAGCTTCCTACTTCATTGTCCTTGCTGCAGAGTCACCCAAGAGATGTTGTCCTCCTTTGAGGAACACCGTTGGGATTTCTCACTCCCTTCAATGCACGTGATCTGAAGGACCCAGAAGAGGAGAAGACAGTCAGGCTAGCTTTGTGGGGAAGAATGGCTGGATGAAAGGGTTCTTCAAGGAATGGAAAAGTGGAGGGGGAGGCAGAAGCAGAGGCTGGTAGGAGCCCACTCCATCCCGGGAGATGTTCACAGGGGTGGTCACACACTCAGCTGCTCGTGCCAGGAGGAGTGACCTGCCACGTGTGGCCAGCCTGGGACCTTAACCCATGCATGGGACCCTCCAAGCCCTCCCTGCTCACAGTCCAGCCCGAATTCCCTGGCAGGACTATTTTTGGTGGAAAACTGTATCCCTGGGACGCATGCCTGTGCCACCGCCCTGTTTACTTCTTGGACTTCCACAAAGCAAACGCAGCTTCGTGGTGCATCTCCGAACAGCACCAGCTGCCGCAAGGCTAGATCCGGCCTCTAAGGCAGTACCACGCTTCTCCAGGCTGAGCTTTTTGTAAGTTCACCCTGTGCTGCATCTCTTCAGTCCAGGCTAGTTTCTCTTTTGATGCATTTTTTATTTTGCACAATATATTATTAATCCTGTGAGTTGCTCCGTGCCTTGCTCAAGGCCAAGTTGTTACAATGAAGAGACCCTCAAACATCGCAGCCGTTCCCGGTTTGAGCATCACTCCCCTCTTCCGACTCGGTGGGGCAGAGGCTTTCACGCATTGCTGCCTGGATCCTGCACCGACAAAGGGCAGAAGAGCCTCGAATATTGTGGTTTTAAATGTGAATTATGGTGGGACAAGGTGGTTTGGGGAAGAAAACTTCTGCCTGAGCTTTCCCGTAGGATAATTGCTCTCTTTTAGGTAATGCCAAAATTGCTGGGCATCTCCAGCCAGCACCTCTCGTGTTACTGGGTTAAGCAAATCTTTTGCTATGTGGCTGCCTGTCAGAGGATCTTCTAATTTAAGGGTCACTTGTGCATATTAATAGTTGTAAAATTGGCCATTACCAGAAGGGGATGGAGCTGGAAAGGGAAGGAGACAAAGAAAGATGACCTGATAATCTCCATTAGCTAACTCTAGGGGGTTTTGGACACCGAGCATTTGTTACAGGGATTGCTCGAAGGATGCAACCTGGGAAAAGCAGCACCCAAGCAGTGGGAGCACGAGGACATACCTGGTTACACCATCATGTAAGTGCCCAGCAGAGAGCTGGAAAGAAAGGAGGTGGAAGAGCTGCCTGAGAAATGGCCCCTTCCTTTATTTAATCTAATTTACTATTATTTGAACTTTTAGGATTAGGAATTGCTGTTCCCCCAGAAACTCCCCAAGGGTTTGAACGACCCGATTTCCAACGCCCCAGAAGCCTCTGTGAGGGTTCAAGGCTGGGTTTGCTCACATGGCCCCAGCAGGACACATCCCAGGATGTCCTCGGGGCAGCCACAAACACAGCGAAGTGGAAGTGGGATGATGCAACTCGGGTCGGGGTTGATTTTTCTGTACAGAGGGCCAAAGTTCACGGTGAGTCATACACAGCTCCTCCCAGCCCGTGCAGCAGCAGAGTTTTGCCCTTTGCGCCTGGATGAGACTGGGAAACTGCAAATCTCTTGAGTTTTTGCCCATCAGAGCATCGATGTTCACAGCTGGAGTGATTTCTTCTCATAGCAAGGATAAAATCTCTGATTCCATTGGCTTTTTAAGCAAGACTGTCGCATACTTTCCAGGAAGAAGAGCATTTAAAAAGAGGAGAAAAGGAGAATTTTCCTCCAAGGAGTGAAATTTAAGACCTAACAGGTCACCTGGTAGTCCCTTGTCCTGAGAAAGTGCAGGATTTCTCCCCGTAACGTTTCCTCCAAAGTTTTGTCTAGTCTACTTTTCAAAGTCTCAAGTGGAGAGGATTTACTCGGGGTCTGGCATTGCTCACTTGCCTCTCTGGTTAATGTTGAAGCCTCCCTGCCAACGCGGCTTTAATCTCCATCTCTGCGAGGGATTATTATATTTAGGCAGAAGTTAAATAAAGAATGAAGACAAATTATCTACACCGAAAGGAAAATAGCAGCTGATCGCTCTCTGCTCGCTTCAAACGAACCAGATTTCATCAGGATTTAGAGGTGGTGTGGTCACGGGGGGTTTGTGCCTCCCTGGGACCCCACTGCCCCGGGGGATCGTGTTTTGTGTTTTATGGTCCCTGTGCATGGGGTTTCACTGGAGATGGGGGAGAAGACATCCCTGGGGCCAACCTCAGGGCAGGTGGGGTTGGCTTCATTGGTCCTTATCGCCCGTGGAAAATAGAAACGCCAAAGGAAGATGATTATAAGTGTCTATTTTCTTCTAATTCTGTTTTTTTTTTTCTGCTTGGTTATTGTTTGATGTGATGATGGATGCCCGT
Source organism: Chlamydotis macqueenii (assembly GCF_036417535.1). Classification (NCBI taxonomy): domain Eukaryota; kingdom Metazoa; phylum Chordata; class Aves; order Otidiformes; family Otididae; genus Chlamydotis; species Chlamydotis macqueenii. Next base: position 2,390,716 of record NC_141561.1, on the reverse strand, counting down.
CAGAGAGCGGGGAATGGGCACCAGACCCACTCCTCCCCACTGTGCGTGGCCGGCGTTTGCTGGGCTGGAACCAGAGCAGCCTTCGGGAGAAACACATCCTACATCCCACCAAACTGCTAAACCTCTGCGCCATTCAAGGCGAACACGATCTGTTTGTTTGTTTGCTTTTAAAATTGAATTAAAATACCGTAGGCAATTACTCCCTTCCGAAGGGCTTTGCAAACATCTTGCCTGGTGGGTAAATGCCATTCAGGTCATCTGATGGAAGGCAAATCCCTCGTCTTTGACTCTGCCCTTGCTAGAAGATTTCTGTTTCATTAGCACAGTATTAATAAGGCTGGATTTAAAAGCAGGTGTTAAGTGCAATCAGAGCAGCTTTATTAGGCTACAAATTGTCTGGAGCTGACAAAGGCGGCCGGATGGGTCTGTGCTCAGTTAACCTTTGCCTGCGTGCATGACTTGGCTGATTAAACAGCGATTGATAACGACCTTCAGCCCGAGGAGCCTCCAAAGGTGATGCTGCATAGACTCCGCTGCGCCAAATGTAAACCTTTAGAAGATCATCAGCTTTTCAATTTAGGAACCCAAACAGTCATTTTAAAATCATGCAATAGCATGCTGCGGCTGGAGCTAATTTGCTGGTGCTAAACTGGTATTTTGAACGCAGACTGAGCGAGGGAGTGGCAACGCGGTTGTGTTTAACTGGACGAATATTGGGGATTCATGGGTACCAATGTTTAAACAACGCCTGGCGATTCCAGTGCTATATATTTACATAAAGATGAAAGTGAGGGATTTTATGGGAGCCACCCTTTCTGGATCATGACCCCAGCCGCGCTGAAACCAAGTAAAACATTTCCCTGGGCCCCAGCAGAGCCGGGCTTGGGGGCTGGCGTTGGGAAGGCAGCGGGTGGTGCGGCTCCCAAATCTGGGGGTTCCCTGCATTTCCACCAACGGAGCAGGCGACGCGGGAGGTAGTCATGGTCTTTCCATCCTCTTTCCTAAACAGAACAAGTAGGGGACTGCAAAGATGCTGGAGCCTAGGGCATGTCTGATGCCCACACAACAGCGTCGCCTCGTGTGAGAAACAGTGAATTATTAGAGTCCAACAGCCAAGACACAGTGCCTTAGCTAAAAAAAACCCACCTTAATTATTGCCCCTTTTGGAAGATATTGATGAGTTGTTGTTAGATACCTTCATATTGAAATAATAACATGGGTGTGTGTGAGGAAAAGCTGCAGAGATGTCTTATGTAGGTGAGGCTGGGATGAAGATCTGGGCAGAAGAGGAGATGCTGGAAACGACCCAGGATGTGCAACCCAGGATACACAGCGATAACCAAATCTTGCCTGATCCACTGAAAAACAAGAGCATAAAATTTAAAAATCCTGCTTTCCTCTTTGCAATTGTGAGAAAAAAAAAAAGTACTTCTGCAGAAGAAACTATTAAGAGTGTGGATACAGTGCGTCCTAATGATGTACAGGTGAAAAGAGAGAGAAGGATTTTACGGTTTTGTAAGTGGTCAGGTCTCCAGCAGAAACATTCAGGCTTGCAATAACTCCAAAAGAAAATAAAGTGTGGCTGGTACCAGTGAGGGTTACAGGGGGAGAGTGGTGCCAGCAGCACGGGCTCGGCAAGGATAACGCCCTTTGCTCCAAGCTCCTCTCCCTGGGGATGTCTCTGCTCCCCGTGCCAGTGTCCAGGCGGAGCTGCTGTGGGGCACCGGTTGGAGAAGGATTTAAGGAACCCACCCGAAAGCCCCTCCAGCAGCACTGCCCCCTGCTCTCCAGAGTTTATGTTTTACGACTTCCTTCCCCAGCCATACATTTGGCTGCGAACGTGCAACTTCTCACACGTCGTCGCGCCTGACGGAACAGATTTATGTTCCCTGGCAGCGAGAGCCCCTCACGAGCATCCTCCCTGCCCTGGCCTCTTCAGAGAGCAGCAACCCACCCAACGCACTCCGGCAAGGCTGGGAGGAGCCGGAGCAATCCCAAAACTGCCCCTCGGCTAGAGAAACGTGGGACTTGTTCATAGCACTTCATCAAGCCCAAACCCCTCCTTCCTGAGGTGGGGAGTGGGGATGAGGGGGCTGTGCAGGACCCCACACCTTCAGGTCACCGGTTCAGAGCTGTACACGCTTCCAACATCAAAATACAATTTTATATCATTTATTTCTATTTGATGGTTTACAGCAAGTCAGGAGTTTGCTGCATGGAGGGGTCGGGATGGCCACGAAGCACCAGCTCCTCCTGTCTCTAACTGCTAAGCTACATTTAAAAAACCAGGTAAAATATAATTTATCTCAGGCTTTCCCACATCAGTCACTGATGGACTCGTTGATATGATGAGCTCTGGAAATCTCAGGGCCGGATGAGGCCGAGGTGGGGCTCTGCCCTGGTCCCCACGGTCAGAGCATCCTCACCGCCAGCCCACCATCATCCCCTCCCCGGGGTCTGCCTCTTGCCCTGTCCAGAAACCTCCCTCTTTTGCGGCTCACAGACCTCACGTTCATACTGGCCGACACACTCTGGCTTCCAAGTATCCCCCTTTTTTCGTGACCCCAGTGTTTGTCCCCAGGGCCAGGGAGCTGCAGACAAAATGGACGATGCCCTGGAGCAGCCTTCGCGTGCCCGCTGGAGTACACGTATTTGTAAAGTAGCTCTGCAGACTGGGCCAACACCCGGGCATGAAGTCTCAAGTCATTTTTTTTGGCAAAGCATCTTTTTGTTTTGTTTTGTTTTTCCCTTTTTCACCCCTCCCAGGCCAGCTGCTGCCCATCCACCAGCAGCCGCGACTCCCACGCAATGAACGAAGGTGATGGGACCGTGGGTCCCCGCCGGTGTCATCCCGGGTGGTACGATGGGTCACAGCGCGCTGTTAATTTGCTGGAAAACCCCATCCCCACTCTGGCCTGGCCTGGCAAGGCGAGCGGGGAGTCAGGGAGCGGAGAAGCAGGAAGGGCGCACAGGAGACGCAAAGCCATGGCAAAGCATCCGCTGGCTCTCCTCCCCAGGGTCAGCAGAGACCTTTTCATGCGTTCACCCCCAAATCCAGGCTCTTGGCTCATTTTTAGGCTGCAGAGCCAGGCCAAGCTGTAACACAGCTCTGCCCTCATACCCCCTGCTTCGGCCTGCAAAGCCAGTCTCTCACAGACAAACCTCTACCTCATCTAATCCTGGCACGCAAGATTATCTCAGAATAAAGGGCCATAATGAAAGAGGAGAAAACCTGCGTTTGCTCCTGGAGATTTTGATTGTGTCTGGCTGAAATGCTGTGCTACAGCGCGGGGCGATGCTCCGTTTCGATTGCCCCGTCAGCACAAGGAGGTTGATTTATCCCTGCTTCCCGCAGCATCAAGGCGGGAGGGATGCTTGGCCGCAGCTCCCGTGGGCCGCGCGGCCTTCGTGCTGTGTGGGAGCGGGCAGGGAAGAGCATCCTCCAGCATCTCTAACGAAGGCGATAGAAATAAATGAAGTCAGGAGGCTGAAAGCCTTGGCTTTTCTCCTCACCGCATCATCCACTCACATCCCTGAAGGTTTGGGAGTGACCATGGGAGGCTGGTGGGAGGAGAGAGCCAGCTCCTCAGAGGCAGAAGCTGATTTATGAGTTTGCGGCTGGCAAAGAAATGTCAAAAGAAGTGCATTTATATATAGGTTGTGGTTTTCCCCAATGCCCGCAGTCGCTGCGGCAGGGGTATGGCCGCACACAGCGAACCCTGGGGCTGGAGGTGGCAGAGACAACCAGGCTGCCCGAGAAGAGTTGCGTTTTTTATGAACTGTGAGTAATCTTGGAGATGAATATGATCTTCCCTTCTTTTACGATTCTGCTGAGACCCCCTGTGAAAGACATCCCTGTGAAATACAGCCCAGCCTGGTGCTCTACGGAAAGTCCTACTCGGAGCGGCTCTTTCCTACTTCTGCTCGGGAAAATGAGCAGAAATATTGGCTGCAGATTGCTTGCAAAGGAAAATCGTGCACTGCCAAACAGAGCAGCATAAATCAGTTTTTAATTTCAGCTGTGCTGTTTGTTCATTTGTTCATGTATTAGTCCATTGATGGAACCCAACGGTACGTCACTCCCATAACGTATGAACAGATACCGCTGTTAGGAGACTGCACTCCCCAGTTTGGCAAAGCTTGCTCCAGACTAACGTGGACATCAGCTCTCATGGCAGTGAGGAAAATGGCTTTTTCCCTGATATAGCGCTGAGGTAAATAAGGATTAATACATCTTGCAGCTCCCAGAGTCAGATGCGTCATGGCTGTGTATCAGTCCTTCCCGTGACTGACGTCTGTCCATTAAAATGCTGAGATTCAGATCTGCAAATGCAATTATGCATCTTGGTTCTAATTTAAAACTCTCATTTAACAGCTGACTTAGCAGCATCTTGACTGTTTAAGCCACATGGTTAATGTATGAAGGTACGCAACTCAAGAAGAAACTCAAAACCCTTAGAGGCTCCCCTACAACTTTGCACGGCTGAACGGAAAAAGCCCCCAAAGCAAGTACGGAGTGAGGGGACCTGGTCCAGAGGCTAAGCCTGGCTTAGAGCTGCTTTTCCCAGAAAAAAAAAGTCAGCCACTGGAGAGCCTAGGGGCTGCAGTGTTTTGACCACCGCCTGGCTGCTTTGGGAGATCCTGGCAGCTTTGGGAGATCCTGGCAGCTTCAGGAGATCCGTTTATCCAAGGATGTTAGGGCATGGGGGATTATAACATCAGCGAGATGCGTTTCTGCCATCGAACAGATCCCAGGGGTGCTCAGGTTTATTCCAAGTCATATGAAGCAGTGATCTAATCCCATTTAATGGTGGACGCCGGCCTTTGATCTACGTGATCAAGCTCAGGTTGGGAGCAGCCAGCCGCGCTGTTGGCTCTGACAGAGAGTATAATATTGCCCACCTCTGAAGGTAGAGATGGTTACAAATCCCCCTTATCTTCTGTTTTCCATGAAAAAAAAAATTGAATTGCTCAGTGTTATTTCCTGAGGCAGCATCGGCACCCAACTCTCTGTAAGCTTGAGGTCGGTGCTGGGCTCATGGGTTATGGTTGGGGTCCAGGGGGACCGGCGATGGAGCGGGCACGATGTGGTTGGCAGCTGCAAGTTTCGGATGCTCAACATGCTCGTGGGTGTTCACCTGACTTCTCATTAGGCAAAACTCATTCCTCTCGGTCTTAACGCAGCTGGTATCTAACTCAGCTTCGTGCCTCTATTTACCGCATGGGGAGCGCTGCTGGAGCAACAGCTGCAGGACCAGAGCCTGAAGGATGGAAAACTTCCCAGCCCTGGCACCGCTGCCCTGAAACTATGCAGCATTGCAGCTGGACCCAAACCCAGCCTCCCCTTGCATGCAGTGCAATGCATTTATTTCCTGTTCAAGACGTTTTCCTGTTTCAATGCATTTTCCTAATTCAATGCATTTCTTTTCCTCCAGCTCAACACCTATGCTTTTCTCCACCTCCAGGTCTTCAGAGAGGCTTTCCCCTCAAGACCCTGCTGCCCCGTGCATCCCAGACAAGGACCACCATCCACCACCCTGCCTTTGCTGCTATCCCTCCCCGTGCCCAGACCGCTCGCCCACCAGCAGCCTCTCCCCGCATCTTCTTGCGTTGCCGTCGCCTGTCCCGGCGGCTGGTGTTTAATCTTTCGGAGGATGACTCATGGGGAAACTCCAGCCTCACCCGTTGAGAATTTTAAACAGAAGCTTTTTTTAAAAAAGGGAGTCGAAGAAAGCAACCATCTGTCTACAGGGAAACGTGCTGTTTTCTTCTCCTTCTGCTGGAGAAGGGGCAGAAGGAGGGAGGCAAAGCCGTGCCAGGCGCTGGGGCTCACCCACCAAATGCACTTCACCACGTTTGGCCACCAAAGCCACGCCAGCTCTGGCTGATGGCACAGGTTGCCATGACAATATCTCCTTAATAAAAAAAATCCCAGGGAATTTAACGGGGATTAAACCACCATGAGTCCGTAGACGTGAGCCAAGATGCGGCATGGGTACGGCACCCGGGTTTCTTTTGCCATAGCCCTCCATCACAAGGAGGGTGCTTGGGGTTCTTTGGGACCCACGGGGTCTTTGTGGCTCTCCCCCCATCCCAGAGCCTGGATGTACTCATGTTGGCAGAGATCTGCTGTTAGGATCTGCTGTCCCCTTTTCAGGAGAAGCGGTGAAGCCACATGTCCCCAGTGCTCAGATTTTAGGGCTCAAGCCAGCCGTTGGTTTTCCAACGCCTTTGCAGACGGGATCTGCCCAACCTGCCCTTCATTTAATTGTCCCACAAATTCAGTCTGACTTTAATCCGATGCTACAAAGCCACAGGGAAAATACGCAGGGCCATAAATAAGCAATAAACAGAAAAGATATCGTAAGGACCTCTGCAAAATGCTTGGAAAGAAAAAAAGTCCCTCCTTCGCCCAGCGCTGCTGGGGTGCTTGTGGTGTGGATCCGGCGCCAAGGGTGCGACCAGGCGCTTGAGAAAGGCACAGGCCACGTCTAGGAAGGGTGGTGAGAGGGAAGGAGACCATTTTGGAAGGGTTGTTTGAATTCCCGTCACACATCCTCGATGGGCTGAGGGGCTGAAATTATTCCAAGGGCTCCCTCATGTCTTATATACATATGGTGCTGGCATTGGTGATGCTTTTAAGTTAACACACAGTCAGAGAGTTCTCTGCAAATATTTTCGTCTGCTTCTCATCAGAGAGGACATTTCAGAAAGCCACGCTCCCTCTCCCTTCTCACCCCAAGCCCCCCCGGCACCCCGAGCCATCCCCGCGCAGGACCCCGCACCGCTGGGCTGGATGGGTCACACCAGTTTTGGTCAAAAATGCAACTGAAACAGCTGTTTTCCAACCAATGGCATCAAAATCCATTCAGGATGGCTTTGTGACTGTCCCATTTTAGGGTATGCCCATCCCTTTCTACTAGGCTGGCTGGCAAAAATAGCTTTTGGAGGAATTTTGCAAGCTTTTAACCAAAGCCCTTTGGCTGGGAGGCAGCTCCTACGGGTGCGCTACCAAAGACAGTTGGGTTTTTTCCATCTGCAGAGTTAAAATGAAGAAAATTTTTAAAAGTAGATGAGAAGCCATGCAGTGACGGGCAGCTCAGGCCAACCGGATCCCGCTGTTCACCTCCTGGGATGAGGGAGCTTTTTGGGAGCATCCCAGCAAAGCTCGGGAGCGTTTGTTCCTGGTGATGCCCAGCTCAGGTGGCACCATCGGGGACAAACGAGCACTCCTGCTTTCTGTGCCCAAAGGATTGATTTTCGGGACGCACGGCTTTCTGCTGGATGCACACGGAGGGATGTGGCCCCTTTCCTCGCGCCCTTCATCCCTCAACCTGCTGTAGCAGGGGCGCGGGCGGCCGAAGCTGCTCAGAGGTCACCCTGGTCGCTTTCACGGCTACATGCAAACCAGGAATTATTTGTAGCGAGTATTTCATCTTCTCGTATACCAAATACCAAAAGCAGCACTCTGTTTTCAGATACTTCATGATGGGAAGGCAAGGAAAAAAGATTAGAAAAAAATCCTGAGTTCAGTTTGTAAGGTTGATCTTTTGGAGGGTCTCATCATCCTTTTGGAGGGCTTCATCTCTTCTTTTTCTTTTTTTTTTTTTCTTCTTTTTCTTTTTTTTCTCCTTTTTTTTTTTTCTCCACAGTAAAATAAGAGTTTCTGTGGCCTAATTCCTTTCAGAAACTTGTGGCTCGAGTCATTGTCAGCTCCTGCCTCTGCCTTGCCATAATTCGGCTGATGGCTCCAGGGCCGCTCTCCAACCTGTGGGAGCAAAATGAAACGGAGAGGATGCTTAAAACCATGAAAAGCTTCCACAGCATCACGCAGCTCTTCCCATCTGTGCCAGAGCAGCAAGGGATGGCCTTCTATCTCACCGCTGCCAAAATTTTAGGAGAATTAGCTTACTCCCTGTCTTTGAAAGGCTCTGCTGAAGTGCTCACCGGAGCTGCTGCGGGTCTGTTAGGATGATCAGGAGATGGATGGGCTCTCCTCCGTGCTCCCAGGTGGTCTGCCTGGAAACTCCCCAGCACTCCATGCCTTTCCCATCCCGCTAACTGGGAAAAAAATCAAGTAGCCCTGGGGAATTGTCCCGGCATTTTGACAGACCTGAGTTATATCCCAGTTAAGCCTTTGTGGACTTCGCTGCACTGGATGGCCTTTGTGCTTGGAGACTTCATCAGCAAAATAAGTCATTAAAACGGGACCTCCTTGGATTTATGTTCTGCTGCTTTTGCGGTGTGCCAGAGTACAGGGGGTTTCTTTTTTCTCTTACCCTCGTCTGATGGGTTTTGGGGGGTGTGAGTCCCAGGACGGTCACCTTGTTGGCATGCTGCAGGAGTTTCCCGGGATGCTGCAAGGATGGCATGCCTCGGAGCAGAGCAGCTCAAAACAGCTCAGGGTGCTTCTTCAGGACATGGTTTAGTAGGCATGGTGGTGTTGAGTTGGCGGTTGGACTTGACGGTCTTGAAGATCTCTTCCAACCTTAAGATTCTGTGGTTCTGTGTTGCCGATGTGCTACGAGGAGAGGGAGCAGAATGAACCCCTCTGAGATTTTTCTCTTCCATTTCTGCCATTAAATATACTTGGTGGGGGGAAAAAAAGTGACTTTTAATATCCCCGAGTGCTGGAAACATCTTGAAAACGCCTTGAAAAGACTGGAAATGATCCAGGCACGGAGCACAAAAATCTCACGCTCAAACCTCCAGCAGGGATTTCAAAAAGTGACGGCTCAGAGCTGTAGTCATGGTGAACGGTTTGATAAACCAAAATATATTGGGGGACAAAATAAAAAAAAAAAGATGGGAAAAGAGGATTAAGGGCAGCCTGGATGGGAAGAGTGGGAGGCTGCCATGGAAATCTGGCGGTGGCACAGGGGTGGGGACAAGTCATCGGCACAGAGGAGGATGGAAATACGGCGCGTGAGAGACCTGAGGAGCAGAAACAGGATAAAATTAATGTGTAGGAAGGTGCTGTGTGTGGGGATGAGTAACGGAGATCTGCGACAATGCACGTTGTATCCCTGGGAAGCAGCGGGGTGCGCGAGGGAGAGGGCAGCTGCGGGGCGAAGCGGGCGCGCTGCCCAAAATCAGTCAGGTATTTCCATAACAAAGTGGACCGGACTTGGTCAAGAGGAGGAAAAAATCCTCGAGAGTTTGCCACCGGTTGAAAACTGTGAATTGGGACCTGGAGGGATTTGGTTTTTTTTGAGGATGGAAAAGAAAAAGGTGTCCCAGGGTTGTGGCTGAGCGTCGTCGCGAGGCTGGCACGGAGACGATGCCGTCGGCTCCCGGAGGTGCCCGCTGCCAACAGCCAGCCCCTGCCTGAAAGGGGAAAATTTGGCACCGCGGGGCGCGGCTGGTATTTTCCCGAATATGCCATATGTAGGGAAATGGGAAAGGGGAGGGATAATGACCTTTAACATTAAGATTACAAAAAAAAAAAAAAAGAAAGAAAGAAAAGAAAAAGAAACCAACCCAAACCATTACCATGATCATTGTAGCATGAAACACAAAACCTTCCTCTCGCAGCCGCACAAAGCCGTGCGGAGCACACCCGGAGTAATTAATAAAATGAAAGCCCCGTTCCTTGCAGATGGAGATGTGGGGAATAAAGGAGCTCCACGGCGCTGAGCTGTCATGCATCGCATGCTACATCTGTTATGGAAATCAGCGGCCGTGGGGCCTTTTGTTCGGGCTAAAGCCCTCCCAACAGGGATTTGGCTGAAGTAGGTTTTCTTGTTATTAAACATGATTTCGAGCGAGTTGAGAGCAGATGCTCCTGCAGCATTTGGAAGGAATAACCAACCTTCAAGTGTTCAGCATCCCTGAAAAGTCGGGGATGGCCCGCAAGAGCGATTCCGGCTGGGAGCTAACGCGCTGCCCTGGATCCCTGCTTTGCACATGAATGCCACTGACACCAGATGAGCCTTCTGGCCTCCCCGCTGCCAGCACCCCCTCCCAGCCTTTCCATGGCCCACGTCGAGCGGGAAGGGACCAGAGCAGCCCGGCACGGGGCCGCCTGCGTGGGCCACAGCCGTTGCCGTTACCGGCGAGAGCGCAGATGGAAGGGACAAAGGGAGGAAGGCGACAAAAAGCCGCCAGCGCATCCTTCGAACGTCACCCCGTCGGCATAGCACCTTGGTGCGGTGTTTTGGGATGGTAGTGCCATTGTCGACACCGGAGAAAAGGCTCCCGGCAAGACGGGGTGTGCAATATTTCAGCAGTTTTAGGGGTGCGTGTGCAGAGAGGACACAGCTCAGCTGCGTTGCCCCAAATTTAGTTGTAGAAGCACGTTGCCGTGTGTTTGCACAAGGTGGTACCCCCAAGCTTTTCAGGGGTGGTTAAAGATACAGAAGTGGGAGTGGAGAACAGGTATTTTGGAAGGAGAAAGGTTTCTCATAGCTCATCCAACGCCACTCATCCATCTTGTCGGCTGCCCCTGCTCAGAACTACCCACAGCTCCCTGCTGGGAATCACGGCAAACGAGCAGGACGAAGAGCAGCCAAAGGGCTCCAGAGCAGACAAACACCAATAAAAACACGATGCTGTGCCGGCAAGGAGAGAGCGAGATCGCAGGGCTGCTGTGCAAAGGTCAGTCATCATCATCATCCCCAGCAACACAATGCTCTGCTCCCGTCCAGCATTAGTCACGGGAGCCGGCCGCGTGGAAGGGAAGAGATTTCCCTAAATGCTAGACATGCTATAGAATAAATGACTCACTGTCTGGTTTAAGGAAAGTCTTGAATCTAATTTGCAGTTATTACAGTCAGGAGAAGGTTAATGGCTCTGCTCTGAGTAACTTGAAAGTAGCAGAGCGACCTACCACTGAAAATCCTTCCCTGACTTTGGGAGGTCTGTTTTCCGGGGCAGAAAATGCCCTGCAGCTCCGTAAATTGCTTTTGTTCTCCTCTGCCCATGCTGGAAAGGTTGCACAGCTCGGTGCCATCAGCCCGTTCCCAGGGAGGGGAACACATTCCCACCGCTCTGGATCTGCCCGCGGAGGCACGGCGTGGTCCCTGCCCCTGCGGCCGGGGCGGTCACAGGGAAAATGCCGAGGTTCGGCGTGCAGCTCCTTTGCTGTTACCTCCCCACGTGCATTTAACCAAGCAATTTCCCTTCCCAGTCCCTCCGCGGTCACCACTACCTTGTCCCCAGCACTGAGGTCACCGGAGGACTCACCAGAACTCCTCAAGCAGCGGCTGAAGCTGCTCCAGGGCGTTACAGTCAACATTCACCGCTTATTTTACATGGCGACGACAACAACTACCACACAGAGCGCTTGGTGTCGGCAGGGAATTCAGCATCCTCCACCCGGTGACATCCCAGGGCACCACCACGACCACCGATGCCGTTTTCTACCCTGGTTGACCTGGACTCCAGCCACGGGTTGACACCTTAGAGCCACCCACCGTGTTTATTTGTTCTTCTCCTCCTTCAAGTCAGTTGCTTGCTTAAATCAAAGCTCCTTGTGCTGGTGATGAAGACGTTCTTCGGGCTTTCCACCGAAGAAGCCTGATGACCCCCAGTAGGGTCAGCAGCACAGCCCATATGCAGCCCCCCCCAGCCAGAGCCCTTCCTCTTCCTCCTCTGCTCAGGGCTCACCAGTAACTTGACTCTCCACACGCATATAATTAATAATATTAAATAATATGAGCATAATTTCATTGCGTATGCACTGGAAAACCACTTTATTTCATGAGTGCACAACACGGGCGTGCTGGAGCAGGTTATCGACACCTCCTCACTCCAACATTTTACATTTTCCTGCTAAAGTGAGCGAGACAGCCGCTTTCACCCCAAAGCGGACGGAGGCCCAGCACCGGTTCCCCGGGCGGGCCGTTCCCACCCGCTGCCGGGGGCTGCGGGAAGTGGGACCCCAGGAAAGTGGTTGAAGCGGGCGATGCCTCCGCTCGCTGGGCGAGGCCACGCGGGATTCCCATGGCGGGTTCAGCGCTCCTTGCTCAGCATGGCGGGACACGGCAGAGCAGGGACGTCCCCTTTTACAGCTTTGACAGAAGCAACCTCTTACCGACTTCAACAGTGAATTGCGAGAGAAAAAGCTTTATCAGCTCCAGGAGGGCTCGGCAGAATTTGTGCCAGGAGGTATCTATGACAGCAAAGAGCTGGAGTTGCCAGGATTAGCTGCAAAGTGTGTGAAGCAGTGGGCTAAAAAACCATTTCCCCATTTGACAGCTTCCTTTTTCACAAATCCTTTTCAAAATTGGACAAGATCTCTTTTTTTTTTTTTCCCCTCAGATTGCTTCCCATCCCTAATCCTCCAAACCAATTTAGGGAGGACAAAAAAAAAGACGCTTGGCAGAACATCGCTCCTCGATACCAGTTTCCACCTTCACAAAGCTCTTGTGCTGAGAGCCTGGACCCAAGCATCCCCTTGTCGGGGCTCAGCACAGTCCAAGGGTTGTTTTGGACATTTAAGGGTCTCCCAGGAAGCTGAAGGAGCTCAATAGGCTGCTGGAAAATATAAAAGTTGCTTCTGCTTGAGCATACAAACCAGCAACGGTCGCCGTTGCAGCCCTGAGGGCTGCAGCTCTGCTACAACTCCAGCATCTCTGGCGACTTTGAGATCTGAACGAGACAAAGTCCCCGGGAAACAAAGGTTAATAAATCTTTTGTTAGAGGAAAGGAGTTTGGTATGAAAAAGCCCAATGATCTGAGAATTACTAATGACTTGCTTTTCAGCAACTAATCCCTCCCTTGGGAGGGCCAGCGCTGCAACGTGAGGGTGAGGCAATGAAATGCCACATTGACAACATCAAACTATTAATTAGCCAAGCTCTCCTCGTTTCTCTCTGCAGATCGGCTATGAGGACCAGTCTGGAACCTACCAAGACAGGTGGAAAAACCCATAAATATGCCCCAAATAGCACAGCTCAGGCATTTTAAAAAAGTTTTTAGTGAGGAACGTGAGGTGGGTTTGCTTTTCTCGCCCACCTTCTCCCCGCCGTGCCGGCATCCTGCTGGCTCCTGCCCCCTCGCTCGGAAGGATGGCACGCCGAGGACGTGCCCACGGCAAACGGTCCGCACAACGAGGAGGTGCCGGATCGCGCTTACTCAGCACGGTGAGGGTTTGCCGTCCCGCTGAGGTTCGGTGCCAGGTCTATTTCTGCACCGCAAACCAGCCCACCGCGTTTAGAAACACTGCTCTCCCGGGGATCCCTCGGGATTTTCTGCAAGGGATGAGTTTTAGTAAACGGCCTCAATTACCGTAAGCGATTGCGCAACGCTGTTGTGCAACAAAAGAACGACAAAAATAAATTGCAGAAGTTAAGTGCTTTTTGGAAGTGGACCGAGTCATGGCGATCTGCCAAATTTGTTTTCCAGGGATCAAATGGTGCTGAAGGGGAACATCTGACCAAGCCACAGCCCACAACTGAAAATACTTCCGATTCACCCCTCGCTCACTTCAGCAACTGGAGAGCCGATCATCTTACCGACACCAAAATCAGACCGTGCTCCTGCAGCTGCGGATGTCACCTCAGCCCAGGCTCTACTGTTAGCAGTCCTTCCTCTTGCTCAGAGGTTTCAACCACCGCTGGCCAAAGCTAGCAAGAAACGTTTCATGTGAAGAACAAAATTGGCAATTCTGGTCTAAAGGAAGTGGTAAAACCGGCAGCAGTGAGAGAAAAAGAAACACTGGCAAGGTTTGTGGCTTTAGACAGACCTACCAACTTTATTTTTTAATGTTAAAAGAAAAATGTAGATAAATCAAGGCATCTCCATCTTCCATCCACTTAGAGTAAAATAAAGGACGGAGCTGGTGGCATCAAAGGAGGATCCACTAGTGATCAACGCTGCTTAGTTGAAAATGGATCTCTACCTCCCTTCCGTAGGAGTCTAAGGATGGTTTAAGAGTACCTTGAACAGGACCTTCCTAGCCCACACCGTTGGACTTGTGACCACAAGGAGCGACATGAAACCAAGCCCGCGCACATTAAATGGGTCAAGAAGTCCTTACAAACTTTGATGGATCTTTAAAGTAAAACTGGAATCACCAGGAAAGCATGTTTCCAGTGAGCCTTCAAAGCTAACCTACTTCACCACCTTACCAAGACCCACAGAACAGGAGTTTGAAAAGAAAAAGCAGGATCTATAGAACCTGGGAGAGCAGTAGAGCAGTGAAGGACACCCATGACCACATCGCTCTACCGAGTGTGAGCCAAAACCAGCTGTGCCAGAGCCAAACGCCAGTATGACCACTGAGCACCCAGTGTGGGGAACCGGTGATTTGAAGCCCAACTGCTCCTCCAGGATTTGCCATCCTGATAAAGAGGCCAAAAACCTACAAGAGCGCTGAGAGGAACCATGCAGTTGGTCAAACATGAATTGGGAAATAAACGTTATAGCAGGAGATCCGAAGTCACTGAAGGAGTCGATCTGTTTGGTTCGTGGCGACTTAATTCCAGGCTAGCGACCTACAAGGCTCACTTAAATGCAGTAATCAAGATCACACCAATCCGACATACGCAGTAACTACAACGAAAGACCAGGGGCTGAAACAAGACAAGTTCAGACTACAAGGACGAGGCAGCTTTTAGGTGTAAGGATAATTACCCCCTGGCTAAAGGCACCCCACCACAGCAGCCTCACCAGAGGAAGTTCTATGTCCCAGTCACACGCTGACAGAGACCAGCTCCAGCTCCAAGGGCTGGCGTTCCAAGGATGTGCGGGGACAGGGCTCCCCAGGAACCCAGGAGTTGCTGGAAGGGCACTGCGGCAGGGAGTGACACTGCAGAGCCAGCCCAGCACGCTCCCAGCCTGAGCCACCTTCTAGCACAGCAAGTCCTTCACCCGCCTAACTACAACATCTTCAAACCCAGGCAACAAAACCTGGCTTGGTTATCTTCAGAAACTGGAAAGGATGATCAGGTCGGCACAGGACGGTCACAAGCTTTAGCGAGATGGGAGTTCTGCCAGACTGGAGAGAGGTAGAGTGACCACACATGCTTCAGTAGACCCCGGAATGAGAAACTTGGAGGCTCCCTTGCCTTGACTTCACAAGCTGCAAGGAGAAAACCTTGTAAAGGTGGCAAGGACAACAACCCTGGCTGCAATCCGCGTCACGTCCTCTGTGCCCAAACAGAGCTGATGTGTTGGAACAGCTCTTCCAGGAGAAGCCACAGCAACCAGGATGTCCCAACAGTCACAGAGACCAAGCACATCCCTTGGTTAGGAAAGTCTTTGCTGAACTCACAGCAGCCAAAGAACAGTTCCCACAAAATACGAAACCTCTTAAGCAGCACCACTCAATGCTTTAGAAGCAAAGCAAACGAAACTTCACAAGTTTGCTTGCTCTGGTCTTCCCCATCTCTTGTCATTTTGGGGAAAGAACTCAGCAATCCACGCTACGTGCTGAAATATAATGCCCCAAAACCCAAAAGGCTGCTGCAAGGGTACGAATCAAATCACATGCCAGTTCCCAGCTGTGCCTGGCCTGTAGCTCAGCACAATTATGTCCACAACACACAAATATTAATGAATTAACACACAAATATTAATGAACTAACACACAAAGGCCATTTCCACTACAAGTCAATGACTTTTTTTTAATTCAAAGGAAAAAATGGTATTTTAATAAATACTGCAGAAACATTAACCAAACATACAAAGTGACTTCAACAATTAAAAAAAAAAAGTAATGAATGTCCTGTTTTATAACAGTTATAACTTATTTTTTCCACAATATTTAAATACAGAAAGCACTTACCAGCTATTTTGTAATACTGCCCTAAGCGCATTGTTGCATCAGTCAGAAGCTTATTATGGTGGTAAAAACGTCTTTTTGTGGGAAATAATCGGAATGGGTGGGGTGGGTTTTTTTTTTTTTTCTTCTTTTATCAGATGAAACAAAGTGCCAGGAACACACAGAACCGAGTTTTAATTACGGTAACCCTTTACCTTTGCACAAATTAACGTGAACAACCAGCTTTAACACTTCAAAAATGAAGCATTACCCCCGGGAACGGAACGCTTGTCCTCAACAAGCGCCAGCCACGCTGGTTGGAGCTTACGGTATCCTTCCTTTCGAGAGAAGCGATGGAGTTAAAGTCGGTCAGCAAGCAGTTGCGAACAATTTTAAAGGCCGATTTATTTAATGTAACAATAGTATTCAGTAAGCAAAAAGGAATTTGACTTAACTGGTTCACAGATGATGGTTGTCTGGATACGTATATATTAGTCTTAAAGACTACGGGCAGTATCCAGTTTCCACTGGGGACTCCTTAAGGCGTCACAGTTCTTCAGACCCCATTTTCTCACCACGAGCAAACGCAGTCTGCGGTGAGAGACAAGAGCATCACAAAAGATAACCTAGCTCTGCTGGTTCTTTTGCAGATTCTTGGGGTTTTTGCAAGGATAATTGCAGTGAACCACATGACAGAAGAGCACTTCTCCATAGCGTTTACAGAGGGCTGGATCCTGGGATCCACCCGGCTCTCCGACTCCTAGCAGAAGCAGAGGAGTCTCAGGGTTTCCCCAGATGGGCAGTAAGGCTTAATGAATTATCTTGGTTGTAAAACTAAGGATCATTTCTCATCCTAGCTCTTAGCACCTTTCACTTGAACCTACAGCGACGTACCCATACAGCACACCAGAACCGGAGACCATTTCCACTCTAAACCACAATCACAAAGAGGAACGGAAAGCCAAGAGTCCCGCAACAGGCAGGCGGTTTGCCCCCGCGCCCCAATCCGATCCATTTAATTTCCGCAGTGCACCTATCACGCTGGGAAAACTCAAATGGTCGTCTTCATTACAAACGAGCTCAAACGTAGCTTGCGCTGCCGTCTCGGGAAGGCAAAGCTCCAGACTTCTCACGTGCAGCGTTTTCCTCTAGGTGACGCACAGGCTTCGGCACACTCTCCATTTTAATGATGAGCTACTAAAAAAATTAGATCATATCCTTTGGAAAACCAACTATAAGGTCACAGGGATAGTTCCTTAATGAGGAGGGCATATTAATAACGTCATCTTTAAAAAAAACATTACAGTATTATTTTAATGAAATCAAAGTGGTAGCATCCAGGAGCAGAGCGTTAATAAAAGCAACAAGCACTGTCAACGACATCTCTCCTCTTTGCAGGGTTATTTTCCCATTCACGCTCCCTTTCCTCAGCACATTCAAGCATTTTCCTTTTTTTTTTTTTTTTTTTGTTTTTGGCATTTTCTTCAATGTGTCATTTCCTGATGCCACCTCATTTCGAGCCATTTCTTCTCGCTGCTCAGTTCCTAAGCACAGTCTCACACAAGAGGTGAAGTCTCCACTGGCATAAGCCCTCATTAAATACCATGTGGCTGCGTACTTCATTGAGCCTCCACCCCTCCCGGACGCTCTCTTCCTCCTCCTTCAGGAAATCAAGGTCCTTCACATCACCGTGCAACTCTTTGCTTTGTCCTTTCGCAAGTCCGTCGCCACTGTGGAAAGTTCTGGCCTGCCAGGCATGTGCGAGATTCGCTTTGTTGCCCTCTGCGATTTGTTTCGTTTCACATTTTTATTTGTTTTGTTCACACACGCCAAGGTGGCAACATGAAAAATGTCTCTGACGCTGTTTTCTGACTGTAAGGCTGAGCATTCAATATACGTAGCGGCTCCAATCTGTTTGGCCATATTTGCACCCTAAGGGAAAAAAGAACATTGCAATCAATACCAAGCTTCCGCTGAGAGCCAAAGCAAACCGTACAATTACTTTTCAGTGCTGTTTTCCATACACAATGTTTTGTGAAAACTCAAGCTACAGCTCCAGCGCTACAGCCGGCAGTTAATTTTGCAAAATAAACAGAGCTCTGGTTCCAAGATGCATTAAACAAGTATCCCAGCATTATCTCCTAGGCCGAGAAATACAAACTGGAAGAGAGAAGATAAGCTCAGTGACCTGCAAACAACTGCAGAAAGCCAGAAGTGTAGTAGTAGGACCCATTTAGCAATTTCACCCTTACACCTTAGCTTACATCCATGAATCTCATGGGGAAAGGTCTGGCTCTGGCAGTTTCCAGATTTAAGCCTGCTGTCTCCAAACAGAAAACGTATTTGACTGCTTTATGGGTCGGCCAGCGCGCCCCTGACCCGCACGGAGCCCACATTACGTCTCCATGAGGGGGCAAAGATCACAGGGAAATGTGCTGTGGGCTTCTGGGTCGGGGATAGTTAAATCAACTTGTAGCTAGGAAACAGGCAAAAAAAAAAAGGGGAAAAAAGGACAACAGTGGTTACACAAGCCCTTTTTCTTTGATTTTCAGTGGATTAAGTCAAAGCAGGGATATTTGTTCCAGCAGCACGAGGAAAACAACACGCAACTCCAGCAGATGACAATACCCCGGTATCCTGTCGTGGATTTCAGTACTGGAAGACAATACAGCATTGTGTGGGGGGGAAAAAAAAAAAACAGAGTTGTTTCAATGGAATTTTACTTCTGAGGGATGAATCTTTTTATTAAGTTATGAAATCCAACCACATCCTTGTTGTGTCACTCCTCTTTGGTCCAGCACCAGGCTGACGGCACTCATCTGTGCGGACCCACATCTTCAGTGCGCGCTATTTGCACTGCAGTGATGCAGCCACCTTATCAATCGTGAGTGGGAGCGGCTGATAAAGGAGTTTTAGTTTGTTGGACAAGGCCTCCCCGCAGTTAAACATCTCCACTCCTCCTAACCAAGCCTAGCCTATGCCTCAGAAATGTTTGCTCGGGTGTAGGCGACTAGAAACTGGCTAGCGTACTGAAGGCAGGGTGTCAACATCAACCGGCTTTATCCTCCAGTTAAGGAGGATAAAGAGGAATGGGGAAAACCCCACTAAGCTCTTTGATCCCACGTCGACTTAGCGAGTCAGGGGAATTTAAAAGCAAGCTGTGTATCTCCACTCCAGAGGATCCTTCCCTAGAACCAGCGCAGGTCGCTTCCTGCCACCGGGGATTTGGCAACCACAAGAGATACAACTATTGCTCAGCCTAAGCTTTTGCTTTAGATACGGACAAAATTATGGGAGTTTGCTGAAGCACGGGCTTCCCTGTAACACGTACAATTTTCCCTTTGGCTGCCACGTAATGGCTTCTGGCTTAGCCCTTTGTCCTCAGCTGACTCCTGGTCCCAAGGGGTACAGGCTAAGCTGTGACACCAGGAGAGATGTGCATCTTCAACCCCGGGGGACAAATCCACCCATCGGCAGATTTTTGATTGCTGTCTATGGAAAGGGGCGAGACCCGGTGAATTTACTGAAGTTCTGTAAAAAGGTAATACATTAACTTGTGTATGTAATAAGTGGCAGACAAGACTTCCTTTTAAGTTTAATATTCAAAGAATAATAGCACGGAAAATTACAGCTGAGGCTGAACATGAATACATACACACATATACCAGCAGTAGCTTGTAATCAAGAGGACATCTTCCATGACAAGCAGGATTTAAGGACACTTCCGGGTTGTTTTACATGAAGGTAAAAAATTGGCATTTAGTTTTATACAAAATTGAGATGGAGGGATGTTTACTGAGAGAAGTGTAGAAAAACGCCATAACCAGCATAAGCCACCACAGCACAACACACCACGTGTCTTACTCGCTCTCAGTTTACAGTATCTTTGCATTTTCAAATTTAAACATGCTGTAGGAGGCTGCGTTATTCGTAATCACGTATTAGGAGCTGTTGGTTTGGAAAAGCCGAGGTCGGGGACAAAACATGAAGAACTGTTTGATAGCATGGGACATTCAGGCTAGCTGAAGTTACTTGTGGAAGAACCATCCTCACTCTTACACCCTGCAGGGTGTTATCTCAAACCGCCACTGTGATTCAGCGGCAACGCACGATACACACGTGTGAGTAATAAGGGGAAGTTTACCTTACGAGCCTGGTTTTCCTGTTCCCTACCTCCTGCTCTCCCATGGCCTGATTCCTTTCCCTTTCACCTCAGCTTCTCTATCCCCTGACGCCTGGCTCCAAACTTCTCGCTTCCTCAGCAGTGGAAAACTGCTGCCAAGAATTAAGATGCTTTCTGGATTTGCTGCCACAAAGGAGCTACAAGGTGTTTTTACAAAGACATTTTCAGGAAATAGACTTTTTAAGGGGTCAGGCTACATGCAATGCTTGTCATGATGCTGAAGTCAAGTGTATGAGACTCAAATCTTGAGTTAAAACCAAAAAAATTTACAAATTTATCAGTAAATAAACAGGCTGTGTCACATCTCAGTTACTGTTTTGGCCTCTGTAGGCCGAGAAAAGCAGTAAGTTTATTTTCAAGTCACTTAAAAGGTTCTTTGCAATCGGTAAGGCTACAGTCTCATGATGTTTAAAGCACACGTTCTGGGGCTGCATGATTTTCTGCTGCATCTAGTCTGTGGGTAGGCCTTCTCCTTACTCGTAATACTTTTCAAATTCACCTCCAACAACAACAGGAGTATGTGCATTTGACTGCCAGGATGCACTCCTGACAACGGGGGGAGAAGTTGTTCGTAAAAATGATTACAGTGATAGAAGAGTCTTATCTTAAAGAGTCTTAACTTCTAGCCCTAAGTACAGCAAAGGACGCGGCACATACCTGATCATAGGACACGGGTGTCTGCCTGTGGTTGGAAAGTTCCACTAGCGTGCTTACATCTGTGCGCAGATCTGACTTGCAACCAACCAAAAGCATTTTGGTGTTCGGACAAAACTCCTGGATTTCACCTTTCCACTGTAAAATTTTAAGTTGTTATTATACTCGAGCAATTGAATGTTTAAATCCGAAAGAAGCAATAGATACAAGACAAAGTTTAGTAAGTCATGACATTTCAGCTGGAAATACTCTTACGAACAGTTGTATCTACCTCCAAGCTAATTTCTAAAGGCGCTAGTTCCAGCAGAACGTGGTCAAGGATGAAATCTGACAATCTCATACACTCATTAATTCCATCAGCTTACTAATCAAGAAGGAATGAATTGAAATTGTTTACCTACGTGAGTAAAGGTTTGCAGACCTGTCGTGGTAAACACCCAGCCATAGCCATTTGCAGATAGGAATCAGTGAAATCTGGTGTCACCACGTTTAATGGTTCCTCAAGAGAGGCAGGTCTTGGATGACCACAAAATAAGTATTGCTATATATTGGCTCACAGCTACATCCTCACACCTAAAGCTACACAAATCTGTCAAGGGTTCAGCTATTGGGAACCAGTAATAAGCCCTTCCAACAGAACTGGTGATATATTCCTTGGGTTTCTTCCCCCTCTGCATCGTTATTTTCAGGACATAAGAAAGCCAAAAGTTTTGCAGCATAATCTAAACAAATCATACACTCTCTAAAGCTTAAGGATATGATTTGGATTTAAAAGCATATTAAGCAAAATCTCTTACAGAATTAAGCAACAGTATAGCAACCAACATTATCATGGACAGAAAAGATGACGACAGGCCTAGATGCTTGCTGGCACAGTTAGAAGCTGAGAGAATAGTCTTAAGTATCTTCTGTAGGCTATTCAGAGCGCTGTATGCCACTTTATTCCCAGTGACACAAGAACCACTGGCCCAAGCTACAGAAAAAAGGAACTTCAGGTCATTAAGCCTTAACAGACAACACTGCAAAGTTGAGTCATGCCCAGTGACCAAGGAGAGGAGCAGGACCACCTCGCAAACAACAGCTCGATTATCAAAATTCAGTGTTTTAGCTCAGGGAAAGCCTGGCACGGAATCTCGGATCACCGAGCTTGTGAAAAATGCTGAAGCTTGGTGCAGGATGCACTTCTACGGCACTGCTAAGCCTTCTGGCGGCTTCCAGAGGCATTTGTCACTGGCTCCTCCTAACTTCAGGCTGAGAAATTATGTAAAAGGCATGGCAAACGTCCAAACCCTCGGCTGGCACGTCCTAACCGTCTTTGTAACATGGCAAAATTTCTCAATCCTGTCTGTTATATGAATACAATGTGAGAGACAATTTCTTGCTGCACCCAGCCCGGCACCTCACACCACCCTAAACAATTCACTGCTGTCTAAGGGCTGAGGAATGAGAATTTACTTCACCCCTCAGCATCCATTAGGGAGGTTTTGTTTTCAATTAACATTCATCCCTTTCAAACAAGCGATCTCAAGTTCTCGCAGTGCAGAGCACAGTCCTGTCATCTCACCATGAAAAGAAACAAATGGAAGTTTCCACCGTAGGAAACAGCACCACTCTTCAGAGATTCAAAGACAAGCTATTCAAACAGCTCTGTACTCAAATGTTTCTCGGACACTTGCCTTTTTTAGCACGCTGTCAAGAGTTTCTGGCCGACTGATGTCAAAGCAAATCAGGACAGCATCAGAATCTGGATAGGAGAGCGGGCGGACGTTGTCGTAATAAGGAGACCCTGCGGGGAAACAAACAACATGTATATTAGTTTATATTTTTTCACTTTCTGCAGTTACTCAAGCTTATTCAGAATATTTAGAAAGGTTTTCAGTGAAGCTCTTTAATAGTACCCAGCTACCATCTTCTCTTCAATAGCACTGTATTCCCAAAACACTCGTTGCAGCTGCTCATTTCCCCACTTTCTTTTTTTTCTCTCCTCACCTACAAAAGCAACAGCTTTCCCAAGTAATTAAGAGCAATGGCACCCCAGTGATCGATCTCCCACCAAAAGCTTGCGATGCCCCCAGTAACAAGGAAAGGGAAAACGGGTCAGCCCAAGTTTAAGTCCCAGCATTAACCCGCAGGGATTTGACTTTGAGAACAAATCCTTCACCTCCAGAAGGCTTCTTTAAAGCAGATTTGTCACAGTTACATTGTCATGGAAAAAAAAATTCAGAAGGTTTTGAAATAAACCTGTTTTCTTTAAGGATCGTCATGATGTGCAGAGTTACAAATACATCTCCAGAGTCAGAAATCTCTTTTTTTTTTTAATCATCTGGTGAACCTGGGAACAGGTTTAGGGTGGGGGGAATCTTAACTGTTTCTAGGAAGTTCCAGTCACTCAGCCAACATTCCATTTGGCCTTAACTCTGCTGAAGTTTCACTTACTGAGGAGAATGCATTTCTGATTTAGAAGGGTACTCCAACAGTTAAGTGGCCAAACAGGATAAGGGCTTGGGCTTTAAAACGTACACCTGCAACTTAAAGTGTGTTTTCTTAGTCATATAGTCTTATTTCTGTATTTCTCCCCTCATTTCTCTCTAAAATACAGTGCAGAACATACGCAAGAGTACATCTTTCAAGAGTTTGGGGGTTATCCGCTAATTACATCACCGATTTTCCAGCTATCTAGAACTAATTGGCTGTAAGGTCTCGGAGGCTGAGCAGACTATTAACTGGATTAGAGAAATTCCTCAAGTTTTTAACTGACAGACAGCTCATGCTGTTGCACAGAGCAGAGCGGGGAATGGTGTGAACGGATCGCAGATGACTTCAGTTGGACAGCTTAGACTGGAAGGAAGGAGTCAAGAATCCCAGGAATGTTGTTTTTGAAATGAAGAGTAACACATGGGGAATGAAGCATTACCAAACTAGGTAGCAGAAGGTAATTTGTTGAACGAGACTATTTTATTGAAATGCTCATCTTCACAAATGATGTCAATCTAACAAAGAGGCACCTGTCAAAAACTGCTCCTGAAAAAACAGTTAGCTGTCTTCAGCAGTAAATGACACATCAGAAAGAAATCTAAGCGAGCTGAGCTGACCGGTAATTAACTATTCATTTAAGCTAAGCTCTGCTTGCAGTGACTATCAATAAACATTTTCCACTACTAATTATCCCCCAGCTATCTCCAGCGCTGCTATTACAGTGCCTCCATCCTCCAGCCCCAGGGCCCAGTTATTTATCCCAGAGCCCCAGGGCCAAAGTTATTTGCCCCGGACAGCTGAATTGCAGAGCAGCGTGCCGTTCGCTAGCCACCTGCACTGCTCTGTAGCCTTAAACTGGCCAAAGCCCAGTCTGCACGCTAGTGAGAGCCACTGGCACACCTCCCTGCCAGGCTCAGGCAAGTAAGGGCAGGACTGAGGATCCTTAATGCTCGGCCAAATGGTTGCTGGCTAGAAAGGAGTCTCAAAAAAGCCTCACCCAGAAACTAATTCCTTAGACACATACCTATCTTCTCACTCAGCAGGCTTCAGGGCTACAGCACACCATATATGTCCCTCAGCACGTATTTATGTACACATACAGTCACCACCTCCAGCCCAGAGACTCCTTTCTACCGTGTCAGCTGTAGCGGTGTTTGTTTTGAGGGGTTTTTTCCCTTTTTCACATTTTCCTGAAGCTCTCATATTAAAGATGCTGAGCTAGAATAAGCGCACTTTTACAGGGAGTCCTTCCGCTCGGGTGCAAGAATATTTAACACCTCCTTTTCTTCAGGGTAGTGTGTGGCAGAACAAATGAGAACCATTTAAACTACTGGGGCTGCAGTATCAACAAAGGAAATTTCCTGCTCTCATTCAACAGCAATAACTGAACCTTCATTAGCGTGCAAATAAAGAGGGGCTAGGCCCTCGCTGTGCGAGCCTATTCAATCTGGCATTTCATCGTTTCGCCCAGAGAAACCCTCAGAAGCCAGGAATCTCAGGAATGAGGCTCAAGTCTGAACAGACAACTTGAGCACAGCCCAGTACGGCTGCTCGCTCTTTTTTTTTTTTCAAGTTAGTCTGCAGATTTGAAGCCATGCCAACCCTAGAAAACAGAAGGAGAATGTAGAGCTACAGCTACGGTATTTGTGGAAAAAAAAAAAGCCTGTTTGTGTTTGTGATTCTGTTCCTACAGAAAAAACCATTTTCGTCAAGGATGACACAGATGATTTTTCTGTTTTATCAAGGAATTGCTGATAATGCTGTAGTTCATCTTACTTTGTGGTGGAAGTATATACTCCAGCTGCAATCTCCCTTTTTTAATCTGTTTGGCAGTTTAAATAACTTAAGCCGAAATAATTTAAACATTAAGAATGGTGTACTTTTAAAACCTTATGTTTCATGCAAAGTACAATGTAAGTTCAGTTCTTAAACTGAAATAAAACCCCTCTCCAGCAACATGGTTGGCTTTGCTCTACTGAAGATACTAAGCTTAGGCTTAGATGGTGCTATAAATTACAGAACGATTTGGGTGGGAAGGGGCCGTTAAAGCCCACCCAGTCCAGCCCCCCTGCCAGGAGCAGGGACATCTCCAACCAGATCAGGTTGCTCAGAGCCCCGGCCAACCTGGCCTGGGATGTTTCCAGGGATGGGGCATCCACCGCTTCTCTAGGCAACCTAGGACAGTGCTCCACCACCCTCAGCGTAAAAAATGTCCTTATACCCAGTGTGACTCTACCTCCCTCTATTTTGAAACCATTACCCCTTAATCCTATCTTAATAAATGACAAAATTACATCATTAAAAGTTAAAGCACACTTACATTTTTGATGGCTTAGTACTACTCTAAGGTGCCAGATCACAGAGAGCTGCTGCTCTATTGGTCTGCAAGACCCAAAGCCAGCACCACCAGCAGTTCCAGCCCCACGTCCCACCTACGGAGCTGAACCTGGCCAGCTCCTGCTCACCGCGCTGCTCGCCCACGGGCCCCAAGGGAAGCGGTGCTCAGTAACAGGCAAGACTTTACTATTTACACACCACCAAGCAGCCATGAGGCACTCGTCTTTGCCGCCTTTTGGACTCCAGTCAACTGAAAGAACAACAGATGAACAGCAGCATTCTCACTCCCAAACCCTTGGGCTCACTAATTACCAGCTCCATAGAAAACACATCAAACGCTGCAGTGGCCGCTCTAAGGAGCTGATTCACTGCTGATGGCTTTCCTCCTGCCAAATCCACCTTGGCTGTTTCGGGGAAAATGCAGATGATTTGGTATACGGAATATCACAACGTCATCTCCAAGCACATGAGTATCACAATATTCTCAGCACCTCAAACAGAAAACAGGACTTTAGTAGGTGACTTGGCACTCCTAGTCATCAATTCTAATCATTTCCCCTCTAAAAGGGAAAACAAAGACAAAAACAAACCTATAGAGACCCGTCACTGTTACTCTGCCATGAAAGAAAAGAAAAAAACAAATCACACAGCTCAATACAGCCAACTTGCAAGTGAACTGGAAGGCAAAGACAGAAATTTGACATTTCCTTTACAATACCTACTGCCAGAGAACTTGGGGAAATATTAAGTCCTGTATGTTTCAGTTGTCTTCTGAAATATTTCAGCACAAAACTTCACAATTAATACAATGTTTTTGTACAGACGCTGACTACATTGTGCACATCCAAATCACAGGAAAGCCAACCTGATTTAAAGCCCCAAGACCCTTCTGGATTTAATTATATGCTAATCCCCAGCAGTGCACAAGTATTTCTGGCCTTGTTGAGAATTACTTTATTGGCACATCCAGTACAGTTTCCACAGCTCAGCCAATAAAAAACCTGAAATATGTTTTAGGGAGACACAGGTATGTATGTCTAATTAATAGTATGAGATTTCTGCGCCACAGCTGCTGCTGTACTAGCAAGAAACAGAAGTATCAAAGTAGTCACTTTGAATGGAATAAGTCAAAATCTTGGTAAATGCACGTTAAGACCATGCCTATAGCAGACAAACATCTAAAACACAACTATTCTTGTCCATGAAACTGCAAGATGAAGCTTTAGCCTGAAGAAACCGCTCAAATACTCTACCTAGCAAAAACCAAGCGCACAGCTCCCAAACAGCTCACGACTGCCATGCGATGTTACCGCAGAGGGGAATAATTTGTGGTGTAGTTAGATTGCAACCAGACATTCCTGCTTTGAAAGAAGAGCTGGTAGTCCAAAAAGCAATTGAAATTCAAGTTGGCAAGTGCTTTCCTTAATGCTGTGGCTAATTTAAATCCTTCTAATGACTTGCAGAACTAGACAGTACCAGAAAATATTTGAATAATGAATCTCCCCATTCCACTCTTACTTTTAAGAGTTTTGCCCCGTATTTCTACAGACATATCCAAGGTACAACAAAAACTTCCCAATAAATGTCTAGTTAGCTTTAAAAAGTTCTATCGGTTGTGCGACACTACATTCTGTACTTAAGAGTCCTCTATGAAAAAGCACATTATTATTATTATCTAAGGGATCGTAAACCAAAACCATGACAGCAGGGCCTGTTCTCACCCCAACACAAGACAAGGATTCAACACAAAACCCGACATTTACTTTAACTCAAGTTATGGACTAATTTGCAAGGCAGCCTGTTGCATGCTCCCACTTAGAAACCAGTTAAAAGAGGGTTAAGAATGGACACTAAACACTGATCAATTCATCCTGAAATTATCTGCAGTATATTGCAATTAAATACAGCTAAACAGCACCCTTCCCTCGTCCTCCTCCAGATACTGAAGTACCTCAAATGACTCGAGCCGCTACATCCCGTGCGTTGCACCGGACATGATCTTCCATTAGTATCTGGCAGTTAATCAGTCATACTTTTAAGTTAACTAGATCTAGTCCTGCTTTAAAAAATGTCATTAAGACATATACTCCAATTCAGCAGAGGACTCAGACAAGGACTTCTACAAAATAAATTACCAAGAATTTAAGATAGTGTTTTGGCATTATCTTCTGACGTCTCTTATCCGGTGATGCGATTTTGCGTTGGGTTAATGGTTTGGGTAACATTTCTTGCAGCTGGTGAGAAGGGCCGCTCGTGGAGACAAACGTTCATCCACAGAGTCCCACAACCAGAGGACCCACTGTCCAGTAACACTTTTATAAGACCAAGCACTGGATTTTTCTCCAACATTTCCTCTTCAGTTTCAGATTGCAGACAAATCAGCCACTCGTTAAGGTTCTGATGCAGTCAAACTTTCTCTTAGTTCCAGGACAGGCCCGAGAGGATGACATGCACACGCAAAGGCTGGCAAGTGTTTTCTTCCACTGCTTTTGTCTTTTGAAGTGCTACAGAGTATCTCATTACATGGGTGTCTCCAGCCTTTGACATACAGATTCCAAACCTTCCCACGTCAAACAACTTAACTTCCGAGCGTGCTGTGTTTTAATAGCTAAAGATAAAACTTTCCAAAATAACTATTAATTTTTAATAAGCCCTTCCTCCATAGAGTTTGTTACAGCCAGCTTAGTAATTGGGATGAAAGCTCAAATCAGACACATTCTAGAAGCCTTGGCATAGGATGAAGAAAAAAAATCAGTTCAGAGCTGCGCTGATACTGGTTGTGGGCAGAGACTGCCTTTTCCCACTAATCGTGTTGCAAGAATTTGGAATCATTTCCTCAACAGCAAGAGGAAAGCCAACTCACTGTCTAAACTTTTTTTTTTTTAAAAAAAAAGGGATTAACATTTTCCTTTCTGGTAAAGGGACTGCTTCGTATTTCGAAGGAACTGCTGAGTCCATATTCAACAACAACAAGCTATCTACACACCCTGCCCAAAGAAGAAAGGGCTTGCATCCTCTGTGAAGTTCCTCCAGCTTTTTTTCCAATCACTTCTGCAGAGTTAATGTCGATCCATGCCTGCGTTAATGGCTCATGGCATCGTTCACCCCGACCACCTCTCCCAGTACGCTCAGTTACTGAGCGGCAGATACTCACTGGTTGTCCACACTTCTCTCCAACACTGAGGCACCAAGCTCAGGGCTGTGTCCTCGCCGCCCCAGCAGTACGCTTCGTCCAGTTATCAACGGCAGCAGGATCTAGAGGAGATCCTGGCCTAATGTGAGATTTAAGACACCAAAACCACCAACCTTTGAGGCACATGAGCCAGTGTTTTTGACCAGGCCGCTGAAGGCACAACTGGAAGAGCGATGAGGACGCTACGCACTGCTCATGGTAGGCAAGAAAGGACGGGTCCCTCTGCACCCTCACACAACCAGAGGTGCCTAACTGCCTCATCTTTACTGGCTTTAAAGACTCTACAACACAGGAGAAAAACTACTGTATTTTGTCAAAAACCAAATAGGCATTAAGGAAGCCAAAAGGAACTCTAATTCCTGACGTAGATTACCAGTAGCACACACAGAATCACAGAATGGTTTGGGCTGGAAGGGACCTTTAAAGGCCATCCCGTCCACCCCCGCTGCAAGGAGCAGGGACATCTCCAACCGGATCAGGTTGCTCAGAGCCCCGGCCAACCTGGCCTGGAATGTTTCCACAAACATCTCTTCCCACTTCCACCAGCTGAAGCAGGGTTCAGAGCAACGGAGTAGCGAGGCTGCCCCCGGAGAGAAAACACCCCTTGCCCTGCCTGCTTTCCCCAACATCGCTAAAGCATACCTCACATTTTTAATAATTTTAAAAAATTTAGAGGCTGCCGCTCGCCTCTGGAGCCGGGCAGCCCCGCCACGACCCGGCGGTGAGAGGCTGGGGGGGGGGGGCCAGTCTCCTGCTCCCCAAAGCTCCCCCGACCGAAGGGTCCCTCTTCACCCAGTTCCCCCCTAACCCCACCCCACTCCGGGGGAGCGCTCACCCGAGGTGTCCCAGAGGCTGAGCTCGATGCGCTGCGTGTCGATCTCGAAGCTGGCCGTGTAGTTCTCGAAGACGGTGGGGACGTAGCTCTGCCGGGAGACAGCGCAGAGTCAGCCCGCGCCCACCACCGCCGCCTCGGGCCCGGGCCCAACCCCAGCCCCCCCAGGCCCCCCCGGCCCCACCTCGGGGAAGCAGTCCTTGGCGAAGACGTGGAGCAGGGCGGTCTTGCCGCACTGGCTGTCCCCCACCACCACGATCTTGCACTTCACGTTCTGGTTGGGATCCATCACCGCTTTGCTCGATAACTTCTGGCTCGCTCTTCTTTCCTTCATTGATCTCGGCTTAGTCCCTCGGCCGGCCACAACAAAAAAAAAAAAAAAAAAAAAATACACCCAGTTCCCCCTCAAAAAAAAAAAAAAATTAATTAAAAAAAAACAAACCGGGAGAAAAAAAAAAAAAAGCCTCAGGTGGAAGTGGCAGCGGGATACTCCGCTCCGCTCCCCTCCGCCCGCCGGTCCCGCGCAGACTGCTTTGTCCCCCCGCCGCCCGCCCCTATTTATACCCTCGCAGCCGCCAATCACCGCACGCCGCCGGCGCGGGGGGCCCGCCCCCTAGCCGCGCGCTGCCCGGCGAGACTCCGGAGCAGCGCGCCCCCTAGGGGAGCAGCGCGGCGGCGCGGCCCCGAGCCGGGGCGATTTTTTTTGGGGGGGGGGTGTCCCGGTGCCGCCCCACGGGGAACCCCTCAGCCCACGCACCGCTCTCCACCGGGACCGGGCTCATCGGCTGAGGGCTGGGGCGACCCCGTGGCGGCAGCAGGCCGGTGTCAGAGGTCTGGTGTGGTGGGGTTGGCCCCCTCAGCAGCGATGCGTGGAATAAAGAGTGGGGTTTGTGGCGTTTTAAAAAAAAATTTTACAAGCTGTCTATAAATCTCAGTGCTACCAAAGGGAACCTGCGGCCTGAGGGGCTTTGGGGCCTCCAGAGGGGCAGCGGGGCGTGCCGGGGTGGAAGGGTCCCCCTCGTCGGGTGCCACAGCCCAGGCTTCGCTTGGGCCTTCGCTGCGGTAGGGGCTGTGGCAACGGGGGTTTCACTCCACACATGGTCACGAGGGGCTTGTCGGGACCCCAGAAAACATCCCCACTGTTAATGTGCTCCTTTTTCTTTAGCTGCCTGGCCACAAAACCAAGCAAAACTGGATGACAGCTTCCATTCAGCAGAGGACTGAACGCTGCTCTGACCGAAACAGCGATTCTGCGGCAGCGCGGGGTCAGCCTTTCCTGAAGCGACAGCCCCGAACAAGGGACGGTTTGTGGCACGCTTCTGTGCCAAGTGCTCCACTCCTTATTCCCGTACGGCTGTGCGTGGCTGGCAGACGGCTGTTCTTAGAAAAGGGCTGCCGGCAGGCAGG
This sequence comes from Chlamydotis macqueenii, assembly GCF_036417535.1. NCBI lineage: Eukaryota > Metazoa > Chordata > Aves > Otidiformes > Otididae > Chlamydotis > Chlamydotis macqueenii. The sequence continues at coordinate 2,359,929 of NC_141561.1, read as the reverse complement.
AGGGCTGGAGCAGAGCCTGCCTCCCCTCCGCGCTCGCACCTCGCGTGCCAGCCTCGCCCAGCGCAGCCGAGGACCAGTGGCCTTCGTAAAGGTGGGGTCTTGGCCTGATCTCTTCAGTGAGTCATCCAGGTCACGAACTAGCTCCGTGTCAGTTCTGGGCTGAAATGTGAGCCATTAATAAAGTTTTACAGCATTCTGAAACAGAAAGCACTACTATCTTGTGTGTGTTTGACCATACTCCAGTGACACAGACAAGAGAATCCCAAGCATGACATTTCAAAATTCAGTGCTAATATCCTTGATTTTGTTCTGATGTGTCACATCTTCAGTTAGTCGAATTACTAAGCTCTAATGAATTTTCCAAAGAATTTAAGCCTTGGTTTCTGCTTGGAGCATGAGCATGAGTTTGCATGATCAAAACACTTAATGTTTGCAGTGGGTGTGTTCTTTGTAAGGCCTTGCTGAAAAGTTGGAGCAGACAACTTTCCATCTCTCTTTTTTTTTTTTTTAATTAAGAGCTAGTCTTTGCAGTCTCCATCCATCCCTACCGTCCGTCCATCCCTGCTGTCCCGGCTTCAGCTTTTTGGGCAGGTGATGGAGTGGGAGAACAGGGAATAAGCAGTGAGGCTTATTAATTAATTGCTCACAGCAAGTTGGGTTTCTGTCTTTTGTTCAACTGTGTATATTTGAACAGGAGATAAGTCTGGAAAAAATACGATTGCATAAATGCTCTCATGTCTTCTCCAGAGTGCAGAAGATCCTGTTTCTTCATTCCCCTTCACTCCACACGGAAACACGTGGCAGCCTCATGGGCAGATGCAGGTGGGATAAAGCTCTGGAGGTTCAGCTCTGGCTCTGTTCTTTGTGAGTCCAACATACCAACTGAGGCATATCTGTCAAATACAAGGAGAGAAGAAGATGAGGTTGAACGAGCTCTTTGTTAATCCTGAATGGGAGCTGGGTACGAACATCTGCTCCCTATCAGTTCATCGGTCACCTCTGTACAGATGGAGGCAAGATGCACCAAAGCTGGCCCTGATGCCGCCTGTTCCTTGGCGGTGGCACAGCTTGGCCAGTCCCAAGGATGCCCTCAGAAGGAACTGGTGCTCCCAGGCACCGCACACGGGGCTGGGGGAGACGGCTCCCTCGCACAGCTCATGTGGAAAATTCTCCTGCATCCAGCTATGTTAGGAATGTGGAAACTTTAACGCACACGAAACACTTACTCATCATGACCACAAAGCTTCCGTCAGCAGCCTTCCCAGTATTATCATGTTTACATCCTTTGTTCGCTCTTATGGTCCGGCGGCTGTCGGTGTCACCCAGCTAAAGCCCAGGGCTTTCGGGGTGCCCCACAGTGCTTTGGGTGCTCGTGACAATCAGTAAGCTGCAAGACACCCCTGCCTGCTCCCAAGCTGCCTGCTTGTTGTCATTCCTTGGGGAAGCTGTTCCAGATACGTTAATCCCCGTAAAACTATTACTCATGTCATACTCTTAAGTTTAATGCCTTTTCCCATATCTTGATAACCAGGGGGATAATGCGGTGGGGGTTAGCATTTCTATCGGTATTTTTCACACACAGTCTGGATTTTGATTTATAAGGCAGAGTTTCTTGCTTTCCTTAGTTCAAATTCCTCGTTTTTCTTCAGATCTGATTCCTTTCTAGACTTTTACGGTTTCTCCACTTTCCATCAAGACAGCATTATGCATATGTTAACAACACACATACAATCTAGTGTTATCTGTGGTAATGACTACTGATCCGGTGTAAGATTTTGGGGGAATATCAAAATACATTTTTCTCCTCTTACGAGTAATCTGCCTGAACACTTTCTGCAACTGTAATAAAAGCGTCGAGAAGAAGTGCTTTTATTGTCAGAACGACTGCTCGATGATTTAAATCTAAAATTGCCGTCAGAATATCTCTCCCTGCAGTGCCAACTACCAAAGCACCTGTGGAAAGTATTAAACAATATCCATAAAACATGAACCTTACACATCCCGTTCCCTCCTGCTTTCTGCACGCGTGTGTGTATGTAACTAAATGGGACGTACATTAAAAGAACATTATTGAGGTTTAAGGTCAAACACTCGTGTATTAGGAAATGCGTTGTTTCCTGTGTGTTGGAAAGGCGGGCTCCCTTGCGAGTACGCGGTGATAGTCATTAATTTCACGATCACGTCTTATTTTTTTCTCCAGAACCTATTCAGCCCACAGAGCGATATTGTCACCTTAACGAGCAGCTATTCAGAAACATCTGTACTTCTCACAGGCCAGCGTGTAATCCCTGCCTCATTTAGGGCCGCTATTCAAAACCTTCTTCTGAACGCATACCCATTCGTTACCACTTTCCTCTTCTGTGGGACTTCTCAATGTCATATCTGGGTTCTTAACAGATGAGAAGAAATTATTTCTCGCCGCTGCCTTACGAGATGACGTGAGCTGAGGAGGCCTGTTTGACAGACGAGGAGCAGTAAGGTCGCAAGAGCCCGCTAATTCTGCTTGAGCCTGGGTTCGTTCCCGGCACTTAACATCACGCAGCACCGCAGATGTTTAAAACAGAGCTCCTGCTGCTTTCGTGTGTAGCCATGAGGCGTTAGGGCTTAAAATCAGAAAGAGCTGCCCCACATTGCCTGCGTAGGGAAGAAAAAAATCTTTAGGGAAAAGCAGGGTTCAAGCGATTTGACTGCCGCACGCGCCTGAGACCACTGCGAGGGACCGGAGCCTTGGCTGCCAAAACCAAAATCGAATTTTCTTTTGTTCCAACGAAGGTTTGAAATTGATGACGGTCAGCTGAGAATGAGCATCTCCAGTTTCGTGATGTTGGTATCATAATACGCAGGACCAGCGGCAATTGTGAAAATAAATGCTAATTACCTGTGAAACGAGAACAAAATGAAACTTGACATTCCTACAATCTGTATTTTGGCATTTGGAAATCTGGCCGTAGCTACGCTACCAAGAAAGAATTACATAAATCTGTAAAATTAGTTCAAGACATCAGTGACTCTCCCTCGCCTGACTGACAGGCCGTTGAGCGCTAAGACTTGGACGGGAAAAAAAGCTCAGCTGTTCCAAGTTTCAGGAGCTGAGGGCAATGCTTTAACAAAGTTATAAGCACTCTAAAATAATGTTTAAATCCCTTAATAATTTAGGGAGGATTTTAAGACAGAGGGCGAGGTATTTTAAAATACCGACCATAGTGTGATTATCCACATGCAAACGGGAATCCCGTGTCTCCCACAAGCCCGGTGCACCGTTCTGCAGCGCCCGCAGCTCCGCAGCGCATCTGCTCCCTGTCCTCGGGGGCTGTTTGAAGGCATTTATTCACCCGGGATGGCGGGTGCGTTGCTTTCTCCCGTTTATAGAGGGTTAACACGGTGGTTAAACGACTTCTCTAGGAACGCAGGCGGAGTCTCCAGGGAAATGAGGACATGCAGGAGGTGAGCACCATTTTCTGGCGTTTGCTTTCTTCCCAACACACCGCCTGGCTAAGGAGGCTTTGTGGAAGCCATGGAAATCACGTGGATTATCCATACATATGTCTTAACTCCATCTCTGGGAAAGCTTCATGTTTTGAGAAGAGGAAAATGGATCAATGAGGACCCAGACAACGGCATCTGAGGCCACTTCTTGCAAGGGGAAGAGGGTCAGATGCACTCCAGCTGTGGCTTACGGCCGCTTGGCCTTCTCATCCCACCAGCTGGGGAATTGCCTCAAATCGAAACTTCCCTGAAGCAGAACTTATTCCTCTTGGGTGAATGCATCTAACCCAAGAAAACTCTTGGATAAACACAGTAAAAGTATCTCATGCAAATCCGACGTGAGCTGCTTGGCTGTTACATTATGTATGATTTGTTAGCGCTCGCGGTAAGAACAAATTGCGGGTCGGGAGCGTTCCGCCATGCGTGAAATCACGTGCCGCTCAAGGACGTTTCCTGCTGTGGAATGGTGTGGGGAACAGCCCTCAGTGAGCACGAAGGCGTGTGAGAAGCCAAAAATCAGCATTCAGAGCCCACAGCTTTAACGTTGGTATCTTGTCTAGGTTCCCAGCGCTGTTGTGCATTCCTCACTCGTGCAAAATCAGCGCAAACATCTTGTGAAGTGCTTCTATCCACAGACATCAAAGAATATGAGCCCTTAATCCGGATGGCAATATCGGATTGAACGTCAACAAAAAGGAAGAATTGTTCTGAGATTTGGTTTTTTTTCAAAGCCTCATCCAAATTTGAAGAAACATCCAGAGTTGTATTAAATTGGTCTGGATTTGAACTCTGGTCTGAACTGGGCTGATCTGAAGATCCGTTGAAATTTGTGGAGAAAATCTTGTTGAGTTTATTGTGCATTGGCTCAGAGTGAAATGATTTCTAGCTGTCGTTTGAGAATACCCCACAGACAAAAAGATTTCATTTTCAGTTCCTGGAGGTTAATTATGGAAATTCGGTGTAGAGGATCAGCAGTCCCAGTTGCTGGGGAGACAGTAAAACTCTTTGCTATGAAATTCTAGCCTAAAGCTGGATAAAAATTTTCTGACAGAGTGGTTTTCCATCAGAAATATTGATATGCTGGAGGCAAAACATTTTGCAGAACTGCTTCGGTTTCAGTGAAAATTTGTATTGGAAACTTTCTGATAGAAAGCACTTTGCCCCATTCTGATTTAACCTTTTTTTTTATGAGACTTTCAATTCCAAGGTTTTCTTGTAATACCTATTTTTGGAAATTTGTAAGAAATGTGTAAACTTGAACATTTTTACCTTAGTCAGAGAATGGATTTGATTTCACAGGGAATTTTGAAATCCTTGTTCTTTAATCCCGTTCTGAGGTGGAAAAAGCAAGTGAAATTGTGTAATCCCCGATTCTCACCCAGCTGTGGCCCATCCCAGCGGGCGCTGGGCACCGACGCCAGAACCTGGGAACAGCTTCCAGGGCCGAGAGGGGTGGATTAGGTCAGTCCTGCATGTCCTTACCCATTCCTGTGAACGCTGCGCTTCACAGGGCTTCCCTGAGGGCAAAGCGCCTTTAAATTATTGCTGAAGAGCAGAAATAACTCAGCAAATAATAAATGCTTGCTTTTTTTTGCTTTTTTTTTTTTCCCCCCGCAGTACCACCAAGGCGGTTTAATTGTCCCGAGGAAGTTAAAACTGCTTCTCCTTCTCCTCCGCTCGAGCTGCTGCCGGCTGGAGCCGTGCTCCCCACCCCTTCATACCGCACCAAGCCTCAAATATTCGGTGAACCAGAGCTTTTCCTGGCCGCGCAGACATACTTGTAATTCTTGCCCATGTGAATGAGTAACAGCAGCGTCCGGGGCAGCAGCGCAGACCCTCGGAAACATAGCAAGCATTTTTTTCAGCGCCATTTGAAACTCTTTAACACGCTTCGGCGTTGATTTTTATTGTTATTTTCTGTCCCGTAGGCATGCCCTTTCCCACCATAAAGTTGCAAGGCTGAGTTCTGAGCTGGATTTCTCCGCTTGTTAGGCTTGTGAAGCTCACCTCATGGGCAAACACTGCCAGGCTGTGATTAATCCGGCTCCCATCTGCGGAAAAAAACCTCAGGAATTTCAGGGGGAGAGCAGTAGGGTTTGTCAGGGCACCCATGCAGGCGAACCACCCACCGGGCTTGCCCCAAGCAGCGATGTGGTGAGGTTTGCCTGTACGGAGCTCAGCGCTTCTGTAAAGCGGAGAGCAGAGAGGAGAAATCCTCCGCGAGAAGCTGCGGCGAGCGGCGGGGTTTCGCAGTCCCGCACAAGGATTCGGGAGGTGCAAGGGCATCCATGGGAACTGGGCAGCTAAATCTCTGGCTTAAAACAAGAATAGCAAATATTCAACCTTATTAAACTTCCTCCTAGACAATCACTGGAAAAGTAAAAGCTGCCAGCGCAAGTCCTTGCCCCTAAACTTCTAATTAACTAAAATTTTTGAGGTAGCTCCTGAGTGGCTGTGGCTGTTGGCACTGAGGGATTGATGCTTCTGGAGAAGCTGCTCTCCAGGGCTGTTTGAGTGAGGCTGCAATGCAAAAATGAGATTTAAACCAAGTCCTGGGGTCAAATAGGACATTTCTCAGTCATGGTGACCAACCATGGTCTTCCAACGTGTTTTGTATTTGGTTTTTGAATGAATTGGTCAAAGTTTTAAATCTCTTCTTTCTACACTGCTGTTTACTAAATAAAATGAGTTTTATAGGAAGATTACAGAAAGCAAGGGCTTCTGGAGCGGCTCCGCTTTACTTGCAGCTTGACGTGATCTTGCGTAGGGTTGGAGGGAGCCTGCAAGACGCTGCTGCTGCATCCCTTTACCTCCAGACTCCACAAAGCAGCGTGTGAGCTCCACACCGGCAAGACAACGAGTCCAGGGCTCAGTGCGGTGGGGTGGATGCAGCGGTAGAGAGAGCGGGGCCGGACGCGGGGCTTGGGCATTGCTGTGGGATTCCCCTTTGCCTCTCCAGGCCCAGGAACAGGCTGGCAGAGCGAGCGTAAATCACTCCAAAACTCTCGCTGCCTATATCGGGTGCGTTAAAAATTAATTACTTGGCTATTTGGTATTGAAGGCAAGACTGAGCAATGAGAATCAAATCTTCTCCTCAGATAAAACCATTACATCAGCCTGCGCGGAGCGGCCCGGGAGCCTGGAGCCACGCTTTCCCTTTTGCATAAGCCCGTGCTCAGCACATCCAGGTGAGCGGCTGCGCGCGCTGGGCCGGGTGTTAACGCACAGGTTGGATTTCAGCTGGAACGTGTATTTGCAAAGTCAAAGGAAAGCCTTGGGTTTTTTCACCATAAAAGGTAAGGAGCAAAATTCCAGAGCTGAACTTACATGTCCTACTGCTCCTCAACGTGGGAAAAGAATGCTGCGTCCTCCCACGTATCTGCTTCCCATCCCAGGTCTTCCTCCCTCCGACTTGTCCGTGCAAGTCAAACCTTTTCTGCCATGAGCCAACAATTAATTATAAGTATATAATAACCTCTCGTGAAGGATGATACATGCAGAAGCCAGGTCTGATTCCCTCAGTGCTCATGTAGTTTTTCTCCCACTGTATTTTCCAAATTAATTGGAGCGGCTCGTAATTTTCAGAGGTCTGGGGGGCGGGACATCTGGCATAGAAATCTCTTCTGACCTCCTGCCTCATAAATAATGAGGGGGAGAGAGGGATTATCCAGCAGCTGAGCTTGTTCGTGGCACGGTGTGGGGGTTTGAGGGGATCTTCCTGGTGGGAACGGGATGCCTGGGTGCTTGGGGCCAGAAACACAGCATTGCTCTGCAGTTTCAGTCCTGGGAAAGTCAGCAGGGGACAGGCAGTACATCTCCAAAAAACATTTTGGAATTGAGCTGTGGAAGTACGTTACGTGGGGAGTGAGAAAGATGTTCTTGCAAGTTTTCTCCTACAGAAACAAGCATGACAGAGGGGGTGATGCGCTGACAGTAATTAAAAGCTAACTTTAGACACAAAAATGGGTAAATTCTAAGGTTTCTGGAATCTTCTGGTCCAAGTACAAAGGAGACTTACTCTGTTCCTGGTTCTCCTGCCAGTTTTCTGGCGGGACATGGGGCAAGCCGGTTCACGTCTCCGTGCCTCTTTCCTTATCTGAGGCTGGTAGTAACTCCCAGGCTTGCAAGGGCACCGGGAGGGCGAACCCGTTGCCACCGCTTCCAAAAGAGCTCTAGTGCCTCCTGGGAGCCTAGGCTTTGGCTGGAAAACGTGGTGGGTGCCTCTTCTGCCCGGGTCTGCTTTCCCCTCCCACTGGCTGAAGGGTTCAACCCAGCCATGGTGGTCTGAAATATCACAAGCACCTCAAGGAACCATGCTTCAACCCCAAAAAGCTTAGAAGCGATGATCAAATGGTCTTCAGCCCAACAGACTGGCCCTGATGAGCTGGAGACAGATGAACAAAAGCAGGTGACAAATATTCAAAAAGCTCTTTAGCTGGATGGTACATATGCGCGTGCAAGGCCACACCAAGCACAAGAGGAATGATGACCACCCTGGGATCCTGGCGCACCAAGGAGAACATCCAGGTCATGGTTTGCTGTTTGTCCCTGAGAAAAGGAAACAGTAAACCCAACTGAGCTGACTCACGGCACCGGCGAGCAGATCTTTTTAGCAGGGATCACCCAGGGAGCAAAGGCTGGGCCACAGGGTCGTGGTGCAAACTGTGGTGCTCAAGGAAAACTGGGTGCATGCTCAGCTGCTTTTACAGAAAGGATGGCAGCTCAGAAAGGGCAAGATTTGCACCCACCGGAGGGTCAAGTGAGCACAGGTGGTTCCCTGGGCTTGGGCGAGGAGGGAGGTGGCAATAGCCACACTGGCATCCTTTCCCCAGTGCCGGTTTAACCACACCTGGAGCTTGCGGTTGCGCCAGGCAAGCCAGCTCACGTCCCTGGCAGTTTGAAAGCTGAAAGTGAATCAAGTCCAGAGAATTCCCCATTTCCTCGATGGAGGATTTATTTATTGTGTTCATTTTGAGGACATCAACACCTGGACCCCACAGAGAGTTGGGAACTGCATCTTATGGAGGTGGCAGCTCCCAGACCAACACTGGAGATGTTGTCCCCCCAGGGTGGCAGGGCCACCAGCATGACTGGGTTGGGAGCATGGTCTGTCAAAGGGCAGCACCAGGTTACTCCCTTCCGTGCCAGAGCTTTTGAGCAACACAGCACCAGCTTCTGACGAAGAAGCCTCTTGGCATCAAGTAACGTTGTAATTACGGGAAAACCGGATGGATTTTTCTCATGTTAAATCCTATTCATGCCTAGGTCTGAGTGGATGTGAGGGGGCTGCATGGGGTGGTAACAGCCATCAGGAGATGGTGGGGCTGCCCCCGCACTGTAGTTGAGTGCGTTCGTGCTTGGCAGGGCCATAGGTGGAGAAATCGGCTTTGCTTATTGTGAAACCCCATTAAAAGTGTTTGCAAAGGAGCAAGGTTGCTTCATCGCTGGGGTTAAGGCCAAGTGCCCTTTCTGCCCCGGCAGCGTGGGGCCAGCTGGGCCGATGGGAGCCCACCAGTACTGCCCATCCCTTCCTGGGACAGAGCGTGCATCTCCTGTACCATCTCCAGGAGCTGGCTTGATTTGTTGGCTCCTCTGGATCCCTTCATAGGAGAAGCTCAGTCACTGATTTTAGTGATGCCTCTGGAATTCCAAAAATGGAGGAGCATCTCCTGGGGATCACGGAGCTCTGGACACCATTCAACCTAAAAAGACTCATGCTCCCTGACTCCTTTATCTCACTCAGCCTTGCAAAATGATCTTGAATTTTCAAGAGGGGATGAGAGAGGTGATTAATAGGGATGTGGAAACAAAGTCAAGCAACTCTCAACATCTCAAACATTTCATGGGGAAGACAGAAATCCCCAGGACCCCAGCAAGGAGCACTGAGAGCCTGGGGTACACGGCATCCCCCATGCTCCTCCCAGGGCATGCAAGCCCAAGGGCTCAGGGACAAGCCACAGATGAAAGTGGTTTGGTTTAGCTAGGAAAGTCCAAGCCTTCGGCCACCACAAGATGCTGTGACGAGCGCCGAGGAGAGGGACGTTCCCCCTGTGCCGGCGGGATGCCAGCCCTCGCGGATGAAGCAGCGCTTCTGTTTATTTAAGAGACTTTTCCCCCAAGTGCAACATAAGCAAGGAAAGTGGCCTGGGCGAAGAGCCACGGTGCTAGCGGAGGGATCCCTATCGCTCCTTTTCCTTCCTCTCCAGCGGGTGGGAATCCCCCTCCCAGCCCTCCAGCCCTTGGGCTGCCGTGCAGCCGGTGACATCAGCACATTCCCAGCAGCTCTCCCGTGGGCACCGTGTTAGCTTTGCACTGAGTCACCCTTCAGCAAACAAGAAAGATAAGAAAATAAATGGCAGCGGTCCAGCCAGCACAGATGCCAGTTTATTTTGAACTCCAAAAATGATTTATGCGCCAGAGGAGGGATAGCAGCGTCTCCTCCTCCCCAAAGCCCTTTTTAAAATTCCCCTGTTTTTCCCTCTTTCTCACTGTTTTCCTGAGGCAATCCCCTATGCTATCAAGTACCTTCGCTATAGGTACCCTAAAAGCAAGAAAAGGCCAAAACAAATATTTTGGTGAGGACTGAGCGGAGCCAAAGCTCTGGAGGAACAAGAAGAGGTTTGGTTTTATCGGAAAGGCAAACATCATCTTCATGAGCGAAATGCTATTTTCCCTCTTGAAGCTGCCTTATGAAATGAGGCCAATGCGGTTTTCATTTGCAACACTAATTTGATGAACTCCAGCGGGTTAATTATATTGCTGTATTTAATCAAAGCAGCCGTTAGACTAGCTGAGTCCCTCCTCCCTAGCAAGGTGCTTCGGAAACGCTACCGACCTCTGGCACTGGAGCCCAGCCGCTGGCTACAAGTGTGGGGCAGGATGGTTTTATGGGCTTTACCACCCCATCCCCTTCTTTCGGTATCCACGGCTGATCTTTGAGTGCCAGCAAACTCTGAGGGGCGCTGGGGCGGTGGAAGCTGGCGTTGCTTAGCTCCTGAGAACTGAGACAGCTAACGACCGCAGCCAAGATGTAGGGGCACAGCCCCCAATCCCTATTTCAGCCCCCTCCTTTTCCAGGTTGGTGTTTGTGCCAGCCCAAACCCGAAGCAGGGAGATGGTTACCCACGGTGTTTTCTCGGGCACACGGTGCTGTCAAACTTGGATTGGGAAACTGGAGGCAAAGACTTTTGATTTGATGCTCCTGGTGCTCGTGAGACACAGAGGGACACAGCCATGTGCCAGCTCTTCCCAAAACTTACTGACACCAAAGAGGAGCCTGAGAGCTTTGAAAATCACATCAAGCCCTGAGCAGCCATTCTAGCTGTGGTCCTGATTTATCTCCACCCTTAAAATGAGCCAAACACAGCGTCTGACGTTGCTTTTCCTGGTTAGTGTTTCCTGCGGAAAAATCCTGAGCGTGACGTAGCTGCAAAGCATGAGTCACTGCTTGGGTTACCTGGCACGAGGTGTGCGTTCTCCGTCTCTCTATTTACACTGCAAACCTCATTTCTGACCTGTCTGTCCACTAAGCGCCGTGTTGCTCAATGACACCTTCCAGCCCACGAGCGCGTGAGCACGTGCTTGGTGCTGTCTCAGGTGTGCTCCTGCCCTGGGCAGGGGAGCAGTGGTGGGAATGCTGACTGACGGAAAGTCGGAAGAGTAAAAGTCCCTCTGTCAGACCTGGGAATGATGGCTCTGGCTTTCTTCTACATCCTGAAAAGGCTAGGCTTGCTGCGCAGGCTAATGCTAATCCGCCGGTGGGATGCCCGCTGGGAAGCCTTGGGGAGGGGAGTCGCCTTCGTGGGTGTCCCGAACACAACGATCCTTCCTCAGGGACATTCTGCAAGAGCAGTGCTTTAATTCTTATCCCTAAGTTTTCTCTTCCTTCCAGCTAAGAACCACATTGTTATGTTAACTGCATCTTCATTTTTGTAGGCACGATGCGCGAGGTATTTAACTTGGTGGCAGATAATACCAATGTATTTTAGTCAGGGGTGAACCCTCGTCTGTCTGACGAACGCCGCGTCAGATCAGGACAGGTGACATAGAAAAGGCATGAGTTGTTTGGGTACTTGCGAGCTTTTTTGGGAATAAAGGCATTTTTGAAAGGGTTCAACCCAAACAACTTCGTAGCTGTGAGTGTCATTGATAATTTAGATTTTCACACACACTCTTGGTATGAACATGCCTTAGTTTGGCTCAACAGTCCCAGACACAGAGTACCAGAGGACGTCACCCTTGCATGGTGGCATCCCAGCCGCTAGCAATGGGGCAACAAGGCTCTGTGGATCCCAATTTACCGACCTGCCGCACCCTCCAGGGATTTTCCCTTCCAGCCCCTTCAAGCGCGTGTGGAAGAAGAGTTTCCCTTGTCACCGATTCCGGAATATTTTAAGCGCTCCTTGTAGTGATTTGAAGGGCTCGTAATTCAGGGCAGCATATGTTGCTTTTATAGTAAGCTCGTTTTCTGACAGCTGCCTGCGTGGGTTTCCCGTACTATCTCCATCCTCCCATCAATGAGCCGCACACCAGGTGCCGCAGGGAAGCGGGGAGCTGCGGGAGCAGGTATCACTCACGGACCGGAGCAAGTCACGTTCCCTTCTCTGCCCAGGTGCAAAATCCTGACGTTTTCCCAGCGGCAATGCTAAGGTGAGACTCAGAAGGATGTGAAGACTGCACAGCTCTGTGTGGAGCAGTTTTATCAGAGAATGGATGGGGGCTGGCATGAATTATGCCATCTCACAGGCTGGCGTAGGCTCCTTTGCCATGGTTACATGAGCCAGGAAGGGAAAACAAAAGGTGGTGGATACTCAAGTGCTATTTCTTCTCTTTTAAGCCCAGAAACCCAGTTTCCAAAACTATGGCAGGAACGCTAATAGGTAGGAAGCGCTCGTGGCTGTGCAAGTACCTGACCCGAGCTGGTACACAAGCCTCAGCTTCTTCTTTTTTTTTTCCCCCTGAAAGAATCTCATCCTCATCTACCAGGTGGTAAACGTCGCTGCTTCTTCCTGTTTGTTACTGGGTCTGCAAAGCTAACAGCTTCATCTCAGCCTCTGCTCAGGCCACCTTGTTGGTTTGTAGGGCTTATGCGTGGAAGAGAGTTCTCCTGGGAGCTCCTGCAAGGGCAGGGATGCTCCTATGGGACAGGGGACGGTGCCTTTGGAGGGCATCGCTCAAGCCTATTGTTGCCGGTGGTGGTTGTCAGAGCACAGCGGTGAGGAGCAGAGATGTGGTTCCTTACTGCCATCCCCGACCCGTCTGTCATCAAGAGATGATGGCACCTGAGGGTGTTTGACAGGGCTGCAATTCGGAATAATCTTACTGAATAATGTAATTAATAATAAATAACAAAAATAAATGACCTATGCAGTAACCCAGATGATTGTGTGGCTCTTTGGGTACCCGAGGGCAATGTCCCCCTGCATCCCACCACCCTCCCACAGCCCAGGGAGCAGCCTCTCCCACCCGGACACGGAGGAACTCCCTGATGGGAATGCACATTTCACATTATTGTGAAAGTGCCTGGAGCCATGGGCGAGTGCTTTAAATAGAACTCAAAACAGCACATAAAAGTCAGCGACACTCCCCGATGTCGTCCCAAAGAGCTACACCATCGCACGAGACGTGGGAACCTGCCTGGAGTCAGCCAGAGCGTTCGTCACGCTCCCAGTTAAGCATCCTTCAGCCTTCAGGGGTTTAGTGACCATGGAGGAGACCTCGAATCCTTTGCGAAGGCCGTGCTGCTCTCGCCCTCGTAGTTGGGAAAAATTCTTATTGTTTTGTTTCTCCTGGGCTCAGCCCTGCGGTATTCAGGGCTGGCCGTCGCGGTGTCTCATTTCAGGCGATGTAATGTGATGGGCAGCCCAGCCCCGAGCTGGAGCCGACTTGTTTCCCAACGCGCTCCGTGTGAAGTTTTCCCATAGTTTGTCAGGAAACTCTTCCTAGCCGCTTTTTCTTGGAACGGACCATGAATGCCGAACGGAAATCTGCAGGCTCCGGGCCAGATTTCATAACGCCTCCAGAAGCAACATGGGGATGGTAGTATTGCATTTAAAACCCAAAAGTCGGACAAAAACGATAACCTTCGCGCTCCCACGTTGTGTAAACATTGCTCTTTTGCTCTGCACACAACCAAAATGCTATGAAGATACCAAGTAGGCGCAGCTAGCCCCCAGATAACTTCCTTAACTAAATATCTACCGTGTGGGATTGCTGGCTGCATGGAAATTGCCGCTCTGGAAGGCTGGGAAAGTCTCTGGAAGCACAAAATGCTGGATGTGCTGTAGCCCTCTCTATGTACTCCTCCAGCTCCAGGCTCCCACGCATCTGGGCTTTCCCCAGGAGCGCGTCTGTCTGCTAAGAAGAGGGAAGGGGAAAAAAAGGGCATAAATTTTAGCACATTTGGGGAAATAAAGTGGAAAAAAACCCATTATTTGTCAGAGTTAGAGCCCATTCGTGCTGTGGTGTAAATCCCCAGGGGAGAGCGTGGGAGGAGGAAGACCTGGGGCTGCTGCCTGTGCCCAGGGCACGAAGGTCTGCGAGGAAGGACTGAGGATAACGCGGCGGGTCGGTAACGCACCCACCGCTTCCAGAACCTGCTTTTTGTTGCTTGCCTCCACAGGCCTCGCCTTTATATTCAAATTCAGCTGTGGCTAAAACAATAGATGTTGTTTTTTTTCTTTTTTTTCCTGGTCAGGAACCACTCCTGCATGCTGATATTTAAAAATATGTGTCTTGTTATCCTGAGGAGTTCTTGGTGTGTGTGTATGTGCCTGAGGAAGAGCGAAGCTACAAGCAGTGGGGAAGGCTGTGGATATATTTAGACATGCGTGTGTTTGTCGGCAGATCCATGTCCCAGGAGAATTTTCGCTTTTTACCCACCTCGGCGCATCGCCTAGGGACCAAATCAGCCCTCGTTTGGGTGAGAGGCAGAGGCAGAAGATACGAATGTTACCGAGCCAAGTAATATGTTTATAAGCGGGATAAGCCAAGCAAAAAAATATTCCAGCCTGGTGTGAAAATCCTTGAAACCTGAGCTCAGGCTGGGTGGATGAAGCGGAGTGGATGGGTCCTGCATTCCCAAAGCCACCGCAGCTCCTTGGTACCCAACACTCCTTGGTACCCATCACTCCTCGCCATCACTGCCCCGGGCAGCAGAGATGCACTGCTTCCCAACCGAGACATTTTGGTGGGGTAGAAAATACTTTTGGCTGTTTTATTTCCTACCTGTGTCCTTCTCCAAGGAAGCGCCTTGCCAAACTGGGTGAGTTTGACCTGTGTCGCTCCGCGGGTCATCGGTTGACTTTCATTGGCCTTTGAGCTGAGGCCCGTTTTAAACTGTGTCTAATGTGCACAAAACGTGTATTTGAGTGCTCTGCCCTGAGTCTCTTCTTTAAATAACAAGCTGCTGAAACAAGAGACAGAGAAGGAAAATACGTTTCCAGTTCTCTGCTGTTCCCTTTCACTGCAGCCCGTTGCGTATTTTGTATCCACCGCCAAATTATTCATGCGTTAGGTATCTTCGCCATGTCAACTTTACGGTGAACTCATAAAACATAAATATTCTGCACTGCAGAGAGATTTTTATTGTGTGGTTTCAGGGTACTTAGCGAGCACTTCATCTGGCCCAAGCTGCGGCTTCCTCGGCGGAGCTGACCTCCCCGGGAAGGGACACTGAGGACGGGGACCAGCAGAGCCTGTGCAAGGGATGGCATTGCCCGTGTCGGGTCCCCGTCCTGCAGCATCGCCATGGGAGCAGCCCCTGTCCTGTGGCAGCTGGGTCAATAAACTGATGGGTTTGCCTTTTTATTAATGTACTTAACGCCTCTTTTTTTTGTAAGCAGTTTTAATAGCTGCAAAATCTAATGAGGAGCCATTAAAGTGGAATTGCAGGACATTCAGAGGACATCTCTAGCACATGCTGGGCAGGAAGAAATCGTGAGATGCCCCTGGCCAAGGCCACAGCCACAGGGTGAGGAAAAATGCCTGGGAAAAAAAATATGGGCAGAAAATTAGAATTGACGACTTAAGGCAGAGTGTATTCATTAAATGTAATGGAGGAAATGCTGACAAAGCTCTTTTTTTTTTTTTTTTGCATTGGAAACTCTTAGTTAAATGAGATCTAAATGTTTTGCAAAAAAAAAAATACACATGTATATGTTGTTTGGATGAAAAGTACTCCAAGGATTGCCAGGGCAGGGAAGGTGAGACGGAGAGGATTAGGCAGTCCTAGGGGGCTCAAGCTCCCTTGGGATGGGGAAGGAGGGTCGGTGGGGATAAAGGAGGCTGGGACCACGCTTCAGGCTCATTCACACTGCGACGGTGGAGCCACAGGCTTTGCAAATGCCCCATGAGGGCGAGAACATGGGATGGTGGTCTTGCTCCAACTCTGCGGAGTAGAGCCAGGCTCCTGCCAAGGCAGCGGAAAACCTGCGCTTGAAGCCTCCTCTTGCCAGTAAAGGCTTCTGTCAATGACAAATGTACAAAAGCATTTCAACAATGTTCTTCAAACCACCTCAAAGTGGTTTTTTTTTCTGAGTCTTGTTGGGCTGGAACAAAGCTGGCCAGGCTGCCATAAATGCCTCTGAGATGGGAAGCTGCCCCTACGCCAGGCACACTGCTGGGCAGCCTGCTTCCTTTGCTGTGCCAGCAAAATCCTGCTCCAGAACATGAAGACAATGCTCCTAAATTAAATTGACAGGTATCATCCTACTCCCCTGACCCTAAGTGGATTGTAGCATTTTATTATAATTTTATTTTAGATTTAGCAATTTCTGTGGCTGCCTCGCCTCCCTGCAGCAGGCCACCCACCGGCTCCCCATGGATGCCATCAAGCACACCTTTTGTCATTTATCATCCGCGTCTTCAGAAACGCAGGGCGTGGGACACAGTCTGCTGTCTCTGGGCACTGTCTGCTGAAGACTCCGATGTGTTGCTTGTGCAGGGCGCACGTGCCGGATACACCTGGATTTATGTGATGGAGCTATGGAAAACCACTTCTTCTCCTGCCTCCACAGCATCGTCCTTGCAGAGCAGCCACCGCGCTGCTGACAGGGAGGAAGGACTACAGGTGCTTTTGGGAATTGCTCTAGAACCTGGTTGGCTCCATCCTGGATCTCCCTCCCAACCGCAGCAGCAGCAAAGCCCCTGGGTTTGCATCCCCGAATTGCTCCCAGGATGGGGTGCGGGGTCTTGCTGCAGGTGTGATGCTGGGGGCTGTGCATGGTCCTGCCCGGGCTCCCTGTGCCGCTCTGCTTGGCTCACCCAAAATCAGCTGAAATTTATACTGATGCAAACAGCACAGAGATGCCAAGTTCTGGAAGCGGGACCGCGACGGGGTGGCACTGATGAGGGCGAGTGCCAGCATTGTTCACTGCTTCAGGCTCTTTTTTTATTATAGATGAAAAATCCATGTTCCTTCAGACTTTTGTACATCTCCACTTCTGTGAACCTGAATTCTACTTTTTTAAAATAACTATTACGCATGTACCGTGTCCTAAAATACACATCTAACCTACTTTCATCAAGTTCTTTACCCAAGATGTCAACTTGCAGCTTGAGGACCTGGCTTTCAGAGCCTCTCTGTGTCACGCAGCTGGTGGGAGGCGAATGGCCTCCTAAAAGCTATGTGGCTCCCCAAAATGGAGGTGTGATGCGCCCCGAGCCCAGCTGCAGCGTGTCACAGCATGGGGAGGCAGGCACAGTGGATTTTAATGGTCCTGCACAAGGTTTCAGTGCCAGGCGCGTGGCTGGGGACATCTGACTGCCATCATCTCCCTGGACATCTCTCAAGGCTACATGAAGCTGGTGCTGCTCACGGTCTATCGGATACATCCCGTGAAGATCTCGGTGCTCCTTCCTCGTGCCCCAACCAGCAGCACCAGCCTGGGGTTCTGTCATGAAGGGGAGCCGTGAGCGTGAGGTTGCAATGACTACATCTCCTTTTTACTTCCTGCATGAGAACTTGGACTTCCAGAGGTGAAAACGCTCATTTCTGAGTATTTTAAGGCCCTGTTGAAGATGTTTATGAAGCATTTTCACCCAAGCTGTGGGGAAGACGTGAAGAGGAGCAACGAAGTTCACTCTCCAAGGACTGATGACATATCCAGAACACGATGGGTTTATCCAGGTCACCTTTTTCATTCGCGCCCAATAAGGAAATTAATGAAGCTCCCGGAGTTATTACTTCTAATTCATGACCTATTAATGGCAATAAAGCTTTAAGAAAGCACAAGAGATATTATGCTGAAGGGCAAAGGAAACACCGGTGCATGGTTCTTAGTGGTTTATCTTAGTGATTTGGACTCCCGTTTGGGAGAGAGGAATTGCGGGGTTTGATCCCTGCTCCAAGGACTGCTCCGCGTTTTATCGGGGAATAGCATATGTAACACCGACACTTAAGAAAAATGGTGATTGGGTAATTAAAGGCTGACTAATCTAACTTTATTTTTAAAAATGGATGAAGGAAGGAACAGTTACTGTAACAGAGGTAAATGGAAAATGATATAAAACTGGAGCAAAGGTGAAACAAAGGTTAATTGAGCCTGACTTTGCTGAGATAATGGATCTCTCAGACAAAGGAAATGTGGGAGATTGCATCTGTCTGGACTTCAGTAAAAGCAGGTCGCAGAGGCACAGGGAGGAGGTGGGACAAGGAGGAGTTTTCAAAGGGAGGTAAGAAACTGGGCAAGAGCAGGTGACAGCCAGAGGAGTGGAGCCTCCTTCCTTCAAGATCCACCTGGAAAGCAATGCTGTGTGATGTTTTCATTAATGTCCATAGCAAGAAAAAACATGGAAGGGGGTTGTTGCTGTTGAAATCTGCTGTGGCACAAATTCAAGGGGAAATAACAATAACTAGAGGGCCTCGAGGGCTGAAATAAAGAAGAGGAGAGGAAATTCAACAGTGTAAAATGCGTTTGGGATCTCAGAATGAAGACTTGAGCCCTACGATAAGAGTGCCTCGGTTCAAAATGATTAAAGAGAAGAGTTCTGCCCAGTCATGAGGGACGATGACCTCCCAGGAGATGCACAAGGATCTCCCTAGACCTCATCTCAGACATACACAACTCTGATCAGGCATTTTCAAGATGAAAAATGAGCTCTCCAGGTGCAGGGTAGACTACAGGAACATGGTGCATTTAATCTACCAAAATCTCAGCAAAGTAAAGCGTGAGAAAACCTGACTGCTCTCTGTGAAGACATTTGAGGGCCAGATATTAGGCAGAGGCAAGAAGTTTTTCAAGTCATGGACAAGTGGGAGAACACAATGGGAGCTGGAGGAACCCTTTAAGATCTGAAATAAAACCATTACAGCAGTGAGGTTTCAAAGCCCAAGACACTGGTTTTGGTGGCCTGTTGTGAAAGCTAAGAAGCCAGCTCCGCTCAAGAGAGTGGATGAGTACTCTCTTAGGTGGAGAAGGAGACTATTTGATGTGGTGCCTGCAGGAGCAGAGGACTCCATGATAAACCTGAGGAGCCATCAAGTCAGACCAGAAAAACCTGAGGTCCTGCCACCCACCCTTGTAGCTGATCTGATGATTGCATGTGATAACTTAACACGCAGAAGGAGGAGTGCACAGAAGGGCTTGATGTTGTTGAGGGTTTTTTCTTCCCACGGTCAGCTGGATGGAGGTGAGATCACCTCCAAGAAATTTGAATAATTGTCTTTCTGAGCCTCCTGTAGCAGGGTACAACCTTCCTCCTCCTCCTGTAGCAGCATCCTAAGGGCTGAGTTTTAGATACCATGGATCTCAATAACTGCATGATTTTTGAGATTGAGAACAAATCAAAGAATTTAATGGTGATAAAACTACTAGTGATCACTTGTTATTTTCCATGTTTTCCACAGCAGCAAATCAGATCAGAGGAACAGAATTTGGAAGTATTAATTACATTGGTCAACCAAATATTTCATTGCAACATGAAGCTAGTCTTCAGTGCGGACCAAATGCCAAGAACCCAGTCCTGGGTGTGGGGGAAGGGCTACCAGGGAGGTGTGAGGCTCGGAGCCCGAGGCTTGGGAGATGCTGATGATTACATTCAAAAGCTATAAACCAAACTTATCTCCTACCTCCATTCACCATTTATTTGAAATCAGCTTAAATGCTTGAGCTAATAAGGTTGAGTCCTGCTGTTTTGTTCAGTTCAATGTTTTGTCTCTTCCCATTCAGTGTGAAAAGAGTCCCGATCGATTTGCTAATGAAAAAGCCCGGGAGTGGTTGATCACAGTCTTTGAGGATGCATACAGCTACCTTAGGATGGTGAGGGAAAAGCAGAATTTTTTTTTTTTTAATTATAAAGCAGCATGGTGGGCATCACCGAGCCAAAGGGCATCCCGCAACCCAGTGCCTCGTTTTCCCTTTTCAGGGAAGAACAGAAGCTCCAAAAGTAAAATTACACACGTAACAGCAGCCATTACTTTGATTTTGGTAGAAGTTTAAAATCAATAAAAGCATTTTTAAAACTCCAGTGGAGCGAGTGGTTTTCAATATATAAGCGTTCAGCAAATATTGAATTTAAATATCTAATATAATCGTACTCAACAACTGGGCTATGCACAGGAGCACATCTCTTCCCGTATCTCCCCTGAGGGTCCACGAAGACAACATGCACAAATAGTGATGTATTTCATGGGTCTTTAGATTCTTTTTGTTTTCCTGATAGTAGAAACAGCGGGGATGTTTGTGGTTTCCTGCACCCTGTGGCAACGTTTGCGGGGGATGAAATGCTTGGATGCTGCTCTGCTTCTCCTGAGCAGATGCTGCCGAGCTCCCCTGGGTACCCATGGCCTCTTCCCTTTGCAAAATGCACCCTTGCTGAGTAACTTGGCACAACCCCCAAAAACTCGTTGCTGCGTGACAGACAAGAGCACCAGCCACACAGTATTTTTGCCCCAACACACCGTACATCAAAGTGCTCAATGGCCAGGGATGTGTTTCACCACAAGCCCCTTTCTCTCCCCGAAAAATAAACACCAGCCAATACATTAAAATGCAAAGTCAAATGAAATCCTCCGCTCCTTTTAGCTTCGTTAGAAGGGCCTTCCATTTGGCAAATTAAGATGAGCCAATCAAAAACGCATTTGCAAAACACACATTAACAAATCAGTAACTGTAAAAACAGCCATCAAAATAGCTTTTAATGTTCCCAAATTGACTGCAGTGAATGCAGATCGCACGGTGCTCAATTGAGTTTAGGAATGAGCTATAATTTCTGCATATTTATATACCAACAGCTGAATTGCATCTTGCAATTTTTAAGCCACAATAATCCCAGCTCCGAAAACTCTTTGATTCCGCCCTAAACAATGGTGGGCAAAGCGTCGGGCGAGAAGGAACCTCAGCCGTGACTTTTTTCCCAACAAATTGAAATCACGGTGGCGATGAAAGAGCTCAGAAGGCAGAGAAGGGCTCCTCGGCAGGTACAGGAATGCTGGATGCCAGCTCTCCTGGCTCCGCTTGCCTCTCCCTTGCAGGGGCTCATCCTTTGGAGACGGGCAGGCCGGGTGGTTCGGTTACGGTCAGGGCGTTGAAGGGATGACACGGCGAGACAGGACTGGTGGCTGGCGGCCAGGGGTCCGGCTTGGCTGGGGGACAAAAGATTCCCGGGCCAAACCCCACATCTAAACACCCCAGCAGGCTTGGGAGAGGTGGCAGCAACGTCAAGGGCCGCAATCTGCACCCACTCCGCTCCGGAGGACGCTCCTGCGCTGGGTCAGTCTCCCTAAATCCTCCCAAAGGCTGGGAACGCGGAGAGGGGGTTTCGGATGGGATTTGGCGATGCATTTGCTAAATGCGCAAAGCAAATCTTTGCGAACACATCGATTGCCGCATCCCGGAGACAGGGCCGCTCCCAACGAGAAGAGGGAGATGGACGGGAGGGAAGGAGATGGAGGGGAGGGAAGGAGACGGAGTGGGGGGAAGTGCGATGCCAGCAATGGGAAGAGGCCTCATTTGCGCTGTGGGGATGGACGAGGGACCTGCAGCCATCCTATGGTTCAAACATCGTCTGAGCCCGGCAAGTCACACGCATACCTAAGGAGTGGATTCCTACATATATTTTAATACTATAATAAATGCCTTTAAATAAAAAAAACCACCTGGATGCAATGTTTGTCCAGAACAGAAATATACTGACTATTCCCCAAAGTGTTGTTCTGCTTCCTTGTACATTCCGACCTAGAATAATAGCTGTATCGATGATTTTAAATTAAGATACATATGCTGTCACGCTCAATTAGCAGCCTGCGCAGAGTATCCCTTAATTTGGAATGAGAAGATAATCCAGATATGCGAATCCTAACAGGCCTCCCGGAGGAAAGGACTCCCGCAAAAGCAAAGGAATGGCCAAACCAGTGCGGCAAGACGCGGTCTGGCAGAGGCCTGGGGTAAAATTATTTGGCGTGGTTGAGAGACAAACCAGGTCTCTGCGATGGGAATAGCTTGTCCACACAGCTGCGCAACTCCCCGTGGCCTCCTTTACTAGAAACTCCTCTGGTTTTTATTATAAGTAATATGTATATATAATAATATGATGAAATTCTTAACCGTAACACTTTGTCTGTGTCTGTAGGTACCTGCACCGAGTGCAGCCCAATATAGCTATAAAATCCTGCATTTCCCTGTGCTAAAAAAGCCCTTTCTGCAAGAGAAATGCCTTTATATTTAAAATAAAGATGACGGCAGCCGTGCCCGGCCTAGGTGACGCATGGTCTCGGTTCTTCTGCTTGATAGAATTGTCCCCAGCGAGGGAGAAAAAGTCGCAGGCTGGAGGAGGTTCAGCCCTTTGCAGGCTCTACTAGCAGGAGCTGTTATTTCTGCTAATTTATTTCCGCTAATTTATTTCCGACTGGCTCACAGAAGAGGGCTTTCTGCCTGCGGAAGGGCTGGAAGCACAACCCAGATCTTCTGTCTAGCCAGGAGACGTCAGATGGCAGCAGATTTTTCTAGTTAGAGGGGAAAAGTCAACTCAGTAGCTCTGTGCTGGATGGGCAGGAAAGGGGAATTCCACCTCCAAAGGCTTCCTATCAAAACTTGGGGGTTTGCTGGATCAGTCCTCCAAGCAGAAGTCCTGTTACTGAAGGACCTTCCTCAAAGACGAGCAGTGGTTTTTGCTCGCGCACCGAGAAACGCGCTATTTCGGAAGCGTGTCTGTCTTCCCATATGTTGGTTAACACCCCTCTGTAGTTACCAGAAGTTATCCCAGATGGAGGGAAACCTGGGATTCCCTGGCACTGGCAGGGCAGCGTTTGGGCAGTGCGGGTGCCTGCACCACGTCGGTGCAGCGGTTTTGCACCATCTGAAACTCTGCTTTCTGCACCCAAACTGCAAAAATTGAACTGTGGTACAACACGTAGAGTCAAACACTGAAAGAAAACCCTAGGTGTGAAGTTCTTTTGAAGATATGACCTACAGGGTGTGAAAGGGACATTAATTTATTTCCTTATCACAAATAGTACAGCTTTCTTAAAAACCGCCTTGAATGTTTTCTATGAGGTGCATTTTAAAACAGCATCTTGAATTCAGTTTGAGTTTGCAGTTTTTGCTTTCATTGCTGAGAAAAAAAAAAAAAAAAGAAAATTCAAGATTTCTGGGGTCAGACAGCACCAGTGTGGGGATTACACTCGGGGATGAGGAGGAGAGGTGGCAGGTCACTGTCTGTGGGCTGGGGATGGTGTGGGACTGCCTGGCACCTCTGGGTATCCCATGAAATTTTGACAAAACCCTGCTCTCGGCAGCATTTCTAGGAATGCAAATTAAATCCGAATTTGCAAAGGAAGCCTTTTGTTCAGGTAAGCAGAGCCACCACAGACCAGATCTCAATAGATTCTCTTCTTTTCCCACCAACTCACCATCACGTCATCAAGAGTTTGCATTTCTGTCCTGGGCGTTGGCACCAGCGTGTCCCGTACCTGGAGCAGTGCTAATTAACCCAGGGGTTCGTTTACCTCCAGTAAGATTGTTTTTTTATGGCAGGTCTATTTCAGGAGCAATGAAAAGACGTCCCCACTAATGCCACCTCTAACTGGCAAGGGAAGGATGCATCAAGCAGAGTGAAGGCTGAGCCTGGAGTATCTGGCCAAATTCAGAAGGTATTTTAAGCATGTGTCCCCCCCAACATCTTCCATTTTGCAGAATTATCTGAATCTTTGCTGCAAAAATCCTATTTACCTACCACCACAATGCAGCTACCCAACAGCTGAATCCCATCTGTGATGATAATACTTATTTATTTTTTTTAAAAAGGATATTAATATTAATGTCCCCATTCATATGTGCCATTGGATACGATCAACAATCCTGACCGTACTGTCACCCAAGAGATCTTCTGCAATTAGGAGGAATATGGCCAGGACAGCCTACTCCTGCCCCTGGGCAGAGGTTGTCTGTTCCAGGGGCTCAGATATTGCACTTTATATTCTTGCAGAGCATCTCCCAGCTGACTGAGGAGCTCTCGAGATGATTTTTTTGCCCCCTTCTGATTCATGAATAATGTAGTGACCGCCAGAGTGTCTGATGAGAGGTGACAAATGACTGTCCTCAAACACGACGTGAGCAGACAGGATCTCATCAGCTTTCCGCTCCTGATCCCGCCTTCAACAGCTTTGGGCTTGGCTGTCTGCGAAGGATGGGAAAATATCAACTTGGAGAAGCATCCTGGAATATAAAAATCAGCATTATCTCCCTTTCAGCAGCTTTTGCCAAGAAGCGATTGCATCAAAATGATTTTTCATTTCCAGTTTACCTGAGCCCACGGTTCAAATTTCTCTCTATAGAAACCTACAATGCATTTACT
Source organism: Chlamydotis macqueenii (assembly GCF_036417535.1). Taxonomy (NCBI): domain Eukaryota; kingdom Metazoa; phylum Chordata; class Aves; order Otidiformes; family Otididae; genus Chlamydotis; species Chlamydotis macqueenii. The sequence continues at coordinate 2,335,650 of NC_141561.1, read as the reverse complement.
GAAGTTTGGGCCATGTCTCCCAGTTTTAGGGTGTAATAAAATAAAACGGGCTTGGTCTTCAGCTAGTCTTAATCAACACGGCACCGCTCAATGACCCACTGCTGATTTACACCCAGGGAGAGCCTGCGCACTCCACCGTTGCGTTGCCTTTCCCACCCCTGCCCACATGCCATTATCTGAGGAGACCAGAAGAAGTGCGACCTGTATTCCTATTCACCGTCACACCCGTTGGGTTTAGAGCGAGGACTTTGGGGCTGTCACTGCTCTATCTTTTTTGCTTTCCTTATTTTTAGAGCTGCTTGTCCCTTATAGGTGCAAGATGTTGCACCGACCTCATCGACAGCGGGACAAGTCTGGAGCGTCCCAGCAGCAGCACGCAGCATTGCTGCAAAGGGGGATGCTGACTTGAAAACCTCCGGAAAAAAAAATGAAAACCATCAAAGAAATCCTCCAGAGAAGATGTTTTTCCAGCAGGACCATCCCACGCACATTCACGGCTGTGCGGAGCTGATGCAGCTGTTGGCACACAACCGCACCTTGTCTCCGATGTATTTTTCCTGTCTGCTCGTTGCCACATAAATATTGACGCATACCAGGAATGTGACAGCAGGCACGACCTAGAAATAAATTATTTTTTTTTCCCAATTTTCCAAGCTCTGAGGACAGGAAAGTAAATTTGCAGTTTGCAAAGGGGAATTTAGGGTTTTTTTAAATGCATCTGATCACATCATCGTGTCTGCTCTCTTAAAATGATCAGAACTCGGTTTATGTATGAGCAAATGCAGGTTTTAGTGAATGCATAAAGAGCGTACCTTTTCCATCCATTCAGCCCGTTGCTGAAGTGTGTGAGGATGCCTTGTGTGGCACCTTGCAATGACAAACTCCTTTGTTTCTCTGCTCTAAAATTTTATGGCTCTCCTGCAAAGATCATGGGTAGAACATGGAGCCGTAGCTCCTGGGTGGGTGATGTGGCAGAGGGAGCTGTGTCCGGGTAAAGGGAACCTTTTGAAGCCCTCCTGCCTCCCAAAACTGGTCCCCATCCCATTACCCAGCTCCGTATCTCGTAGGCAAAATTAACACCAGAGTTGTAAGCAGGGGAAAAACCCCCGGTGGGTTAGTTGTCTCCGAAGAGGAGTGGCTGCCATGGGTGATGAGTGGCAAATCCAAAGGTCTTCCCTAGCAGGGGCAATGCGGCAGGCAGCTGTGCTCCCGTGACACCGCTGTCGGGTTTTATTGCTCCAAATTTCACACCATTACAAAACTCATTGCAGTTGTTGACTGCTCCCTGCAGTTTGATGATCGGCCCAGCTCAGCCCTGACCTGGGTGATAGATCTCAGATCCCAGATAAGAAACAAAACACCTAGACATCACATGTGCTCCCAGGGACGTCCTGTTTTCCAGCTTTTCCCACCGAGAGGCAAAGCAAGGCAGCATGGTGTCCCCATGGGTGCTGGCTCTCACCTGGACCCCGATGGTGGCAGCAGGGCCAGCAGCCGTAAGAGGAGAGGAGCTGCTCAAAATCTTCTTGTATTCCTCAACCAGTAATGTCCCTTTTTTAGCAGGAAAAGCTTTCCACCACTTCTGCAGGCAGGTGCCCAGGCACTGGGGGACTGATGTGGTTGGGATGGAAGGTGGCATGGTTTGTGCACCAGTATCACCCCCAGCGCTGCTCGCAAGTGGTTGAGATGCACAGCTGAAGCCCCAGCTGAGGATGGCTAAATCATTTTTGCAAAGCTTGAGGGTCTTGACCCCTTTCTCCAAGTAAAGGCCATTGCAGGATGCAGCTGCTTGATTTAACTTCTCAGACGAGTGGGTGGATGTGGTGAAGAGGGGGAAGAGCCTCTGTCTACTTCCAGATGCTTGACGATGCCAGCAACCAAACTCTGAAGGGAAAGCCAGAGCAGCCCAGCAAACAGCGGAGGATGAGCCTATTGCACCTCTCAAGGGGAAAAGGGGGAACGGTGGGCAGCTCCACACCCTGCTACTGAGTTCCTGATGAGTAAACCCAGTGGAAGGTGAGCCGGTGCTCCAGCTTCTCCATCAGCGACGGGTGGGTGGCTCCAGGGACCAGAGCTGCGGAGGGAAGCAGGAATGACTTTGGGAGAGATGTCCTACAGCCACAAAACTGCCACTGCTCTTCAGTCTGAGGAGGTGGATTAGCTGAAGGTATCTGAGATACCTTAGCGCTCGACCAAGGGCATCCCAGGCACAGGCTTTTTTTAAATAGGAAGGACAACCTAAAAATCCTTAGAGCATCACTTGTCACGGTGAAATAAATGTTTTTATTTTCTTTCCTTCACTATTAGATGATTAGATGTGTTACTGAGCTACCACTACGGTAGATGTGACTTTCAGGCATATTAGGCCAAAATGCCTGATTTTTGCTTGTGTTAAGGCCGCCTCTTGCCACAGGGCTCAAAGTGGCCCATTTAAATTCACTGAAAGGGTATTTCGCATGTTTAGAAATTTGTAAAATGGCCATTTTTGAAATGAAAATCAAATCTGCAGCTCAAAGAATTTACAGACCTCATCATGCACCATTAAAATAATTAGTTCTAGACTTCAGCGGGAGAAAACCAGGTGTTTCTCTATTGAGAAAGAATCCCAAATATCCACGGCAAGGTCACCCGAGCTGGGTACAACTGCAGGCAGGCAGTGCGGATGCCGGCAGGGCTGGTGTGGGTGAATTCCTGGCTGAACCGGCCACTGGGCTGAATGTGTCCTTGCCTTCACCTTCAGATGTCCTTGCCTTGCATCTTCAGACGCGAAGGAATTTCCCGCGGTCCCTGCACAGCAAAGGCCATGGTCCCAGCCAGCAACTCCCGCCTCAAGCCCCTTCCGTCGTGGCGGATGTTGCAGATATATTTTGGGAAAATATCCAGTCTTTTATTAGATGTTTCTTTTCCTGCTCTCTGGCTGATGTAGTCCAGGGCAAATTGTACTAAATGAGATTTTAAGATGCACGCTATTAGATTACAGGATATTATATTAAATTATTATTGAAATATTATCGCGTTATTGACATAGGAGCTGAAAGGTGTAATGAAGGCATCAAACAAATGTAGGCTGGCCAGAGAGGGGCCTGACTGTGCCCGAAGCTAGGCCACCACGCTAATTAAAACCATTAGGGCATGGAGCAATTGGCGTTGGGTACAAATTGATTTTGTTCGCCATGCATCGGTTGCCAAATCTGGTGGGACCAGCCCTCGTGCTTCAGCCCAGGCATGGCTCTCATCACCCACCCTGGCGAGGCACCTGGTAGGCAGATGAATCCAAATTACTGTGCTCTATAACTGTATTTTCATTAGAAAACTCATTTACTATCAGCAAATAGCCAGGATAATTACTGTAGTAAACGACGGCGGTAAATATTTAGAGGGAGAGGGGACACCCTCCGAGGCATCCGGGCTGCCCGCTGCCTGTTTGTGCTACTGCGTGGGCGTGTAAATATGTGAAACACCATGGCAACCAACAGCAATAATCTGTTTTAATGATGCGGGATCTGTTCTTTTGAATTGCAAATCCTCTGTGATGCACCTGCGCTGCTGGTTTTTTTCCCTCTGAGAGAACTGCCTCCATCACCTGGTTTGTCTGCACTGGTGGTTCCCAGGATGCAATTCCCAGCAGTCCCTGCTGATGCCACGCTGGGAAGAGCAGCCTTGGTAATTCATCGCTGCCGCATCCTCAGTGACAGCCACCTCCTTAAATTGATGTATCGAAGGTCTAAAATGGGCCATAAAACCCTGAGCATCCCCAGTGGTGGCCTCAGCAGGGACGCTGCTGACTGCACTGCAGGCAGACATGGTCACACTTCAGTCACGGATGCTCTCCATCCAGGGAGAATATTTTGGCAAGACCAAAGCAGCCCATGCAGATGTTTCAGAGTAGATCTAAGCAGGTCAAGAGCCTCTGTCTCCCGTCTGCTTTCCCCAGGGATGGAGGAAAGCAGCACCAAGCAGTCTCTGGCTGGTCTCTCCCAGCATTTCCCCACCCAGGGAATCCTCCCAGGATCTTGTCAGGAGCCCGAGAAGAAATATCTCTGGGATGCCATCGTAATCACAGCCCATTGCTCCAGTTCTTTATGAGAAATGGTTTTACAATATTAGACTCCAAGCTTCACAAGTGAGAAAAAACCCTCCCTTCCATGCTGTTGCACAGATTTTGGAGAGCGTGATGAGGAGCCAAGTCAAAATATTAGGAGTTTTGCATTATGGGACCTAGTCACGCTGACAGACTCGTGAGATGGGTGTGATAAGCAAAGCATCTGCCCATGCAGATTAATGAGGTTAATAGCAACACATTCCTGAGGAACCGAGGCACTAGGCATCAGGAACAGAGGCCCTCATCTCTGTAGGTCTCCCATAACCCCATGCAGATGGTGAAGGGTCCTGTGATGTGACCCATCTGTGATGCGACCTGGAGCAAGCATTAGACTTTATGACTTCAGATTATGGTGGCGTGAGCTGCTCGGCAGTTTGGGGACAGCTGGTGACGATGCAGTGATGAGCAGAAAGCTCCTGTTTGGTTGAGCACCAAGCAAGCTGGGAGCAATGCGGCAAAACCCTTTTGGGGACTGAGGAGGCTGTTGGGAGGTGCAAAGCACAGGACTGGTTTTTCCGCAGATTTAAATCACAGAGGCTCTTTGTGTTACAGAGGTTGTTAATGTTTTTATTAACACCTCAAATACTTCACTGGCCAGAGCACACAAAGCAAACAATAATATTAACATTTCTAGCTGTTTCCTCTAAAATTTTCCAGTTACTTTAGATAACTAAATGTTGTTTCCGCTGCACTTGCTTGAAGAGTAAAGTACACACTGAGAAACATCCTATCGCAAAGTAATAGGAAACAAGAAAGACTCACGAAGAACCCTCTCTGGAGAACTTTCCTGCAGACACAGCCGTGTGAGAAACCACGTATAGAGCTGGGTGGATATTTGAGGAGACAGCAAGTCTTTGGCGAGGGAAAGGCTTGTTGATGGCCAAGCCACCCACACCCACCCATGCACTCCACCCGTGCTGCTGCCCCATTAAATGCGTATCCTGAGGCTCCAGGTCCGTTATCACAGCAGGCTGATCGTTAAGGCCTAATGATGCTCAAAACATCCCTTCCAGCGAGCAAGGACAGACCCTCTGGAGCACAGGCAGGTACGCCCAGCAGCGCTTGCCCTTTGGAAATATGTTTCTTAAATATCTCGTTGCATCAATCATCTCTTTGTAGAGCAGCGTTGACATCTTTCCTTCCCCAAATCTCTCCCAGCGGGTAAAACATGTACTGGGTTACAGACTAATGGCAATTAAAACGTCTCTCTTATGATTTATAATGCTCTCATAATGGAAATAGCAGAAGTCGCTGGGGCACTGGAACCCCCCTGGTTCTGCTAGTGACATCAAGGGAAGCGGGCAGAACAGATGAAGTGGTTCTGTGCTTGGCCGACTCCAACGAGAAAGAAAATAGTAATAAACTTCAAGGTTCACCCAGAAAAATACAGCGGAGGAAAACTTTTGCCTTTTCCCTTTCCTCTCTAAAATGGGCAGGGTGTTCACCTGGAGTCAGAGGGGATCTGCTTGGACAGGAATGAAGGACGATGCCGTTGAGGAGGGAATAATCACCTGCTAATTGCTAATCACAGAGACCTGGGCTGGGACTGACTCTCCCTGTTACTGAGACAAAAGCAGGGGATTGTGAAAGCCTGGGTTTACTCATCAGAAACCCCTTTTATCCAAATAATAACTGAAGGACAAGAAAAGAGACATAAATGTGGCTGGGGAACCCAACAGTTGGATTGGGTTGGGCAACCCATCACAGAGGCTGATTTCAGGAGGGAAAATTTCCCTGCTCTGATGCAGTTAAAGCTCACCCTTTTACTCTGCCTCTCCTGCTGAAACCACCGCCTGGGCTGCTGAGACCTGCAAAGCTTGTGGCAACGGGCTATGGACAAGGGGCTCTTCCCTGGTGTCCGTCAAGGGATGTGTGATTGCAGCTTTCTTACCGTTCAGCGTCAACGTTGTTGTAGTTTTGTGTGTTTTAAATGAGATGGCACCAGCATGAGGCCTACAGCCTGACCCGCGTGTTTGCAGCTCTCCAAGGACTCATAGACAGGCTCTGGTTTAGTCATGGGCAGAAACAGCGGTGCGGGGAAATCATCCCTTGGCAGAGGGGACTTGGTCACACATGGGGCTTGGTGCGCTCTGGAATCCTAAAAACCGAAGGTAAATTCAAGTCATGGCTTGCTCCTGCTTTCTGACCTGGACTTGCTCTTTGCTCACTCAAGATGGAAGGGAAACATTTCAAAACTCGGTGCATTTTTCTGGTAATAACAAAATAATTGCATACCAAAGCTATGGGAAGGGAGTTTTCTGAGCTGTCGCTATTCATCACCTCTCTGAGACAGATCGCCTTAAGTTGACTTTGCTTGTGTTTTCCTAAATGTGCAGAGAAGAAAAAATAGCAGAGGAAAACCAGGAGAAAAAAAGGGTAATATAATCAGGTCCTGTGTCTGACTATATTATTGTTATATCTGATTTTATTATTATTATATTAGGGTTTTGGCAGAGCAACTTGTTCAGCTGTGACATTTTTCTGCGCAAATGTAGAGGTGGGGGAAACATTGCCCTTGGCCGCAGTGTTGAATATTTCTCTGTCGGAAATGGCAACAAGAATGGTGTGAAAGTCCACAAAACAGTCTCCAGCTGGAAAGTTGATTTTATTTGCTGACAATTAATATATGCTTCTCAGTCCAGCTTCAGGTATTGGGGAAAAGGATATGGGCAGTTAAAGGTTTGCCATGGGGTACGCTGCCTGGGTACCAAGGGCTGTGGTGGGGTGGCTGTGGCACCCTATGAGCATCCTTGCCCTGCTCATGAACTTTGGGTCAGGAGGGGAAAAAAAAAAAGGCCATAAATGTGTATACTGCTGGGGATGGAGGCTCACCTCGCGCGGAGACGGCCTCCATCACGGGAGGCGGTGTTCTTAGCTGCTTCCCCCCTCAGCAAGCAGAGCTGGGGCCCTTCCTGAGAGCAGGAGGGAAGGATGGATTTCAGGATCCCAATTCAGTTATCTGTAGCTGGCAGCAAGCCAGGTGATCTGGCACGCTAACGTTTAAGTTTGCATCTCCTAAATCCGTACTTAATTACCAGCTCAAGGGCCAGAAGCATCTGTCAATACGTCTTTCTAATATCTTTCCTTTTCTTCTGTTTTTTTTTTTTTTTGTTTTTTTTTTTTTTTTTTTTTTTCTCCTGGGTGCTTTGAAGAACATATCCCAGCTGCCAGCGTTCCTACAGCTTGAAAGGGAAGACGAAGGTCTGCGAGCAGTGCCAGCCGGAAAGCACGAGTCAGCGCGGAAGCATCTTCTCCGCCGATGTTGGTAGAAATCGGGCCGGGAGGGAGAAGATTTGCCTCCACCAGACCTTTCCTCCAACTGCAGCTTCTATAAGAATGATTGTGTCAATCAGAGATGGATGTTTACTTCTTACTCCTACATCTGTGATAATAAAGCAAAATTAATCCATGTCTCTATTAATTTTTCTTTATGGAGCTGGGTGTGCTTGTGGAGCAGGTAGATGAACCCCAAGGCACATCTACAAGGGCATGTCGCTCTCCTGGGCTGACGGGAGCGAGGAGTGGGCAGAAGAGGGAGAAGGTGGAAAAAAGAGAAATAAAATAAAGACAGGAAGAAAGTGAAGAAGGGAAAAAAAATACAGAGTGCTCGTGGAGTGATAAGATTGAACCTCAGGAGAGCACAGGTAACAGCTTCTGACTCTACAGCTGTTCCATTGTGGGACTTCACATCCCGCCTTGAGCAACGGCACATTATTAAACGGGTTAAGATACAGCCTGCTCCTGAGGAATTACATTGAAATGAGGCGCATTTCTCTGCTGTATCCCAAAAAAGTGCCGGGCTTGCTCCACATGCACTGCGTCGTGTCGGGGTGTGGGAGCTCCTGAGCCAGGAGCAGCCAGCCAGGCCGGTTCTAGGGGCTCCCCACGCTATGGGGCTGACAAACCCCTGCCGCTGTTTATTTTGAAAAAAGAGGGAAATCGGTGTTTAAAAAACAACACCTTCCCGGTCAGGCTGTATGCATTGATGCCTTTGTTTGCTCAAGTCTGGATCAGCTTGGAGCTCCTGGCGTTTGCAAAGCTTTTGCAGGCAGCTTAGGGGGGTCCGGCGGCTCTGCAGGGGCTGTCCTGCCGCTGACGGAGCGTCTCGCTGCCCTTGCCTGCCGCTGACGGATGCTCTGAGCCTTCTCCTGCCAAAACGAAGAGCTGGCAGCGCTCGGCTCCAACCTGGCCCCCTGCTTGGGTCCCATCCAGAAACACGGGGAGAGGCAGGCCAGTTCCGCATTTACATCCCAAAGTTTTGACCTCACGTACAGCAAGCTCTGAAAACCTTGATTATGTAAAAATGTTGCGGAAAAATAATTTAAAACAGCTCCGATAGAGCTGCTTAATTAATATGGTAAGAAGTCAAGGCAAGGGAATTAGCATTAAAGTCGGGATAAAACTTTAAAAGTGCTGGTGCACTGATACAGCTTAAATTTCCTGTAGCAGTAAAAACTGGAGGGGATGCTGCAGCCTCGTTCTTCCAGCTCCAAGCGCTGAAATGCCCGCGGGAGCTTTCCCTTTGCCATCTTTTAGTGTCTGCGTGCAAGGAGGTCGTGAGCAGCGTTTGCCCACTGAGGCACCGGGGCCTTCCCTTGGCACAGGACGTTTTACTGTCCCAGCCTGGCACTGGTGGGACTCGGGATGCTGTAGGAAGGGTCCATCACAAATGGTAGGCAGTGGGAAATGGACCCCTAAATCACTCTTGACATGGCTATGGGATTTCAGCTTTGGAGTCACTTGGGCACACTTGAAAATTCGATCACTGAGAGTATTTTGCAGAATTCATTTTTTAAAAACCCAAAGGACACTGCGAGCCTCAGCTCCCATGGATGACTACAGAGAGCTGAGGTTCTCCTCTTGGTGTGGCCACCAGTCGAAGCACGCTGAGCCACTTCATGGTTAATATCCCATTCCCACCATGCTGTAAATATGATGTTAATGAACAGGTTTCAGTTCCTGAATTATTTAGGCTTTGTCTTACATGGAGAATAGCATTAAGCTCGTTGGGAAACACTTGGAGTCACCAAGGACTGTGCGGTCTGCTCTTGGCTGCAGCTGAAGCTGGTGAGATTCCAACCTTGGGACAACCTTGGCAGATGCTGCATTCATGCCAGTGTGCCAAAACCATGTAAAATAAAAGGAATGAACTCTTGGGGAGTGGTAGGTGAGCATGCAAGTTCAGTATCCACACAGGCAGAGGGAGACTGGTGGGGTGGCACTTTGCTGGGGAGAGACGTGACATCATGTGCTGGCCATGTGTTTGAGCCGCCCCAGTAACAGATCACGTACTGCTCACCAGCATGGTCCCAAAGTAGATGTTTTCCATGCTTCAAGGGTGTCCCACGAAAGAGAAGGTGAAGCAGTAAGAGCCACACCGTCACTACATGCTCAGGCATATGGTCCCCTCTGTAAATATACAGATACATAAGTAAATAAAGGCAGTGGGAGACAGCAAAGCAGGGAATTAGCTGATACAAAGACGATGCGAAATGTGCTCTCAACGAGTCTCAGTGGTACTGGTATGAGAACATGTCCTGGCCCCTCAAGTCCTATCTCATCAGGAAAGCCTCCCAAAGCTGCGTCTGGCTGGGGTCAAGGGGGAGCTCTGGGCTGAGGTCGGTGGAAAGTGGAATTCAAGAGCGTTTCGTAGGCAGCCGTCACAAGCTTGAACCCCAGTTCAACTTGATGTTGGCCAAAGACTCGCTCCAGTAAGCTCACCTTAGGTTCTCCCAAAAGCATCTCTTTCGGCAGCGAGGCAGAGCCTGGCTTTGCTGTGTGCGTGATCCCTCCTGCAGCCAGGTTTTCCAGCTGGGTGTTTTGAGAGGCTCCTTGTAGGCTGTTGTTTGCAGAAAATAACGAAATGAGATGCTACATGCAGCAAGCGAAGGGTGGCTTGACTTTTGCTTGCCGGTCTTGGCTGGGGCTCAACGTTACATTACATCCAGGATCATCGGCGCGGAGCTGAATGCTCCTGGGTAAGCAAAGCATCAAGGAGCCTCTGCTGCCGGGGATTAAAGCTGGGTGACGCAAAGACCTTGGCAAGGCATCAGATGTGGCATCGGACCCTGAAAGCTCAAGACAAATGGATTTGGAACCCAATCATTTCCCCGGGGACTGAGCTGCTTCTCCGTCTCCCAAGGTGAATCGCAGGGATCCGCCCGGTTTTTAGAAACAGCTTTCAGAAGCCAAAGCCGGCAGGATTCGCTCAGCTCCAGACCTTTCCAGAGCACCACATGGTGCTTACTGCGTTCAGAGCCTTGTGGGTATGAAGCTGCACTAAAATTCCCATACAAGCCCCACCCCAAAGCCGTTTCCATGGTCCACAGAGGCCACTGGAGTATTTTCTAGGAAGGAGCTGGGGTACTGTATTTTTTTGTACCACATTTCGTCTCACCTCTGCTCTGTGCGCCGCATATTTCTTTAATTTTTCCCACTTGTTCTTGAGCTATTGGTAGGTGTATTTGCTTTTAGCTCTGCTTCTAATCATTTGTGTTGCTAATAACTGACTCTTGTATGCGAATTAACATCCCGTAGCATCAATGTGTGTTTTCACGCGTGTCTGTAAACCGATACATGCTGTTTCACACGTTCTGAGCAAAGATATCCCCAGAAAGCAGATGTGGGGCATGTGGTGGAGGCAAACGTGAGATGCCAGCCTGAATCACATGGGGGAAACAGGTCGGAGATGATTTATATCTGCCTCAATCGCTAAATGACCTCGCTGATAGCAGCCATTCGTTTTACAGCGTGAAATTGCAGGAGACAATGCGCTCAATGCCGATACGACGGGACGCGCTCCGTATGCTGCGCTGAACACATGTTAAAAAAAAACAACTGCAAGAAACCGAGGCAATTTCTCAATTAATAAACACAGCAGATGCCTACTGACGGAGAACGCAGCATGTAAAAAAGGCTGTCACGGCAGAAAGCAGATATCGGATACTTAGGAAGAATTTCTGCAATTTCTAATCCACTGCGGTATTAATTTCCACACGCATTTTGTGGATCCGAGCTTGCACGCCCTTGGGGATGAATCAAAGTGTCTCTTCCCCGAGTTTATCTTGGCTGCACAAACGTTTCCGCGCAACTCGGGGTTTGAATTTCTAACAGGAAAGCTGCGGCGAGGCTACCAAGGCATTTACGGGGTGAGGTGGTGCCGCTTGGCACCCGTCCCTCCCGCGGGACCTTTGTGAGTCTCCCACCCGCAGATTTTAAGGTCAGTCTGGAAGCAAAAGCCAGGAGAGGAGCCAAGCCACGTTTTGAAGATGCTTGGGGTTTTTGCTGTGAAAATATCTAAAATTTGACCTTCAGTTTCTTCATGACTTGCCCCCTTGGAGGTTAGATTGGGCTAATAATGCTCCTTTACCTTATGAAATCATTGGTGGGAGACCCAGAGCAGCTCGAGTGCTGTAGCCACGGCGCAGACGGCACCGACCTGGCCTCTAGATCTGCTCGCCGATTCCCTCGGCTCGTCACTTGTCACTCCCAATATCCAGGTTTCTCCATGTGATCTGGTACCCAAAGCTCTTCCTGAAACTCTCGATATTTAAATCAGCTTTTTCCATACCTTCACCTTGCTAATCCCCCATCTAATTTTAAATTTCATCCATAATAGTCTATTTTCTCTGCTTCCTCCACGTGTTACCATATGTCTTTTTCTCCGTATTTTGTTAACACCGACTCTTATTTACATATGTGTTTTGGATCGACGTGAAGTGAAACGTGTGTCCAAAACAAAAATATCCTATGGAATGCGATACGTAGATGCCTTGCAGTCTACATCGCAGTGTGGAGAGTCACCCAGGAAAAAAAAAAGCTTTAAAAAAAGCAGAATCAGCATCCTCAAAGAGCTGGGTGCTGCTTGTATCCAGGAGAACACTGGTTATTTCATCAGGGCGGGCGAAATTAGCTGACAGTCAGCAACTGAGAAAATAAATGACTCTTGTGTACTTAATTTAAAAATAAATATTTTTTTTTAAAAAAAAACAACCACCACCAACAACAAAAAAAAAAACAGACCATGGACACTGTAGTGAAAGAACATCTCCAAAGTTTGCCTGGAAAGTGGCCCGTGAGGAAAACGTTGCACAACCAGCATCTTCCTCTTGGTGTTGCAATCTGGTCCCCACCCAAGGCTGGGGGGAAGCGGGCGCCTCACCAGCCCCCGTGGGCTGGCCCCGCTTCGTTTTCAGCAAATAAAAGGAGTTCGCTTGGGTTTGACCTTAACTCACTTTTTTTTTTTTTTTAATAGGAAGTCATTATAATCGTACAACTGGCAGATCGGCAAAACATCCCCCAGCTGGAGGCTGCCTTGACAGGATTATGAATTACAGATGTTGCCTGCGCCAGGAGTTGGGTTTCTGAACGGGGCGAGGAGTCCCTGGGGTGGGCTCCGGAGCAGCGCCTGCTGCTTGGGCCGGCCTACGGGGACACCTTTTTTATTTTCCACTCTAAATGAAGTTTTAACCATTTCAGTTATACCCTGTGCGTTGAAGACAAGTATGTAGGACAGGCATGGGTGAAGCAGAAGAGCCAGAGCTTTGCGTAGGGCAATAGCTTCACTGCCCCCTCCCTCAGTGCACACACGGGAGGTCCTACAGAAATATGGCTTCACGGCTTGGACGTCTCCTCAGCAGTGGTAACACCTCAGGCCTCATTGTCAACAGAAACCAATAGCCATCGAAGGCTGGAGAAAACAGGAGAAAATTATTTAATTTGCAATTATTACAGCCAACAGCATTACAGCTACAAGGATAAAAAGGGGATCATAAAATATTGATTTTGGGTCAGATTCTACTGAGGCCAAGTTGAAAGCATAAGGATAATTACTCCTTAAGTCAGCTCCTCCAGTCTCAAGCTGCTGGAGGTCCAGCCTTTAAGCTAAGCTTAGCTAAGCTAAGCTTAAAGGCTTTTTGCACTCCAAGTGCATAGTTTATGCTCTGGAGAGCAGAGGTGCTGTTATTTCTGTGGCCTTCTCCATAATTCCTTGTGGGTGACTAGACCTACATGCCACTCAGTCACTATTTGGTTTTGGGGTTTGATTTGGGTTTTTTTTTTCCCTATTATTTTATATAGATATTCTCTATCTATTCTATTCTAATCTGTTCTATGAATGCTACTTCTTCTGTCCATTTTATGCCCAGAAGCCAACTTTGACTTCTGGAGATAAGTTGGTTGTTGAAAAAGGCTCCGAGTACCTCCATGGGTGTATTCTTCTGGATGTATTCACTTCTCTTACGCCTTCCAGTGACTCCCCTTTATTTTTATTGTGGCTCCCGATCCCTAGTTTACCTGATGTCATTTGTAAAACATGAGGATTTGCAAATTTTAGCAGATTGTTAGCACTCGTTGGAGTGCTCATGGGACCTGGGTTTTGGGACCTGGGTTTGCTCAGCCTGAAGAAGAGAAAGTGAAGAGGGGATGAGGAGTTGTCTGCTGTGCCAGGCTCTTGGGTGGTGGTGGAGGTGGGTTACCTGGTTAACTGTACCTGTTCAGTCTGGCAGGAGAGCAGAGCTGGTGGGGATGATTCTGGAAATGGCTTTCAGCTTTCTTCAGAGGTTTCCACAAACAGTCATCAGTGGGGTGCATGGGTGGGCCCCACTGCTCCCGGTGACCACAGGGTCTGCAAAGACTGTGTCTCAGGGGCCCCTTGGCAGTCTGATGGGGACACAAGACACATCTTCTTGCCCTGAAGCCTCAGCTTTGGCGGAGCCAGACAGGGGTACGTGCCGTGTGGGGCGGCAAGCGGGCGGTGAGTGTCCCAGGCACCTTTCTTCTGCGGGGCTGGACGGCAGAGCCACCACGCTGGATGTGCCTTTCACTTCTCCCCAGCCTCCTTCCCCAGAACTCACAGCCACTTCCCCTGTTGCCAAACAGCCAACGCAAGACCGAAAGTTTACATTTTTCAAGAGAACACTAAAAGCAACAATTTCCTGTGCTCTTGTTACCCAGAGACCCTGGCCAGTGACCAGGCAGACGTACGGGTTGGAGCAGGCCGCCCGTTCCTGCCTGCACAGTGGGGAGCCCCAGCCCGCGTGGGCTGGGGACCTGCGATAATGAGGTCTTCACACTTTAACGAAGCTGGGGGGAAGGTGTTAGATCTCTCTTTCGCAGCTGGGATGAAACGTGGGTGTGAGGGAACATGAAAGGCTGTAAAGGAAAAACAATAACAAACAGAAAAGGGGGAAAAACCCACCTCAGTTCAAAAAAAAAAAAAGAAAAAGGGAAAGAAAAAAAAAATTGGTGGGTAACAAAGCCTCCTGCAGCCAGGCAGCTCAAAAATATGTAAATGAATAACACAGAAAAATTGTCAGGACTCTGTGAGGACTCTTCAGTATTTTTTTTACGTGATTTGGTTGAAAGATGCTTTGGAAAAGATGGGTGAGAAAAGCTGCTGCCAAAGGGTGATGGCGAGAGCAGCCTGCGGCTGAGGTGGGTGTCAGGTCCAAACAACTCCCCACAAGATGCCGGGGTGAGATAAGGACAAGAGACGGCGTGGGGTGGCCTTTGACCCATGGGACACACTGGTCAGGGGCTGCCGGAGCTGCTGCAGGGGTAACTGCTCATCCCCAAACCCAAGAGTGGAGGAATGAAGTGCCAGGTGCTCTTGGTTGATTCAACATGGACCGAGATAATAGACTTCTGCTGGCGATGTAGCAACTGCTTTTCACTTAGGGAACAAAGAAAACCCATCCCAGTCAAAATACCTGCTGGAAATCTCTCTGGAAACTGGTCATTGTTCCTTACAAAGCTCCTGAAGGAGTGAAAATGAGCAAAAATCATCCCAAGGTTCGGAGCATGGTGCAGTTAGAGGTGGCTTTGGAGTGGGAGAATGGGGGTTCCTCCTGCTGATTACATTTTTTTCACTTTGCTTTACCCAAACCATTATTTTGCCAGAGTTTTGCTGGTTTTTGAAGCAAGAAATGCAAGGCATTGGTTATGAATCAGTGTCCCTGCAGTGGCCTGAGAACATCCTCACACAGCGCTGGCTACCCCAAAATGAGAGCAGGGGGCCATAAGCAGCCCCTTTCCTCCGCAGCTGATCTCCCTCTTCATCTCTCTGGTCTGTCTTTATGTCTCTGTCTATTTTTCTGTACTTCTTCTCATCCTTGCCACCTCCACAGTCCCTCCTGACTGGTCGCTCCTACGCCCGGGGCGGATGAGCTTGGGAACTGGGCAGGAAAGGTGCAGCAGCACTGTGGAGTGCAGCTTAGAGAAAAGAAAAACACTTATTAAGAAATATTATAACAGTAAACGGCCCAGACACAGACAGGGGGTTGATTTTTTTTTTTTTTTTTTTTGTTTTCCTTTAACTTCCCTCCAGTTGGCCTGGAAGACCCCTGGCAGCAGCTGGAAACCCAAAAAGGGTTTGAGACTGAGAGGCACATGAGCCCCAGACAGTTTGATTGCTCAAACATTTCTCAAAGATTAGCTTTGTCAAAGCAAGCACCGGGGAGGATAAATCACGTGGACCAAGCTTAGCTTCATCCAGACCGTTCCAGAGAACGACTGACTCAAAAGCAGCATGGAGACGGCAATTAGCTGAAGCCGCGATATCGCATGTGAAGGCGTCCCGCGTTGATGAGGAAAGTTTCTCTCCCAGAAACAAATTTCTGTGTGGTTAAAATACAGGCGTGCACTTGCCCCGTCCAAAAAATCACTGGCTGCAAGGCGTCGTAGAGATGAGCCAGATGTTCATCTGGTTTCAAAAGGTCATTAAACAACTATTTTTACCCCCTAAAAAAGAGCAGCGTAGAGAAGTCATCTATTTTGTCAGTGCTGTTTGCAGAACCCAGGGTTTAAAGTTGAGAGAAAAGAAAAGTATGACAGTGATCTTGAGTACATCTGACTGTGCGTGTTTTCTCATCTCATTTATTTTTAAATCCCGGAGCTCTGAGCAGGAGGAAGGTCCCTAGTTCGCGTCAGGAGAGCTGCTGCTCATGCCCAGAGCCTGCTGTGGGGCTCAGGTCCCCGTGTCCTCTGCAGATCATGCTCTGAAGGACCAGCACCAGGCTGGCCGCATCCTGGCAGAGGGATTCTGTTGAGATGAGCATTGTACCCTCCTTGAAATCTGCTCGTTACGAGGACACTTAATTTGCCCAAAGTCTAGGTCTTTGAGAATCTTGCAGTGAGTTCGTGGAGTGGAGTTCAAGACAACCTGTACAAGAATTTATTGCTGTTTTCATTGATTTGGTCAATAAATAGCCACCAGTGGCTCCTTTTGTCTTAGCGATGCCAGCCATGGCCAGATGTGCTGCAGATAGGAAGAGGAAGAGGAAGCAGAAGAGGAAGAGGAGGAGGAAGAGGGAGAGCAAGAGACTTCTTCCTCTGGTCAGAGGTTTGATGCCGTGTCCCATGAGATGTCCGGGGAACCACTCCCTCGCTCTCACCCTAAACCAACCCCTGCGCTGCCCCACACCCTTGGTGCCTCCACTGGAGTTTGCTGCCTGCTGTGATGTACCTATGGAGTAACACAAAAAAAAAAAAACCCGACAGATACCTATGAGGACATAATTTTCCAGGTGATTATATATAAATAGGTGAGTTTTATCACCACACATTCCACCTTAGCTAGAGATAACTGCACAAAATTAATCTGGAGCCCCCAACATCAGAAGGACGTGGGTCTGTTGCAGAGGGTCCAGAGGAGGCCACGAAGATGATCGGGGAGCTCAAGCACCTCTCCTGTGAGGCCAGGCTGAGAGAGCTGGGGCTGTTCAGCCTGGAGAAGAGGAGGCTCCAGGGAGACCTTAGAGTGGTCTTCCAGTGCCTACAGGAGGTCTGCAGGAAAGACGGGGAGAAACTCTTCAGTAGGGCCTAGTGTGATAGGACTAGGGGTGATGGTTACAAAGTGAGTAACTATCCTACCATCTTGAAACATGGGGCAGCCTGAACTCCTTGGGAAACACAGGAGCATCACTCTGCGGGTCCTACATCCTTGCACAGAGATATGCACAGATCCTTTCGCCAAAAAAAATCCTTTCTGATGTTCAGAGGCAACGATGCTGCAAAGGTCAGTGTTTTCAGGAGTGCCTGGGCAGAAACCTGACAGAACTAACTTAAAGGCGACATCTCTCATTTTTAATACGGTGTTTAGGCACCAGAAGTGACCTGAATAGGAAAAGCAAAGAAGATCTGTATATGGGACAGACGTGTTTTCAAGGGCAGGCTGTGATTCACAGCGCTCGCCCCTGGGAGAAGCTCCATTTAATTCAGCAGGGCTCCTCCCGGACCTTATTCGCACGTCATTCCCACGTTGGTTCTGCAGAGATCTTTTCATCAAATGTGAAAAGAGAGCAGAGAGCTCTATATTTATGAAGAGTTGTACTGAAATGTAAGAAATTAATCGTTTCGGGCCAGCTGCTGCCGAGACCTACATTTCTACAGGGAGGACATGTGCAAACAAGGAGAACCCAGAAACGTGTGCTCTGGCAGGCTTAATTTTAACATCGTCATGAGACCCATCCTCAAACCACCTCTGAAATCCAACTGCAGCATCTCCTCAGGGAAAGAGGAGTGAAGAACAGTCATGGCTGCCCACCACCATAGCCTCAATGGTGGCTGGAAGGAGAAGCACCGAGCGTAACCGAGGGACAGAATCACCTCCCTCAGCCTGCTGGGCAAGCTTCTCTTGGGCTGCATCACCAGCAGGTTGTTGAGGGAGGTGACTCTCCCTCTCTACTCTGCTCTGGTGAGACCCCACCTGGAGTACTGCATCCAGTCCTGGAGCCCCCAACATCAGAAGGGCATGGACCAGTTGGAGAGGGTCCAGAGGAGGCCACGAAGATGATGAGAGGGCTGGAGCAGCTCTGCTGTGAGGCCAGGCTGAGAGAGCTGGGGCTGTTCAGCCTGGAGAAGAGGAGGCTCTGGGGAGACCTGAGAGTGGTCTTCCAGTGCCCAAAGGGGGCTGCAGGGAAGACGGGGAGAAACACACGTATACATGTATTTGTGTGTCTGTGTGTAATATATATATATGAAAATGTTTTCTGTGAAGCACTGGTCTTTAACGAGGTAGTTTGTTCCTTCTGGGCACTAAATCCAGATTATTTTATTTGCTCAGCCTTATCTGTTACGCTTAGCGCTTGGCAAGCCGCAGAAGACTGGCCTCGTGGCATTAGCAGGCAAACAACAAAAGATGCTTTAGCGGTGATACAGCCCAGCGTAAGGCTGGGAGCAATGGAGATGCAGCAGGGGGAATTGCTATTATTTACGTAAGGAAGATCCTGAGAGGTCTCGTGTTGGGAAATAGTTGAAGGTGTCTAAATGTGAGGAATAGGTAACTGAGATTCGTCTCTTTGCTCAGCAGAACCTCTCCCAGACAATTCATCCTTGCCGTATACAGGCTATGATTCACACCGGAGGAAATGATGAATTTCAGACCACACTGCGCATTTCCCTCAGTCCTTTTTATATCGTTTGGTCAAACGATTATTCCATATTCTTTGTTTCAGCTGTGATGAGAAAATAATAGGTGACTGAATCATTTCCGCTTATCTCCAAGTTATCACATTCAATGCGTGCCCAACTGTCTCAGGAATGACTTACTGCATCCAGTTATTGTATCACAGGAGCCACGGTAGGCTGTGGGTGGCTATTTCAGTACGTACTGAGTTTTTTTTTTTCTCTATAATTCTCTATTTCAAACATTTTACAAGTGCTGCAGACCCGGGAGGTTCCCAGCCTCCCGCTGACTTCGCTAGCAGCCCAGCAAGCGCTGGAGGATTTCTATTTGCAGGGACTCCTACAATACTCGATCTGAAGAAGTGCACGGCAGCCTCATTTTGCAGAAGATGACAAAAATTGACAGAGAAAAGGAGAATAAGGTAAAAGGTGGGAAGAGCTCACTCATATTGTACGGGCAAAGGTGTTTCATAGTCACCAGAAAATCGCTGCCTGACCCTCATCTTCGACCCCAGGGAGGAGGGAAACATCATGTGTGGCACCAGGGGAGAGAAAACTCTTCTTTTCTTTTTCTTGTCTTCTTTTCCAGTACATTTCTGAAGCGCTGGAGCATTTTTCCTGCAAAGTGACTCTTTGCAACAGCATCACGTCACCCCAGGAACCCCACGACAGCTCGCAATGGGCATCATTTATGGCTGTGGTTAGGGGAGAACGTGAGAAAAACAAGAGACCAAGATATTCATCTGGAGCAACTCTTCTTAGTTAGCTCATCTTAAAATCTACTTTTCGGGAGAGTTGCCATACTGTTTATTTTTTGACTCTTTCCTCAGAAGAGTTTATTTGCTCCAGCACTCCTCCCAGCTCATTTGTCCCACACGTTTGCCACCCCGCGTACCAAGCCAGTGCACCTCGTAGGCACTCCCTACGCTTTCCAATTCTACCCCTTGACTTTTTTAATCCTTCCCGTTCACCTTTGCAAACAACTTGTCCGTGCAGCCGCTTCCCTCCTCACTCACAGCTTTCCCACGGCCATCCCGCCAGCATCGCAGCTCCCGTCCCCGCTTTGCTGAAAAAGCCCATTATCATTTCTGCCTTCGTTACCGCAGCTGGGCATTAAGCTAATAGCTTAAATTATTTTTTCTACAATAACGGCCTAATCCTTTCTCTTATCACTACAGTAGATTAATTTTCCCAAGCATGGTTAGTACCTTGTCCTCTCCCTAATTATACGGAGACAAATTTTCCTCCCGGATGAACACGGCCTCAGAATTACCGGCAGGCGAAGCCCCAAAGCAAACCCCCAGCTCGGAGAGCATCTTCCTCCTATCCCACCTGGCTAAGGCAACATAGATGCAGAATGTATTGCGTGTCAACTCTAAACACACTCCCATCTCTCCAGCTGTGATTTATCCAACACTTCCCCATCTTTTGTGGAGAACGAGGGGATTTATTAACCAGAGCAAGTCGGTGTGAACACCTTCCTTCAGCCGAGGGCCAACCTGCTTGGTCACGAACCTTTCCGAGGTGGGACGAACAGAAATAACTTCACAAATAATTACAGGAGAGCGCGAGAGCTGATGTATTTCTGCCTGGCCGTTGCGCAGTTGGATTCGGAGCTTGCAGCGTCCTCACAGCTTAATTACAAGTGAAAGATGCTGTTTGTTACAGCAGCACAGAGCACAGTTGTCCTTATGATTCTTTCTTTAATTGATCTTAATAGCTGCTATTTTCATTAGTGGGTAGATGGTTCCTGACACTTCTCTGGCCCCAGCCGATGGGACCAGCAGCCCCACAGCTGAGGCTGCGCTGGGGCAAACTTTGTGCCAAACCAGCCCCAAAGCACGTTCCAAAAGCAAATTACCACTTGTATTTCACTGGGTTAATATCCCACCGTATAAAAGCACAAACACAGAAAGTTTACTCCGTGGGTCTTTAAGAAACTTACTTTAAAGCATCGTTCACCTGAAAGACCAGACCGGTCCCTCCAGACTTGTTCTATTTTACCCAGCCTATGGTAGGAATTTAATTTAATTTTTAAATGCCTACCTTTGTACGAGACCAGAAACTATTCCAAGGTCTCTGGTAAATATTTACCAGCATCCTCCTGTGTAAAGACTAAGCACCCCCGTGGTCCTGTGGGCCAAACCCACTCTTAGTTTATCCCTGTGTACCCAGAACGGTCCCGGCGCTGCCACGTTACAAGAGCCAGGCGCCGATGCCGGCTGCCTGAGAAAGTCCTTGGCTTACGTTTGGGCTCTCCCGTTCCCCACGGGAGCTGGTTCGGATCAGAGGAATGATTTTATGTCACGGAGGAGTTCATCTGCTGGGAGGAGGTCTGGGTTCCTCTGAGTGATCGGTGGCCGCTCGGTGCGGTGAGCAAGCCATCGTACAACTCACATGGGAAAATACCCTCACCAATTAAAACCCCAATTAGCACTGCCCTTATTTTTAATGAGTACTCAAGACGCAATTTTAATGAGTACTCAAGATGTAAGAAATCCTTTTTTTTCTTTTTTTCACTTCAGAATGACCCTATGGATGGCGCATCATGCAACAGCAACTGGCTAAGCCTGTGCGACGCGGAGAAATGAATGTACTAATCTCATAAAGATTTTTAAATGCTAATTTAAGCTGAGAATGGATTATGCTCTTGGAAACCAATCACCGCTTTTCTTTAACTAACTGTTAGAGGAGGAGAAATATCTCTAGTGGTAGGGGAGGGGAGGAAATCAATGTTTCATCACTAAAAGGCCTTACTGCCATGAGAATCTTTTTTGGCTCCTGACACCTTGTTAAGCTTATTTAACAGGGAGATTCTTAAAATTAAGTAGAGAGGGGGGAAAAAAAAAAACAAAATAGGCATTTAACATCAGCCTCCCTGCAGGAAAAGGTACACCATGGAAATGTGAAATGTGGAATAACATAGAGGGTTACAACAGCATCATTTCATACCAAATCTGTGTGTAAATTCCACAGTATGTAACTGTACAATTAACCTGTTGCCCACTCATTCATGATGAACGTAATGTGCTTTCTGCTGCCTTTCAGACACTCTCACTTCTTCAGGCTTTTTTCCAATATATATTTTTTTTAATATTTTATCATGTGCAGGTGACAGATGTCAGCTTTCATTAGCATGAAAAATAGTCTCTGTAATGAATTTACTCTGAATAATTCTTTTTCTGTGGAAAACAAAACAAAGTGAGGAAAAAAACTAATTACTTAAACTTTTAACTTCTAGTGGAAATGGTACCAATTTTCAGAGGCACACAACTTCATTACAATATGCATGTCTACAAACGCTGATCTGCCAAAAGCAGATCCTTGCGATTTGCTTTTCATTTGTTTTCATTCCGGATCTCACCTGAATCCGGTTCCTCCATGCGCACTTCTTTCCCCACGGAAACTTCAAAGTAATGGTTCTGTTGAAGCCATTGATAACTCTTAGCTCTTATTACAAAATAATTGAATGTATAACCTCTGGGTTTGAAGGCATCTGTGCTTCTACCCATACCTGGGGGGACTCTTTAGCTTTTCTGTCCTTCCTCATCTGCCCATAGGTCTCCCTGCTGCTGCCAAGACACACAAAGGGATCCATCTCTGTGTGTCCATCCCTGCGATGGACGGGAATTTCTCAGCTTTCTCCCTAGAAACATTGTTAGTTTTCCAAGAACAAACTATGAAGCATCCCTAAGTTTTGCATTGCTGACCGATGCTTGAAGTCCAAAAGGGCTTTTCTGTCGCTGCTGATAGTGGGTTTTCTCCCAGCGTGGGGTGCAGAGTTGGGAAACATCTCCTGCACTGCTGCTCTGCAACTGCATTGCATCACCAGCCAGCCCGTGTGTCCCTGCCGGCCTCGCGGGGTCCCTCCTGTCTGTCCCCAGCCTGACAGGTTCCCCCTGCCCATCTGCACCTTCATGGGGTCCCACCTGCCCATCCCCAGACTGACAGATCCCTCCTGCCTATTCTCATCTTCATGGGGTCCCCTCTTCCAGTCCCCAGCCTTCCGAGGTCGCCTTGCCCATCCTTTCAGAGCTGGCTTGGCGTGAAACACAGGCAAGATTTGGGTGGCCAATGCATAACCTATGCCCATGCCCAAACCACAAACAGGAAAAAAAACCTCTCAAAACAACAAAAAAACCCCACACAATTTCCATTTACACCAAGTGTCAGGAGCTGCCCCTCCACCGACATACACGTGATGATAAACGGCTCAAACTACCCATCAAATTTCTATTTTTTTATTCACTTTTGTCGCATGGAAATGGGCTTAAGGCTAAATAAAATGCTCCAAATGAAACATTTGATGTGCTGAAAGGAGAAGTGACAGACGTGACTTGGTGCTGGGTAGCGCTGGGCCCCACAGCGAGTCCCCGCTCCGGCGCAGCGGCGGAGTGCGGGACAAGAGCCATTAGCCAGCAATTTCTGCGCAGGTAATAAAAGAGTTTTATAGGTAAGGGTCTGTGCCGTGCAAAGCCAAATTATTGCCTTGGAGCCCGATAAAGTTTTTTTTTTAAAAACAAACCATTAACATACGCACAATTAGGCTGGCTGCATTGTTATGCCACGGGCAAAATGCAATCCCTTCCTGAGATATATAACAGCCTCTTAGTTCGAGAAAGCTAGTGGGGAAAAATGTGTTAGCATTAAGGATTGGATTTTTTTTTTTTTTTTACCACCTCTAAAAATAACATTTATATAACCACCTACCCTGACATTTCACATCAGCAAGTGGCCAGAACCGCCTCGCTCAGCTGTATTAAAATATGCAAACACAATGGGGTTTTCGCAGATTCTGTTTCCTGAAGAAGAATTGCGTAACGCAACCTTTAGAGGCTATAGGAAAGCCAAAGCGGTTTTCTCCTCTGGTTAAAATATATCGTACGCAATGCGTCCTTCGGCAGCTCAGTTATAGCCGTTGCCGATGATCGTTAAATCGCACACATAGTGAGGCAACAGCGACCAACCTCTGGCAAGATGAGAAACCACTTAAAGGCAGGAAAACACGTCAATTGTCATCTGCTTTTGGCCTCTCCTCACACACAGCAGGTGTCTATGGAAAAATATGTTTTTTCTTTCCTTCTTCTTTCTCACCCCGCTCCCTTACAGACACAGTGCTCCCATCAGAAATGTTTAGATCCTCATGAGAAACACCTTTTCTCTAACCACAGGTAGTGCAATACAATGCCGGTACCACAGGCAATAGCCAACAAGTTTAAAAACAAGACCGTATCATTTTTTCCAAAGATAACCACGGTGCTGGGGTGCAAAGATGCTTCATTACTCCCACCTGCAGCACTGCATCCAGTTCTGGAGCCCCCAGTATAAGAAGGAGAGAGTCCAGAGGAGGCCATGAAGATGACGAGAGGGCTGGAGCAGCTCTGCTGTGAGGCCAGGCTGGGAGAGCTGGGGCTGTTCAGCCTGGAGAAGAGGAGGCTCCGGGGAGAGCTGAGAGCGGCTCCCAGTGCCCAAAGGGGGCTGCAGGAAAGGTGGGGAGAGACTCTTCAGCAGGGCCTGGTGTGACAGGACGACGGGTGATGGTTTCAAATTAGAGGGAGATGGATTTAGATTAGATATTAATAAAAAATTTTTTACCCTGAGGATGGTGGAGCACTGTCCCAGGTTGCCCAGAGAGGCAGTGGATGCCCCATCCCTGGAAACATTCCAGGCCAGGTTGGCCGGGGCTCTGAGCAACCTGATCTGGTTGGAGATGTCCCTGCTCCTTGCAGGGGGTTGGACTAGATGACTTTTGAAGGTCCCTTCCAACCCTAACCATTCTATGATTCTACGATTATCTGTGGCACACGTCTCGTCTTGTTTGCGGGTAAATGATCTCCTGGTTGCACTGTGGCAGATAAGCTCCATCTCCTGTGGCTTTGTGCTCTTGTGGGAGGATAAGTGTCCTTTTGCTCCTGCTCTCTGGGCCTTTGACATCAGAATGCTCTTCCCTGTGTGCATGCAGAGTGCTACTGTCTGCACGGCTGTCGGCACATCTTCTCCAAGCGACCTGTTCAGCCAGCCGTTTGTATAGACAGATCCACAATGTATTGGTGAATTGCTGGGTGCTCTCAGGAAAAAAAACCAAGAAAACTGTGTATTTGGGGATCTGCGAGGAAGACTTCAGAGCAGATGCTGAAGGAAGGCAACGTTCCAGACATCGTGCCTTGGTAGGACAATGCAGCAGCATTTTGGACAAGGATGTGCTTCTGGTTCCAGCCTTGGTCTTTCTGCTTCATCTAAGAAAGTGCAGGATGTTCTTCTTTGAGAACATCTACAGATGTTCTTCTCCAAGGACAGATGTTCTTCTTTGAGAACATCTACAGATATTCTTCTCTGAGGATAGATGTTCTTCTCCAAGAAGACCTCCATACAGGAAAACCAAAATGGGAATTCAGTCGTGTTTAAGAAACACCCAGAAACTTGGTTCCTGTTTCAGTTTTCCTGTATGTAGAAGTTTTTGGAGAAGCAGCTCAGCTGGGTTGTTCAATTATACTGAGCCCAGACAGAGGGGATCAGACACATCTCCCGGCACAAGGGGCAGCACGTGGCAGGTAGACCTCCAAACCACAGTACATGGCTTGAAGGCCCTCCTGGCGCAATGCTGCTGCCTCCGAGGACCCTTTCTCAGCTCTCCTGCAGCCAGCCTCTGCTGACTTTCTACAAATCACTTGTTACTGAGATTGATACTGCAGTTATGTAAACATACATTATTTATCTGTTGTAGCCCTTTGAACTGGGTGAGTGCTCCTGGCTTTCCATTATTCCATGTCTAAATTAATCATGGACCATAAAATCAGTCACCATTTATGCAAT
This sequence comes from Chlamydotis macqueenii, assembly GCF_036417535.1. Taxonomy (NCBI): domain Eukaryota; kingdom Metazoa; phylum Chordata; class Aves; order Otidiformes; family Otididae; genus Chlamydotis; species Chlamydotis macqueenii. The sequence goes on along the minus strand of NC_141561.1, from coordinate 2,310,332 downwards.
ATGAAACAAAAAAAAAAAAGAGATGTAAAAATAGCACTTGCGGTGTACAGATTTCACGCTGTGTTCCCTGGACAGTGACTATTCAGGCATCACGCCTCTTCCTCCAGGCCTGTGAAACAGTCATTGCTTTTTTAAAAAGGAAAAAAACCCAACTCTTAAAAACATCTGTCTCCTCAGGAGAAAGTTGTTCCTTGATGCAGTCATCTGCTACCCCTTTGCAGCATCCTTTGCCAACTCCACGTCACGACCCTGTGAGCGCATTGGTGCCGGTTTCTGGGTTCAAAACCACTGTATTGGCCCCCAGACCCTAGATGAAGATGGGAGGGCTGAGTTTTTAATAAATGATGGACACCTCTTCTGACACCTCTTCTGCACGCGATGTCTTGTTAGGTGGGTGCCTGTGAACCCCTTTGGTGGCAGCTTCCAGTTCTGAAACCCTGCACTGAAGACCTGTGCCTTCAACAGTATTTTTGAACAGTTGAATAACTTAACAGGCTGATGGCAAATTCCCACTTGGGAATTGCAACTTCTTAAAAAAAAAATTAGTGAAAAAGTGAAGATTTTAAGTAAGATTGTCAAGAGGAGGAGGAGGAGGTGCCAGCCTTCATCTCTAGTGCTTGAAGTGGGTGTGTAACACCCACCGGCTTTGGTGGCGGGATGTTGTGTTGGGTTTGCATCACGCAGCACATTGGGGACGGTGATCTCGTGCTGAGAGTAGCCAGGAGCCTCCGACACCCTGTACATCTTCTGGGGACATTTACACCGGACTGTCGCCAGAGAGCAAAGGGCTAAGAGGGAACTGTGACGCGGGGAGCTCCAGGAGGGCTTTGACACGCGCATCCATGAAATGAAGGAGGTAGCAGCTCCCTTCTGCTTTTTAACATGAGCCATACACTTCTCCAGACCCAAAGGGTCCATGCCGTCCACATGCCCATCCCCGAGGCAGCTGCGTTTCGGGGGCAGCAGGACCCTGCACTCACCACTGTGTCCTCCTACTTGATGCACATCAGGAGAACCAATTGTCTCTGCTTTGGCTGGAGTTCAGTGCTGGAAGTACGTCACCCCTCTGCTCCCATCCTGGGAACAGCACGTGCTGGGGCTGGGCTTTTCTTCACTTCTACTGTCAGCAGAAGCCGTGGTGGGAGAGGAGCTCAGGGGACTGGTTCAGTGCTGGGCTTCACTTCCAGGCACTTCCACTCAATCCACCTCAGAGCATCCCCGGGGTGTTTTAAGGTGTGCCTAGCTTTCACACACCTCCGTGCCTGCTTGAGGCAGCCCCAAACCCCATCAATGCAGCCTGTGATGCATCATCAGTAATCCCAAAAGCTGCTCTGATCCAGCACCACGATTTGAGAGACGTTGCATCTTGCTCACCTGTAAGGTGAACGCAGGGAGGGTTAGGAAAATGAAGAAATTCTTTCATTACGTGCCCTTTTTAGAGCTGTTAGGATCCATTCCATCAGTTAATGATGTGCAATTGTCAGAGTTGATAAAGACACCACTCAGAAGCCCCAATTAACAATGTCAGGGACATAATCACCTGCGCACAGGATGCTGCTGTTAGGGATGGAGTTTTCTGAGGTGGTCAAAGGCCTCAACCAGACATTTTTTCTTACTGATGTTGCTGCCCACGCTTCAGCAACAGCTGTACTACTTGATCTGAACCCGTGCTCACAGGGGCCACAGCAGATGCCAAAGCCACCCGTCACCTCCACGATGCCAACGCGGAGCCTCCTCGCGCTCTTCTAAGTGAAGGAGCAGCTGCTCATGCAGGAATATCTCAGTGGCATCCCACAATATCCCAGTTCGCTTGACTCCAGCTAATAATAACTGGCCTTGCAGCAGCTCCTTCCCTTGCCATCCACAGGCTCCGTCCCCTCGAGCGAGCGGCACGGCTGTAAGGAGGAACGGCTCAGAGCTTTAAATAACCTCCTGGATTCCCCCCAAGACTTCTGCTCCAGCTGGGAGCAGCTTTCCTGTTTGTTTGTTTGTTCCTTTTTCCTGGCCACGATTGCAGAGAGGAAGGAATCTGGCTTCTGCCTCCCTGAAGACCTCCAAGGCGAGCGGCTTGGGCGAGGAGCGCAATTACTCAGCACTGCAGGCTTTGGTTGAGAATTAAAGGTCAAGGCACCTTTACTGGTTTTTTTTTTTTTTATTCTGAGCTGCCGTGGGGTCAAGGCTGCTGATAAGCACACGCTTAAAATCCACATTTTCAAAAGCAGTTCACAGTCTCCAATGTGACCATGAGAAAGTGAGGGGATGAAAATCCAAGGAGAGCATTATCAACCCTCTCTTTTCTCCTGCCTTTATTTTCCTTTTAGATGGAAGGGACTGGTTAAAACCTGAGCTGACATTTAACCCTCACATTGTGTCACAGGTAACGGCTGCTTCTACAGCGAGCGTCAAAGCAGCCGGACCCTGGACTGCTCCGCGCCCAGGAGCAGCGAGGCAGGGGCGAGGTGGGAGGATGCTCTGATCAAAAGCTGAGAGTTACTAATGCAAGATGTTTCAGAGGGGCTGGGGGCTTTGAAGTGCTTCAAATACTGATCTCTTTTGAGCGAAAAAGGCTGCGAGCAGCAATCAGGCATGACCATCTCGTGTTGGAGATCAAAGAGGGATGGCTGAAAGCAGCGGTTGCCACAGCCATGCTGCCCGTTGCCTGCTTCCCGCTGCCCGCTGGGGTTGCATGGGAGTTTGAACGGCCAGAAAAAGCCACAGGGACTCAGGGTCCCTGTTCTCCACCACTGTGCTCCCCGTGTCGCTGCAGCCTTGTGTAACTTCTACAAACACAGGAATACTTAAAAAAAAAAATAAAATTATTTTCAGGAAAAACTTCAAATGACACTGCAAGAATAAAATCCCTCTGTAAAATGTCTTCTCTTCCAGTAGTCAACTGTTCATGAAGACCCTCGTCATCCTGCAGCTCTCTGGGCTGTGCACATCTTGCCTATGGCAGCTAAAAGTCTAGAAATTATGTTCTTGCTGTGACTGCTCTTCTCACTCAGTGCTGTGCTTGTGGACCAAAAAGACTTCAGACACAAATTCATTCAACAGGACAGGTGGAGAGTGGTGGCGGTGGGAGCCGTGCATCACCAAGCTCTTCCTCAGAAGCTGTGCTTTTGGTTTTTTAACAAAAAATGCCCCAGGTCACCTCTCTCCTGGCGGTAGTCGCTCCTTCCTCGTCCCAGCCAGTGCTCTGGGAGGTTCAATGCAATGTTTCTGAAAAGCAGCTCCATCATTAACGTGTCACGGGTTGGAAATGTGGAAAGAGAGTTTTGATAAATAATCAGCCAACAATTAGCCCAGGGGTGGGACTGCCTGCCCTCCCCTGACCGTCCTGGGGCATCAACTGCTGGCGGGTGTGTTCCCATCTGTCCCGTCTGATGTCCCTCGCATCCCCCGCTGCTCTCCACCCTTTGCCCAAGGTCAGCTGAGGTTTTTCTTTCCACCACATGCCAAAATCTTACTGGGAGCAAAATTCCTGGCTTCTTGATGCTGGAAATGAGTTGTTGCAAGGATGGCAGGCAGCAGCCCCCAGGCTCAGGCAGCCCCCTCCCAGGCAGCCCCTGACCCCGCGGTGCTGAGTTTCCGGTGCTGATTTTCCAGTGCTGATGGATGGTCTCGCCTGAAAAAGCCCCGTCCTGAGCTTCACCAGATGCAAGATTAATTTATTGCACCTGTCCAAACAGAACGCATTTCTATTTTATCTGCATTACTGCCTGTCCCGCAGCGTGATGGAGAGGTTTGGGTGCACCCACGCTCAGGTGACCTTGGCCCAGCCTGGTGGGTCTGTGTGTGTCCCCCCCCTCCCAGTGATGGGGGGGACACACATGGACACCGAGCATCGCTGTGTTGGTCCAAAGACGAGATGCAGCAGAAAATCCAGTTCCTCAGACGGGGAGGTTGATCCAGAGGAAAGGATCCGACCCTCTGCTTCAGCTGAATGGGGAGCACCAGCAGAACAGCTCACATTGTAATTAATAAGGAAATAATTTGGTGTGGAGTATCTTAATGCAACTGCAGTGCTCGGAGGGATGCGTCCTTCAGCGTGGGAGCGGCACGATGGTCCTTCCAGGAGCAAACGAGAGGGGAGGAGGGATGGGCTTCCCCCAGAAAGTGCCGCCTTGCCTTCCTTCCCTATCCATGGGCCAGAGCTGAGACCCAGCAGGCTTTTGCTCAGGCAGAATTCCCAGCGAGTTCAGTGGGATTTTTTTGCCTAATTAAAGCTTGAGCCACAATCTAGGAATTTCTGCCTCTGCTGTGATCCAGCCAGGCTTTGCGCCGGAGCTTGTAAGCAATCTGTTATCCTTAATGGAGGCTTTTTTTTTTTTTGGAGAGAATTCAAGTTTATTCTGGTAGAAAGGGGTTTAGTCTTCCCTTTTTGTGGCGGTGGGAAAGAAAAACCACTCAGTTCCCCCAAGCCGGGACGGCAGGCTCTGATCTCACTTGATTTTAATCTCCCCTCCTGAAAAGTTACTGAAGGACTTTGGAAATTCTCATTCCAGCTAACGAGGGCCAAAGGAGCTCTGGAAAGTGAACTAGAGCGCCTTAGGTGAGCGCCTTCCTTTCGCCAGGTCAAGAAATTAGAAGTTTCAGCTGGAATTTCAAAGGGAGGAGCGATTAGAGGAAGATGAACTTCTGACCCTGTAATGACAAATAACAGCCCTGCAGAAGTACAAATGTGTTCCTCTGAGTCAAACAACCAGGTGGGTGGTATCTCCCCAAAATGACATCAGCAAAATGAATAGCAAAATAATAATTAGAAGGGCTAGCATCTAGAAAAAAAGTAGTCTCAAATAGCTTAGTCTTGAGGAATTATAAAGGAAAAAAAAGGAAGAATTTCCTCTGGGGAGATAAGGCCAATAATAAGCAGAAGGAAAAGCCACATTCATGAAGAATAAAATCTTCGTGATACCTGGGGGGCTGCATCCCTAGGATGCGACTCTTCTCCAACACAAAAATCCTGAGCCTATTTTAACAGGTAGACTTTGCAAACCCTGCTTCAGCCCAGGATGCGCAAGCTCCAAACACGAGTTTGGCAAGCCTGAATAATTTTACACACATTAGACAGGATCGGATCACATAGAAGCAGATTTTTTTTCAGAGTTTTTAAGCAAAGCCTACTGAGCTTTTGAAAGAGAAATGAGATCTGTAGCATCCCTTTTGTTAGAAAATGACAGCAAATATGATGGCGCAAAGATATCTGCTCGCTGGTTTTGGTGCTTTACTTGTCAGGGACAGGGGAGGACAGACCTAGGCTTGGGTGATGCTGTGCAGGCACCTTCAGGGGACCTTCATCTCCAGGGCCATCCCACCTCCCTGTCCCCATCGGCTGCTTTTGCAGCAGAGTGTGTACGAGGAAGATCCGAAACTGGAAGGAAGAAAGCATCTCAGACCAAAACGCGAAGCTGCCCCAGCAGGGAAGGCTCTGAGACAACCTGCCTTCGCCATCGTGATGGAGCAAAGCTCTTCTTACACAAAGCTTACTTTATTTTCTCTTCGGCATTCAGGTCTTTAACTAAAGAAAATACAGCGCTACAGAAAGACACGACACTCAGAGGCATTCTTTTCTTTGGTTTGTTTATCAGCAAGATTAAGATTCCTGGCTGTGGAATAAAGGAATGTCTCGCATTTATTTGTTTCAGGGCATGTGGAGTGCATTTGTTTCCTAGGATGCAAATTCATTGTTCATGCTCTGAATAAAAAACCCCAGTGCCAGGAGGCTGCCGTCAGATTCAGATCTCTTGGCATCGTTTTCGCTCTAACTTCATGCACAGAGCGGGGATTTGATTTTTTCCCAATATTCTACCGCTACGTTTTGTCTCCAAGAAGCTTTCCTAATTTCTTTTTTAAACTTTGTGTCAGCTAATTTCCTTCTTTCTAAACGACCGCCGGAGGCTGTGAGGCTGCGGGGCCAGCTTTTGGGATGTAGGTCACACCACCATCCCTCGTGCGATGCACGCCGGCTGCCTCATCCTGTGCCAAAGCCCAGGCAGCTGCAGGAGCCGCGCACCCCTTTCCACGCACCGGGGCTCGTGGGTCCCTCACCGCCGAAACCTGCGGGAAAGGAGGGAGAGGTGAAGATTTTGGAGCTGACGCCAAGCTCCCGCACCGTTCTCAGCCCAAAGCAGGCAAAATTGGGCGTTGAAATGCAATTGGCTGCGGTTTCTAATTTTATTTATTTATCCATCTTTTTTTTTTTCCATTTCTATTTATGCATGCACACACATAAACGTCTCAAAGCTCACCTACAGCTGCGCAGGGGCTCAAAATTGCACATGGACCAGGAAAGCTGGTCTATCCAAGGGGCACATCTGGCCCATCTTCATTTCCAGTCCTTCTCTACAAGCACAGCGGGCACGAACCCCTTGCCGAAGGCTCAACAGCAGCTGAGCTCCCCATTTATCCCCGGCATGGGCAGGACCCGCTCCCCGAGCCTGGCGCAGGGGCTGCCACCTTGCATCAGCCGCATCTGGGTACGACGTGTTGTGACATGACTGCGCCTGACATGACATGTCACCTTGGGAGATAATGAGTTGGAAATTTGTGCTAATAATTGTTTTGACTGTTCCCCAGGAATGAGTGGGTTTTTTTTTTTTTCAGCAGAACGTCTTGCACCCAATGTGACTTTATTAGGATATTATTATTATTGTTTTAGATGGGAAAAATATCAGTCGTGCCAACGGGAGGTTGGGAGTTGGTACCTGCCATCCCTGCAGCCCCCTGGGATAGCCCTGGATGCCCTGCAGTGCTCCGGAGAAGCTTTTCCCCACCTCCCAGCTGCTCCCCTCCAAAATCTGCTGCCCCAGACGCCATCACCTTCCCCACAACCAGGACCTTGCCACTATCACTAAGCAAAGGATTTGTATTGCTGTCTATAAGCATCTGCAGATGGTCACAGGGTTTCACCTCATCTCAAGGCGCAGGGATGCTGCACCCAGAGCAAGTCCCTGGGTACCGGGTGCTTGCACAGGGCGTAGGGCATACGGGGGGTTATCAGCACTGAATCACAGCGTTTCACTTTGCATCGCAAGGCACTTGAATCCTTAATTGGCACCAAGTACATTTGCTTTCTCTCTACCTGCTACGGGAACCCTGGAGATTTTTCTAACGAGCAAAGCAAGCTACTGCTGGTGGATTTTTCAAGTTCTCGTAGCTTTACAAACTACATTTGCTCTAGGCAGCCATTCATAATAATCGACTTGAAACCACTGCTCGCACAAAAAAATCTTTGCATTGTCAGCAACACACCTCTTAAATACCGTACTGCCATCCGTCACAGCTCGCCATAACTTGTCATTTGATTAAACGCGCTCCAAAACACTGGCTTGGAAGTGCGCTTGGCCGCAGTCAGTGGGTTTGCGCTCCCCTCTATTAGAAAGCTGTGTGATGTGACTTAACGATGGAAAACACTCATTACGGCAGTCACTTGTCAAACACACTGGATTAGGGAGTCTATCTTTGCCCAGAACCCATGTAGAAACGCAGTTTCTCTCCATTTGGCTCAGACGGAGAGGCTCCCACCAGCCAAGCTGCTTCGTGTTTTCCCTCCCCAAAGCTCCTTCTCACAAAGCAATGCCACTATTTTATCATAGAATCACAGAACCAGAGAACGGTTTGGGTGGGAAGGGACCGTTAAAGGCCACCCAGTCCAACCCCCCTGCACGGAGCAGGGACATCTCCAACCAGATCAGGCTGCTCAGAGCCCCATTCAACCTGGCCTTGAACATATCCAGGGATGGGGCATTCACCGCCTCTCTGGGCAACTTGGGCCAGTGTCCCACCACCCTCAGCGTAAAATATTTTGGCAGCCTTGGTCCTACATAGTTTTGCAGGTAAGTTTTCAGAGGTGAGCAGCACAAGGCAGCGCAACCTCTCCCCAGCACCAGGTAGGACTCAGGCCAGGGCTGGAAGGAAGATGTTCACAGCAGCTTGGGAACAGGTAAAAACAGTTTTTCAGCATCACCAACTTGGGAAATACAGGCACTAGCTATTCTGTTCCCAAATATCTTGAGCAAGAAGATGCCATTTTTGTAGTTGAAATATTTTAACGCATTTTCTGCGGCTCTCCTGACCTCAGCTTAACATCTGGCCTGAGTCCTGCTCGGGGCCTGAGAATCCATCCTGTCCTCCAGCACTTCTGCTCCCGGGGGCTGTAGCGGAGTCTCCAGCCATCTGGACCACCTCACATGGTCAGTCTCAGTCCCCAAAACCCAGCAGATCTGGTCACATCCTGGTTTGGCCAGGCTCTCACAGCAAGGTCGGCAGTCTTTCCCCAGGTCTAGAAATAGGTCCCTCCAGGAGCAGCCAAAACATCAATATGAAGACGCTTACTCCTTATTTATTTATGATTTCACTCCTTCCATAGGAGCTGGGCAAATTCGCCCATGGAGACAGCACTGTGCTCACCTTCGCTATTCCATCACCAGCAGCTGGCTTTGAAAAATGTGAAATAAAAATGTGAAATTCCCAATGCACACCAAAGTTCCCATGGCTTTCACCATCACAGCCTTGTGCCGTCGCCTATGGGATGCTTCAGAAACCCGTTTTTCCTCACAGTTTCCCAAGAGGGAAAGAGAGATATTGAATAAACTGAATGTGAGATTATGGGAGGGTTTGTTTTAGAGGCCATAAAAGAACTTTAATGAGGTCTGAGCTATAAAAAAAGGCTCGTGTTATGAGAGAGCCCCATCTGAAAGGCTGGCAGGAGCTCGCTGCTAACAAAACACAAGTGTATCTTAAACCCGCTGCTTTCACGTGGCTATTACAGCTGGGGCATGTGAAAAGCCACACTGAAATTTAAATAAAATATTTAAGGGGCCCTAGAAACAGGCTGATGTTCACAAGGTTTGTGCTTCGGAGCAGGGATGTTCTCAGCAGGGCTGGGTGGGTGGCAGGTCCCATTTTGTATGCCTTTTCCTAAGCATTTTCTGCAATTCCAATATTTTTTTGCAATGTTTAGCCTTGCAACAGAAAATCAGGCTGTATTTGTGCACAGGATATATGAAGCATCTGACAGATTTCCCCCTCTTTGAGAAATAGAGATGTTTGATCCAGACTGGAATAAAAATGTGAGACCACAGTCCGTGTTGGCAAAGGGAACTCCCATCCTTCAGCTGACGTGGTGAGGGATTTGGGGTGTCCAGGGGTTTTCTCAGGTAGGGTCAACAGTGTGGACCATGGGGTGTTGTCCCCTTTGTCACCATCACCTGGAGCCACGGGTTGCAGGGTGGAAGCTCCAAGCACCAGGAGCATCTCTTACCTTGGGAAAAGGTCACTTTTTCTCCAACACAATATTTAATACAAATCCAAAGGTAAGACACGTTGAAAAATTATTTAAAAATTATTATAAATGAACAGGATATGGAACAACTTCCAGGAAAGCCCAAGTTGCCACAGTGTCACTGAAGCAGCAGCTCCAGCATGGGGGATGAGGCTCAGCATGGCCCCCATCTGTGAGAAAAGCATTTCTGCATTTTAAGATGCCCTCAGAGAAATCAATACTGGAACAAAATGGGATTTTTTTCTACGGGACAATTTTGAACTTAAAATTTTGCCCATGGCACAGAGAAGAGGACATGGGTTTTCTGCTGTCTTCTGGGTGCTGCACATCTCTTACTGGGAGCTCATAGATCCTCGGCACATCCAGCCCACCCAGCCTTCCCACCACCAACCACATGGCTTTGGGTTCAGGATGGGAAAAAAAAACCCAGAAAAATTACGATTACTTGGAAACAGTTGTGGCAAAAGCAAGTCAGAAAGTTAAACAGTTTAGTTTTCCTCTTCAGACAAAACCGAGGAGGAGTTTCTGACCACACACGCCCTGGCAGAGGTATTTTCCTGGGAAAATCAATCCTCCCCTCCCAAAAAACCTTAGGGAGAAGTCAGTTTACGACAGTGAAATAAGTTATTTTTGCAGCGTTGAGGCCCATTTCAGTTCGACTTCTGAATTTACTTTTGTATAGACTCTCATGTTGTTAAGTACGGTGCATATGCCTTAATTAAATAAACTATAGCTCTTGCAGCAATATTTTATCAGGAAAACCCAAACAATTAGTTCTGACATCATTTAACTTCTTTCTTTCGCTTTTCCTTGTCAAAATATTCATCCAAACTGGCACGTTCTCACCGAGTATTTAGATTTTTGCAGACATTTTTACAATCTATTTGCATTTTTATGGAAAACTCTCCCATCTGTTTATTTCCCTTTCGCAATCGCCTGGGATGACTCGCGGCAGAGAGATCAGCGAAAGCCCAACGGCGCCGGAAAAGAGCCCGGACGACGGCAGCGTGGCTTTCCCCGGGCTCCCTCCTCATGCTTTCCCCTCGAAGCTATTTTCTTATCTGCTCGGAGATCCCGCTTGTGAAAATAAATCATTCAAGACGTCCATGCTCTGCAGGCTTCACTGACTAAAACTTGGCAAATTCTTTGCAAAGCTCAAAACAAAACCCTCGCCGACACAGGCGCTTTCAAAACCTGAGGTACAGACGCAGCCCAATGTAAACAGCACATTTTTCAGGAATATTTTCAGGTAATGCAGACTACTTTGACAAGCAGAGCCACCTTTTTCCCTTTAAAATTAAAGAAAATAATAAATAAAATAATAAAGCAGGGCTTTGACGCCCAAGTCCCCACTTGGACTTGTCTGGGCTCTGCGCCCGTTGCTAGTTCCTTACAGAAGATGAACTTCTTGAGGGTATTTCTGCCCTTTTCAGCACATTTGTGTCGTGCCAAGCTGTAATTCAGCTCCCACAGCGTGGCCGGCGTTACTTTAACGCATGGATACAGCAGTGATATACATCCCGCAGTACTCTTTGCAGAGCAAGGGTTGAGGAAGGGGACGTATCCCCAAATAAAGTTTGTCTCCTCGAGACTGCCGTGTTTACGACATCTTCCAAAGGTGTGAACTTTTACACCCCACTGCACAGTCAAACGCATTTTTTGAGGCGGCCTGTGACAAATTCCTTCTCTGGGCAGCTCCCTGGCCAAATGAAGTATTTGCTGGAATTGCCGCACGCTGCCAGTGTTTCACAGCCCAGCTCTCGGGTTTCACTGTGGGAAGGGTGGCTTATCCTCAGAACCAGGAAAATCTACAAGAATTAATGCTAATAATATATTTTAAAAGCACATTATTTCGTTTAAGAGGTAGATTACAGCCAGCGTGCCAAATGAAACGCACCGATGATTAAAGCCGATGTGAAGCTCCAGCACCCGCCCAGTTGCTTCCAGTGCTTTGCAGAGATTTTGATATTATTTTTGGTGGCAATAGCATCAGGCCGGGCACTGCCAGGTGCACGCTTTGTGCCCGCAAGTGCCCAAACGCCCCTGCCACCAACTCCCAACCCACCCCGGGGTGTCTGTGCGCTCCTGGGAGGGAAATCGGCTCGCTTGGACCAAGGCGGAGAGAGGTGAGAAAATAATAGTGCAAGGCTTGCTGCGTGCACGTGGGAGATGTTGAGAGCGGGGCTGGGCAGTGGGTTCCCCCCAGTCCCCATTGCCCCCAGTATCGGGCTGCAATGCAGCGGGACGGGCTGTGCCAGGAGTGCAGGCTTCCTCCACCCTGACATGTGCCTGCAATCATGAGTTAATAATCTTTTCCTGAAACCACTTTATACTTAACTTTTCTTTTTCCCCCTCTGGCATTGTTCCTTCTCTCCCAAAGGAAATGTCCCAGCCTTTATTGCTGGTGCGTATGGAAGGAGGTCAGCACGAACGATGCTATCGCACGGGGTGGTTCTCAGCCTAACTAACTGCAGATGAGAGCAGTTTGTGCGATTAAACGTCTATATCTGCATTGAAATTACATGTGAGACAGAGCCAAATAGAAGTTCTGAATAGCCACTTGCAAGAGCTAACGCAGGAAAAAAGCACATAAATACATTGTTAGGGTCACCTCACTTCTCAGGACTTTGCAGAGCGATTCAGACAAACACAAGCGTCGTGGTGGAGACCCACCATAGCGTGGCCCAGATCTGCTTTGGCCTGGGACACGGTTATTTACAGAGTTGTTTTCTTCTCTATTGCAGTCAAAAGCAAATATTTAGACATTAAGAGATTAAATAAATCCAGCAGTGCCATAGTTTGTTCACAGTTATCATTTCACAGCAGGCATTTCTAAATCTCCTTCCATCTACCCACCCCTCCGGTCCAGTGAGGTGTTGCTGGCCTGCCACAATTTATTTTTTGGGTATTCAAAGCTGCTACAACCACCGGTTTTCACCTTCGTCTCACGGAGAGGCTGACATGCCTGGCTGAGCTGCACCAGGGACATCTCGGTGGCCCGCACGTGGCCACCAGCCATCACCAGCTCGCAGCCAGCCCCGATTTTAAACACGGTAATTACCGGTTTTAAACACGGTAATTTTGACTTCCATGGCCACTTCCCAGCCATGACCAAGCACTGAGCACCCCCAGCCCAAAAGGTTTGCACCCAAACATGAGTTGCCACGTGGCATCTCAAAGGGCCATCAGGGCCACCAGCAGACTCCAATGGCACACGCTACAAAAATGTAGAGGGGGATGGTCCCTGCGCTGTCCCCGCAGCTTGAGCGGCTCCTGGGAGGGCTGTGGGCAGTGCCAGGCATGCGTGTCCCTGGTGTCACCCCAAATTGTGCTCACACCTCTGTCCCCCGCGTTTCCACAATGCACCGACAGCCGTTTCCCGCTGCTCTTGGTTTGGCTCCCTTGCGCAGCCAGGTATTCTCCTACGTGCTGAAATAACCTGAAAGAGCCTCAAGTGCTTTTTTCATTTCCACTTGTAACCATTTGCATGATGACAGTCATCAGATCATAAAGGCCGCGGCCCAAACTCCGCTCTCAGAAAAGGCACGGCAGCTCCCGCTGAGAGCAATTCAAACCGCAGGTTTGTCTTCACGTGAGCTCGGGCGACTGAGAGTCATTTGGAAAAGATAATAAAAAATCATCGTATAAAATCATGGATGTAATTTGTAGGAAAGAATCCGTTTTGGCTTACCCATAATTTCACATGATCGGGCAAAAGTAGACATACATCCTATTTATGGCTTCTAGGAAATTTCTCCTTGCCCAATTCATGTTAAACATATGGATTTCATTTTCTCTCACACCTGGCCATATATATTTGTTATGAAATGTTCATGACTCTCTGGGTTATGTGACCTGTTCCCAAGATGATTAGAGTTAAATGTATTTCCTGCTCTCCCAAATTCCATATAAACCGAATAAACCAATCCATAGATCCCCAGTGTAATATCCTGAGCCTGCAAATACACGCACACAATAAGTCGGGGAGGAGGGGAATCGTATCACTGCTCTCCATTAACCAGCAGCTGCGAGGGAAAGGTAATGAGAAAAAGAAAAATCCTGGTAATTCAGGGAACAATACAGACAGATTTTTGAATTTTGTCTCACTTCGCCGCACTCAATGAAAGCACTAAAATGTATTTATGCATCTCTCCCTGTTACACGGATACGGCCCAGTTTGAGAGGCTCAGCAAATGGTGACGATGCTCTCGAGCGCGTCAAAATGCAGCAGGGTGTCGGGGCATAATTTCATTGCCTACGTAACAATATATGCAATGATGATGACGATGGTAATGGAATCATAGAATCACAGAATCATAGAATGGTTTGGGTCGGAAGGAACCTTCCAAGGTCATCACCTTTGAAGCAGTAGTCCAACAGGTATTCCAACACCTCTGCAAGGAGGAGGGACAACAGTAGTAGAAGAAGAAATAATTTTTTTTATATATGTACAGCTATAGTAGCACATAGCCCAGTGGCACGAAGGGCTCAAGCAGGGCTGGTGACCCCGATCGCTGCCATTCCTGGGCCATCCAGTGACAGCAGTGATGTTGGAAGCAACAGAGCTGCAATTGACTCCTTCTCCCCAGAGACCTCTTTGGCTCAGGACATGACCCAGGAGCCATTTTTTTGGTCCACAATATGATATTTATGCAATTGCTAATGTTTTTAAAATGGAGGGTGTTGAGATTTATCTGTTCTTATATACCCTCTATGGAGAAAAAAATGAAGCCTGGTTGGCCTGGGGATGAGGTAGTCTGTGTAGGTCCTACTCATTGACATCTGCAAAGAGGGCTTCCTGGTGGCCACCTCCACCCTGGGGCAAGCCCACAGCCATGGCCTCGGCACAGTGCTGAGCAGAAACTTGGTTGGGGCTGACGAAACCTTTTTGCTTAGCCAGATCTCACTAGGTGTGTTCAAAACGTCTTCTTTGTCTGCACATGCAATGCTTGGGAATGACTTTGGGGGTTTGGAAGTCAAACAAAAACTCTCGGTGAGGTTGCTTCTGTGTGGGATGTCACCCTGCGTGCAGCCTCGTGCAAAGGGCATCCGTGTACGGGATGGGGTGGACCCCTGTAACAGAAATCCCACATTCGAAGTTATTATTGCAGTGGTATCGCAGGCTTGGAGGGCACCGGGAAAGGACAGAGCGCTGCTTGATGCTACAGATAACTGCACCCGCTAAACTGTGCGTGTCCCGTGGTTTCAGAGACGAGACAGGGCAGCGGCCTACGGCCACGCATCGCACCCCAATGGCCCTGACCTTTCCAGGGGCTGGGAAGCAAAGTCAATTCCTCTTCAAAGCAGCGGCTGGCATTTACGGCCTACACGCCCCATAAATACAGCCCTCTGCTTTTCATCCCAGCTGCTGTCCCCAGCCCTCCACACACCCGTCTGCTCAGAGTACGGCACCCCTAATCTGCTGATTCCAAGTCATACGGGGACAAAAACCAACTCCAGCAAAGAAAACGTGGCCTTAGGGAGGGAGGAAAGAAAAGAGATGGGCCCAGCACCGTAGAAACCACCCCTCCTTTCCCTTGAGAGGTTTTTCCCTTCGAGGAACTGAAACAAGAGCTGGAGGTTTTGCAATGACTCAGTGCTGATGTAGTGGTAAAAAATACCAAGCGAATCGCTTCCAAAAGAGTTTAGTTGGATGTCATTATTTCCTGTTGGTAGACAGAAGGAGAGTGGGAAAAACTCCTGTTTCGGGAGCCAAGCGCTGCAGAGGAGAGCGATTAGCAGATGGCATGGAAATTAGCTCATTATTATTAATTTGCCAGGCCTTTACCAGTTCATGAATTGCCCTTTGAAAGTTGAAAAGCAACGTGTGCATGTGTACAAAAGAAGGCTTCTTTTGGCAACTCGTCTAATTAATAGCTGTGCCACCCACCGCATGAATGGAAGCCGTCCCCACCTGCCTCAGCAAGGCCCCGCACCCGGATTTGGGGGCGAGCCGGCTGGAGCCCCAGCTGGGATAATGCAGCCCCTCTTTGCGGGATGCTGCTCAATAGGAAACCTCCACTTTTTTGTGTTTTTTAGTGTGCTAATGTCTTGTTTGAAGGAGTTAATGCTGCAAAAGTTCTTTGTTGGGTTTTTTGTTGTTGTTGAAGGTGATTGAATTGGCTGTTTAACAGGATTGCATGTGTATCTCTCTATTGATTATTTGAAAAACGAAAAGTTAATTTAAGGCAAACCATACTCCAGTACACTAAAACCTCTCCTCCATCCTTTTTAAAACTGAATTTAGTTTCGCCTAGACTGTGCTTCCCAACTGGTTGTCCACATCCTTTTATTTCTTTCCAGAACATCTCCGCCCTGTGGAGCCGAGAAGAGAACTTGGGCTGGGGAAGCAAAGTCAGAACATTTAAATTTATAGCGACTACATACCTCGAGTTGGAGCTGCAATTTGACTTTTCGCCCAGCTCCTCTGTATAAAAGCTGCTGCAAATCACAGAAATAATAATTAATAATAATGATGTTTCCAAAATAATTGACAACACAAATCACAGGTTTGGAACATGGAACATGGTTTCTACACGGATTAACTACTCTAAGTCATGTAAAAATCATCCTCTGCAAGTGGGGGCAGCAAGGCCATGGCATGGGGTGCATTTTTCTATCCTTTACCAGGAGCCTTAAGCAGTAAGACAACATTATTTGATAATTAACGCCCTCCCCGGGCATGAACACCACGTATGTGGGCCTGATTGCTGCCGATTAAAGTTGTCCACGGAGGAGATCTCCCATATGGCTGCTTTCCAGAGGGAGGAAAGCAATAGTTGTCATCAGCAAGAGTGGCACTAGGAGGGCTGTAAGTGACACAGTCGCTGTCGTTGTCACGTTAAAACCGCAGCCTCATAGCTAGAGACAGGGCTAATTGCCTGAGCGCATCGCCGCGTGTCAAAACTACTAATTGATTTCCTCCTCATTAACGCCGCGATGCAGCTCCAGGGCTGTATCTCAGCACACGCTCACGCGCTGCTCTCCAGCTCTGCCCGGGGTAAAACGCTCGAAAGTCTGTGCATGTAAAGCCAGCAAAATGAGTCACGGAAAGCTAATTAGAAAGCTTACGTAAATATAATGTCAAAGCATAACACGCGCTGGGGTCCAACTCAGCGGTTACTGCAGCAGGTTGACTTGATGCTGCCCCATGCAATGATACCACCTTTATTTGGGAGTTAGATGCCACTCCACGTGGTTATGACCATTTTTGCTGCTGGAACACTGTGGATGTGGACCAGCATCACCCCTCCGCAGCTCACCAGGAAGCAGAGAAATTTTTGGTCCAGGTCGCAGCAGTGGGCATGCTCACTTCAGCGCCTGGCGGAGGAGGATGCACGGGAAAAGTCTCCGGATTTAAGGATTGATGCATATGGATGAAGGAACGGGCATCCTCTGATAGCATGACCATTTGGTACCCTCCGATTATCCAACGTGGAATTTGATGGCTTTGATTTGGAGACGTGCATGGAGTCCTCAGGAAAAGCTGCCTTGAAGTATCGCTGGAGCGCGATGGAGACGAGGGGCTGAATGATTACATGTCATTCTCCAGACGGAAATCCTCAGAGAAGCTACAATGCGCTTTGTAATTAGAGTTAATTAACACTTTTGCAAATTGGTCTTTATTTAAGACCAGCTGCTGAGGAAAAAAAAAAGTCTATAAGCCCATAAAATATTAATTAGCACAAGTGGCTCGTCTGCTAGCACCAGTTTCTGCGTGGATGGGCGTTCGGCAAAGGCAGCTTTGTCTCCCAGGACAAAGAGCTGAAGAGCAAGACCTTGAAACAAATAAATGCCAGATTTCAGCCCTGCCTCACAGACCCCCCGCACGCACATGTTGCAGGTAATGGGGACAAAGCCTTGCGCTCCGCAAACGTAACCCAGCGCTTTGGACGAGCAGTATAATAAACTTGTAAGTAGTAGAGATGCTATATGAGTAGGATTAAAAGGCAAGGTTTAACGTGCGTACGTTAACCTGCGCTGTGGCAGAGCATGATGTCAGGCGATGCTGACTCCGGTCCCGTTCCCAGGGATTTTTTCCTTTTAGATTTCCCGTAATGTGTGACTTACACGGGGCCCTGGATGTTGAGGAAGAAGGGTAAATTATAAACTATGAGGCAGCCTTTTTGTCAAGGTGTCCTGTCTACGCACTGTGGGAAAGCTGGAGGATACCTAGATTAAATATTCCTTTTCTCCATCTATAAATTCAGATTATTCACAAATTTGTAGAATAACACAATGCAGCAAAGCTCCCTTTCCCTGCAGCAACCCCCTTGCTCCCAGAATTTCCCAACTGGGAAATTGTTTCTCTCTGTTGCGTTGTCTGTATAAACTTACCCGAGAACTTCATGACAAATATGATTTAAAACAAGGATTTGTGCCCAGACTCCCCACTTTCATGCTTGTGGGATTTTGTGCTGAGGCCACAGCGGGGCCGGTTCCTGTGCGGCTCCGCTCTGCTCTGACTGAATGAGGTCACGGGCTTCTCCGGGCTAGAATGATCTTAAAATTATGTGACAGAAACAAATAGGAAATATTTAAAGTTAAGGCTCTGCAAGTACTTTTATTCAACATAGAGACAGGATTGCTTGGAGTTTATATCTGCTTGCTAAAAACCCCTTTAAGAAGCTTGGCTAGGGATAAGAAAACCTGCAGAAACTGGTTTTTTCCTCCCTTTCGTGTGGAGTCTGCGCTTGCTGCTGCTCCTCTTAGGAATTGTTGTTTAGAAGACGGTACAAAACCAGCCTGGAGTTTGCAGAAAAAAAACAAACAACCCACACAAACAAACAGCTGCGGGGAAAGCAAAATGAAATGTGAAAAAAATCCACAATTTCAGTGGAAATTTTCAAATCCACTTTATAGTGAATTCCCCTGAAAATGTCAGCTCCTTAACTGCACCAAGGCCATTAGCAATTCCTGTTGGATTCAGCGAAGAGTTTCAGCAAGGAAACAATTTCTTTGCAAAAGGAAAAATATTTAATTCCAGGATGGTTTAAAGGATGGAAGTTGCTTGCCTTGTAGTTGTATTTGGGTTTCAGTGTAAGTACAGAAAAAATGTTTTGGAAGATTAAAACCACCCTAAGCTGAAAAAAAAACATTTCAGGTCAACACCAATGTGGTTTTTTTTCTTTTCTTCCTTTTTTTTTGCCCAATAGTTTCACAAACACTGGGGCAGAATGAAAGAAAATGGTTCAAACAAGTGACTGTGAAACACGGAAACACAAAATATGAAATATGAAACATGAGATGTGGAATACGAGACAGGCAGTTGCTTCCACTGGTGTTAACCTACGGATCTGCCATCTCCCAGCACCGCTGTGCTGGGGCTCTGCTTTCCAGCACAAGCTGCTCAGTGAAGACCTCTGTGTCCCGTGCCCCTAATTTACTGTCCTGCTACAAATTTTCTGCTGAAACGTCCTGTTTCAGCAGCCCATGGTGTTGTTCAGCAGAAGACAGGGTTGAAGACTTCCCGGAGCAAGCGGGCTCCTCCTAGAAACCTGTATAAAGTTGGATGCATCCATGGGTCAATGGAAAATGAAGAGAAGAGGTTGTTGAACATTGCAATCACTCCCTTTGGGGATGATCATTCATCACCTTGAGAAAGCAAAGGAAGCACAAGTAGTTTAGGGCATGCACTGAGATATTTGGGAATGTGCTTGAAAGCAGTAATTGGGAGAACGTAGTGTCTCATGGACCAGGAAACCTCTTGTGGTCAGCGGTGGCTGGAGCAGAGGACTCACCAGCTGCAATGTGCTTTGAGCACCTTCAGGAGCCCAGGCACCCTAAGGAGCTGTCTAGTCCCAGGAGGAAGAGATCTGGGTCCTCCCAGGACGCGGCTCTGCCATCCCCGGCAGAGCGAACCTCCCCGGTGACTCTTACAAGCATCACATCTCAGCAGATGACATGATCTGAAGCGACGGATGTAGTAACACGTGCTCGGCCGGCGAGGTTCGTGCCAGGTGAGACAGAAGAGGAGACACTGGTGCGTACCTCAGGAAGGTGTTAGACGCGGCAGGGATGGAGCTTGCGTTTCTACAAGGCACAGCAGAATGTCAGAACGGCTCCCGCACAAATTAATGTGAAGGGAAAAGTGCATTACAGGTCCATTACTGCTACCCACAAAAGACAAAACATTGGATGCATTGAGTGACAGCTCTGGAAAGTCCAATATCTGCGTTTTCAGAGGGTGAAATTCAAGCCTGAGCTACAGCAGTGCCCCATCGAGACAGAAAGAGCATGTATCCCATTCCCATTTGTATGGCCGGGGGGCTGGCTCTATAATCTCAAGGCAAAAAAAAGACTCCTGAAGATTTAAAGAGGCTTTGGATCAGGCTTTGAATGCCTTTTCATTTTACTCTATTCATATATCAAATAGAGCTCTCTGGTCTGAATAATTGCATTTTACCTGCTGAAAACATGATCTGAAAACACAGCAATACTTTATTTCTTCTGATGGCACATAAAGCATAAACATTAGGTTTTCTAAAAATAAAAAAATAAGCCTCATTTTTCTCTTTAAATATAATTTACAATAGGAAACATTAACTCATAAATCATAGGCACAAATTCAGATAGAATTGAAACACTACACTCAGCAGCAGGCAAATTATACCCAGACCACTCCATCACCAAGTGCTCCTTCCAAGGGCATGATTGGAAATATGTTCCTCATAAGGTAAGTTAATAAAAAAAAAAAAAAAAGAAAAGAAAAGCAATGAAAGAGCCCAAGAGCCGTGTGGAAGGAGACCCCCAGCACCCCAGCAAAGTCAGGCGAAGCCCCTGCAATGGAGGTAGGGTTGGGTCCAAGTGCATGAGCTTGGCTAGCAGATCCCCCACTCCGCTGGCTGCCGTCACCCCATTTCTCTCCTCAGCTTTGCTTGGAAGTTGTCAACATCATTAGCATTCATGAACACTAATTTATTAAATTCCTATTTATTCCTTTACACCTCTGAAGTTGCTAGCTCTTCAAACATCGTAATCCCATGGGTAGGCATCTGTCCCACTCTTCACCTGCGCCTCATGCGATGGGGCCTTGGGCCTGCTCAGGGACACGGGTGGCCCTACAATCCCCCAGGGATTCCATTCCAGCGCACCCATCTGCCGAGTCACTTGGTAGCTCGGTGCAAAACCAGTGACAAATTATACAAATACAATCATATGTATTCTCCTTCTCATTCAGATGTATGTGTGAGGGCCTTCAAACTTGGGTTTGGGGAGAAGACAGGGGAAAGCACCAATATTTAGCGCCTCTAAAGTAGCTCTTGGCACTTTCTAGAAGAAACACAGATTTAACAGCTTTACTAAGTACCTGTTTCCTCTCAAACGTCCTCATCTCCCAGCAAGTATTTAATAACTGGTCTTTATCAGGTGGAGCATCTCTAAAATCTGGCTCATGCTCCAACCCTCCAGCTCCTTTCTGGTCAAAACCTACTGTTTTCTGATACAGGTTAATTATGTGCGTGAGGTTTTTTTCCCCTTTGCAACGTGACTGACCCAGCAAAGAAGGATGTATCTCAGAGGACGTGTCAGCGGCGGAAACAAAAACCAGATGTGGTTCAAAGAGGGTGAAGGGGAACCTTGAAATATTTTCTGCTTGTTCAACGCCCAGCTGCACCCTGCCACCCAAAACCGCGGCTGGGAGAAAATTGGCAGATTTGGGGGAATATCTTTATAGCCCAGAAACGGGTAAATACCTGTAAGCAGCTGGAGGTGTGCGATACCCCAGGTTTTGCCAAACAAGGTACATAAAGTGCATTGCATATTCCCCATTTGCTTTTCTTTGCGTTTTCTGCAATATTTAGGGTCGCCGGGGCAGGGGTTCCCCTTCCCAGCGCAGGCTGCGGTTCTGCACTGAGGAAGGGAGATATTTCTGGGTATTTGTTGTTTCTGTACGTTTGGGTTGCTAGGATGGACAGCGTTGCTGGTACATGATGAGAGGAGCTGGGCATCCCTCGCCCAGCCTGGCACGAGGAAACAGCTGCGCAGCCCTGGCACAGCCGCGCAGCTCAACACCAACATAAAAAATCCTCTTTAAAGCCACAAAAAACTCCAAGCACAGCGAGGAGGAATGTCCCCATCGTGCTAGCAACGTCTTCCTTCTGGCCGGCAGCAGCCATGCGCTGCGTTTGCTTTGGGGCTGTAAAAATCGCTGGCTGTGGCCGTTGGGGAGGGGGGATTTACGGCATGAGTGCCCTTCCCCTCCGCACTTACAGCAAATAACAACCATATGGATTTTTTTTTTTCATGCCCTGCTCTGTAACACCCACACACAGGCATGAATAATGCAGCTGCGCAATGCGTGCAGCACACGCTCCCAGATACTACAGATTGCTTACGGGCCAAATACTATAGATTGCTTCTATGCCAGCCATGGTTATTTTGGAACTCTACCTGTCATAGAATCTTCAGGTTGGAAGAGACCTCCAAGATCATCAAGTCCAACCATCAACCCAACACCACCATGCCTACTAAACCACATCCTGCAGTGCCACATCTACACGTTCTTTGAACACCTCCAGGGATGGTGACTCCACCACTCCCTTGGGCAGCCCGTTCCCTGCTACCTAGATGAATAAGTGAGGGTGTTTCCGAGGGCTGAGCACCCAGCACTCACCCGGGCTTGGAAATGTCGGCCCATTGCTGCCACTTTTGCCAACTGTAAAAAGTCTGATGTGTTTGACACAACATGTGCAGGGGTTAGGGTTTTTTTCCCCAAAATAAAGGTGAAGCAAGGTTGTTAAGTGAAGGCAGTGTAAGTGTACGCTGATGCTGAATTGGGATTGTGGAGAGCAAAACCAGATAAAGCCTGTTGGAAAAGAAATGCTGCAGAGCAACAGAAAGTTACTTTGGTTTTACACCAAGAAACCCCTTCCAGACACACTGGGATGTGAATAGTGGGGATAAAAAAAAATGCCAGGGTGTGTGCGTGGCTCATGAGATCTCAGCCATATCTGGTGTCAGTTTGTACGAGTGCTTGATAATATCATAACCAGGGAGGGTTTAGATGGGAATTTCATCAAAAAGGAGGCAGACAGGGCTGGTACGGCAGCGGGTGTGCTCAGTGTGACAAACCTTGTCCATTTGCCCATGCCATGGGGAAACCCAAACCACTGAATTTGAGAAAGCAGCAGATATGTGAAAGGGAGAAGAAAGGAGATGGTGGGAGCAATGAACGAATGAGAGAGCGACTTCTGCTCAGGGGATGCTCCTAGCCGGTGACCAAAGCCACTGGAGAGATGCTCATTGCCACTACAAGACCTTGGATCTGCTTTGCTTTAACGCGGCTGGTCTAGTTTTAGTCACCCCCCATGTAGAGGTCCAAGGCTTTCAAGGACTTCAGCTTGGCCACGTGCAGAGCCATCTCCATCCCCAGGAAGTTCACGAGACATCGGTCCCCACATCGGGAGCTTGCACATTTATTAGACCCTAGACAAAACCTGCTCATCCCATTTCTACTGCAATGATGGACGATAATGGAGGCAAAACTGCCACTCAACAATAAAAACAACTCCTGAGGCAAGAGCCTAGCAAGGCTGCGCACATCTTGAGGATCAGCCAAAATCGCATTATAACATTAAACATTGCAATAAATGAGCTGAATTAAATCAGACTGAACAAAAAGGATCTTAGGAGAGTTTCTCGTCCAGGTCTTCCAGCACAGCTTGTTTCCTGCCTGATGGTGTTTCAGGCCCCAATCGCATGAAGCTAGACTTTGAATATCCGTTGCATGGACATGCTACAGCAATGAAAAAGAAAAATCAGCGTATTTTTAATGCCGAGACTGAAGTCTTTCACAGAACTTCACTTCAGTGCTCAGCGTGAACAGTAGCAGAAGGCCAGAGGGGATTGCATCATGGCGGTGACGATTGTATCGTCACCACCTCTGCAACAGTCGCCATCATTTCTGCTTGTAGCTAATAGCTTCAAATCCTCCCTCTCAACCGTTAGCAACTTTGTCTTTCCCTCAATTAGCAAAATTGCCAGTAACAGGCACTGAAATTACTCATCGTGCAGCTGCTAAAACTGGCTCACGGGCTCGATAACGAGCGAAAAGGCTGAACCGCTTGCTGTTGCACTGGGCACTACAGGATTAATCCATATTTGCACCCGTTTGTCTCCCCAAAGACACACGCCAATCTGTATTTGGCGCAGTCTTTGCCATCACCGCTGTCCATCCGGACCTGATTAATCTCGTTTTCCTAACGCTGCTGGGCTGAGGCTCACGCAGGACGGACCCTGCAGCAAGCGATGAGGATGGGGAGCCTGAGGTGGCTCTTTCCCTTCCACCCCATCTCACTCCCTCACCTCCCTGCCATGTTATGCTCGAAAATCAGCAAAAGGAGGTGTGAAAAATAACATTACAGGAAGTCATGATGGTATGTAACCCCTGCTCACCTCCTCTCCATCGGCTCACTCCTTAATTTAACACTTTTCCGTTGCTTGTTTGTATTTTAAAAATACCAAGGATATGTTCAGAGGCAGGAGAGGGAACATGAGCCAGTGTTTCCTGCAACATGGGGAAGTTTGCTGACCAACAAACCGCTGGTTTCCAGGAGCCTTCTCCACCCATAAACATTGCTTCTTTCTCCCTGCCGCCTTCTGTCGCCCTGAAAAGGGAAACATAGAGGTTGCTATGGGACGAATGAAGTATTGCATTCATAATTGACTACCAAAACACAGCTCTCAAAGTGTGAAATAACCCACCAGGCCTCTTCCAAAGAACATACAAGACTTGTGCATCCCCCAGAAGCAATTTGCGGCTGCAGACCAGAGCTAGCGTGGCTGCTGGCTGGCAGAAAACCAACCTAGAAACAGCCGATGCCGTTTGCCAGGCTGTCCCTTCGGTGCCTTCACCCTCACGCTCTTGGTGCTCTTCACCAGCCTTTCCCTCTCCCTGCCATTCTCCCACCTCTCCTCCTGCCCACTGAGCCTTACCATGTGCGGAGTAGAGCTGCTGCTGGTGAGTGGATGGGAAATTGGTCTCGCTGTTGCCTAAAAAGCATCTCTGTAGCATCACTTCTCCTCTCTCTGTGGTTGTAACAGAAAAAAAAAATCAGAATCTCAAAATCCTCATGAGCCAATGCTTCCAGCCATGTTTTGCTCAGCCCACATAGGTATCGTATCTCAAGAGTCACAGATATTTTGATTTAAACTTCAACCTTTCTGTGTGGTTGGGAGACCTCAAAACGCTGCAGTTTTCACCGATACCTCTAACCACCAAGGATTGTGAGGACTGCAGACTATGACATTTTGGTAGATGCAATTCTGGCCCAGGGTGGTGGCAGCTAGCTGGGGACAAAGAGGAATTCCCCCGGGAGGACAGCAATGCACACACGCGTGCCATGGGGATGTCAGCCCTTCTTTGGCAGGATGCTGCCCAGGCTGCGGCAGAGGACAGGCTGGTGGAGCAGGTGGTCTGGAGTTCGTATGAGCCTTGCACAAACTTTTCAATCCTCACGTCTTTATAGTGAGCAACAGACCTCTCTTGGCGGTAATGGCACACATTTCCGGAATTTATCTCTATCGGATTGCCTTTGGCATCCAGTCCTATAAAACCTGCCTGTTTGGTGAATGGATGTCGTATGTCTTGAGGCGCTGGAGGGGTTAATGTAATGTGTAACCAATGTAAGATATATTTAATGATCTCTGAAATTGCTTCTGTGAAGCATCCACATAACTGCCACAACTCAATTTACTACAGATCCTGCAAATAACAAATGTAATTACTTTGGAATCAACATAATATTAGGTCAGACTGGCTTATGTTCCCCCACTTTGCTGGGAACTCGTTATAAATATGAACCAAATGTCTATCTCCAGTATTATTCCCTGGCTGTGCTCTCAGAAACAACATCCAACATGACTTCTCTGGGAAAAAGCTTAAAAGCCAGAACGCTGTAATATTCATTTTTGCCTTATTATGGGCCCGTCGCTAAGCCGGGAGATTGCACATTTGCATCAGCAGGTTAAAGGCCTAAACTGTCGATGCGGGTTTCACCGCGTTAGTCGTGCTTAGCGGCACAGTCAAAGGCTGTTTTGTTGTTCTTAGTCCTTGACGTCCCTTGTTGTGCCTCCTGAAGGACAAACAGATGAGGAAGATAAAAAAAATACCATACAATGGGAACGCTGATGCCTGCAGCATCTCAGTCGGCTCCAGTGCTCTGTCTAAAGGTGCTTTCACGTTGGTTTGATTCCTGTTTAATTCAAGCAAGGTTTGGGTCACTGGCAATCATCATGGCTACCAAGTTGGCTGCGGAAGCCTGGATTTTGGGGGCATCTCTCTTTCCCATTTCCCTTGGCAATCCAAGGTTTGAATGCTTTTTCAACTCAGAGGCTGGCGATGCCAGTCTGTTTAACTGGGGATGGTCACCTCCTGCGTGCCGGTGGTGACAGCAGCAGATGGACCCTGGAGGGAGAAGATCCTCTGAACACTGGAAAGCTGGATCAGTCTAGTGGCTAGGGGCATAATTATTGGATAACGTGTGTAACTTAAACCTACTTGAGAAGATTCACCTTGCCATAAGGCAGAGCATTTCTGCTAGCTGGGTGTTCCCATGCGCTTGGCTGGCTTGCAGGTCACACATCGCCTTCCCTTTGAAGGTCATGCAGGAAAAACCCACTTTCAGCATCTAGGGAGAGAAGAGAGCTGCATTCCCATATGCTGAGCTGCTTCATACAACCAGGTTGTCTCTGAGACGTGTGATTTTACGATAAGAATCACACGCATGGCAGTAGGTGATGAGCTCTCCTGCCTGTGTCCTGGTGCTACCAGTGCTGGATGTGGTCCCTCCCAGCGTGCTTCCTTTGCACCAACTGAAGCTTCAGAGCAGATTTTTCTGCACCTGGAGAGATGCTTTTGCCCCACGCATGGCACCATGGTCCCATGGGATAGCCAGCGAGGACATCCCTGCCGCCAGCATCACCCCCGTCTCCCTCAATCAACAGCAATTCCGTAAAGATGCTCCTCTCCCAGGCAAACATCCACAACTGACACCTTCTAATTTTCAGCTAGGAACAAAGGTAAACCTCCTGAAATAAAGGCACAGGGCACAGAGCCGCACACGCAGCGGCGTGGTGACAAGCGAGATAAAGCAGACAAAGGTGCAGGGAAGCACTCGTGTCGCAGCGCTAATAAATAAGGCTCTCCACAGTCTCTCAAGTGGAGAAACATGCTGGTTGGTTCAATAAAACAGGCTATAACAAGAGATTTATATAGAATAGATTGGATTTATTCATTGAGGATTGCATATCTCTCCGCGCAGCAACATTTTTTTTCTGCACCGGGTCCTTCGCCACCAGCGGTTTCTTATCGCTCGGTGCATTTGTGTAGTAGGTGTGGGCTCAGGCGTTCGGATCGCGCTCACAGCCATATTGATTGCAGGCACATCACAGGCATGCAGACGTGTGTGCGGCTTTTCTGCCTCCAGCAATGTAGCTCCGAAATCCCCAAGCCAAACAGTCTTCAAATGCATTGAGAAATAAATGGCAAAATAGCAATTCTTGGCAGTAAACACTCTGCTGAAGGCGGCGCACAGCCTCTCCCACCACCGCTTCCAGGGGCCCCTTTCGCTCAGGAGCTACGCCAAAATATTTCTATAGTAGGCAAAAACACAGGTTTAAATTGCTTAGGATACCATTTAGACTAAAGGTGGCTTAAAATATGATTTGGGGAGGCTTCCTATAACCTGAGTGTGGGCCATTTGGAGCTCGTTCGGTCACAGAAAGAGTCCACGTGCAAACGTGAACAACCCTCACACAAAGGCTGAGGTACACACATATACGTACATATATGTTGTGTGCACGTATATATACACCAGTGGAGCCCTGGGTCAGGCCAGGTGCCCTCAATGCCTCTCCCACAGCCCCTGGGCAAAGCTATGGGAGGCTGAAGGGGTCGGCCCCATCCCCTCTCTCTGCCTGCCAGCCCCGCAGAGCACATCCTAATGAGTCAAATTTGTCATGGAATCACAGAACGGTTTGGGGTGGAAGGGACCGTAAAGCCCATCCAGTCCCAGCCCCCTGCCCTGGGCAGGGACCCCTTCCACCAGCCCAGGGCGCTCACAGCCCCGTCCAGCCCGGCCTTGGGCGCTGCCAGGGACGGGGCACCCACAGCTCCTCTGGGCAACCTGGGCCAGCGCCTCACCGCCCTCACAGTGAGGAATTTCTTCCTTATATCCAATCTAAACTAACCTTCTTTCAGGTCTAATTTTTCAAACTAGTCTAAATTCAGTGAGTTCTCATTACAGACCTAAAAAGTTATTTCTTTTCATTTCTTCTATGCTTTGCAAATACTGTGGTCATTACAGCACAATTTTTTTTTTTTTTTGGTAACGTAACTTTCCAAATTTTATTATTATCATTTACTCAAAATAATTTGACCAGAATACTAAACCCATATGGATGGAATGTCCCACTCCGTGTATCAAAGGCACAAGCTTATCCACAAGTATAATCCACTTCAACCAAAGGCGCTTTTCACTGTAATCCAGTAACCATATGTCCAAAAAGTAGTTATCAGTGAAATTTGGCTTTGCTTGGCGTCTTCTCCTCTTCATCATCAGATTACATTTAGTGAAACCCTAACAGATTCGAGATGACCAAAAATCTCCTAAAGAAAAAGGAGCCTGGGTCAGGAGGGCGCAGGGACAGTATTTGCGTCACATGGAAGGACTTGGGAAAGGAGGGGTAGCGCCGGATTGCTCTGCATGAAGAGAAGGATGCGGCGGCATCGTAATGTAAAATGCATTAAGCTGTCAAAATGAAGATCCTGTCTTCAATCACGTCAAGTCCCCCAGGCCTCCATGTTAAATATTGCATCAAGACATTTCCTGTCCAGCATTTAAAAAAAAGGTAGAAATAAAAAACTAATAGGTATCTTCACCCTCAGAGCGCTGGGCTGTCCCCCGTGCAAGCATCACCTCCCAGTGTGACCCAGGGCCTTCCTTTGTGAAAGATTTCTCTCATTTTTCTCCCATAAATGAAGTCAGTTGGTTAGAAACCTTCCCAGGTTTCTGTGCCTGCAGGCAGCCCCTGCTTTGCACCTAACGAGCCACCGAGTCCTCTCACCTTAAATAAGCCCTTTACTGCAAGGCCTTCTCCTTTCTTCCTTCAAGCTCGCCTACCTGGGGATGCTCAGAGAACTTAGTCTGAATTAATTTCTAAAGTGGATTAGTTAAGCCTCATTAAATCCCTGTGTAGACAGCCTTTTTTCAGAATTAAGGTGGCCTTAATTGAATTTACTCGGGAGCTTAATTGGCTTCAATGAGCGCCTGGTGCACCTTGCAGGGACAGGCCCAAGCTGGGTGGGTGAGAAGGGCAGCACCAAGCCGTAAGCATTGGCAGGCCACTCAGGGACGGCCACCATGGCACCATGCTGTCTCATCCCAAAGAGGGGGCAAGGCCCGACCAAAAACATTTGAGTGCTACATTAGGCTTGAAAGTTTTCTGCAAAGGGCATGGCCGTCCTTCGGCCTGCAGCCCAAAGTGAGCCCAGGTGACAAGAGGAGGAACCGCAAAACCCATGTTCTACCAGGCTGCTAGCAAGCAGCACAAATAACTCAACTACCCCTTTTTAAAAACTTTACAGCTTCCTTCATAAAAAAATAACAACAAATCCTGCTGAAGAAGCGATTTCAAATTATGGATTGCAGTCTTGCTTCTTCTGCTTTGATGGCTGCCTATGAACTCAGGTTATTTATATCATGTTTTATATATGTGATATATCATCTCCAGCCTGATTTGGGGCAATACAGCCTCAAATCTCATGCATACTAACCTGTATGGCAGCGTCTGAGCACGCCAGCACTTCTCTCTAACTCGTCCTCTCTTACAAGCCCCGATGCGATGGTTGAAGTGAATAAAGCACAAACTGGGACTGCCAAGCATCCCAGTAGTGATCTCCATTTCCAGGTGTCTCAGAAAGCAGGAGAGAAGTCATTCCAAACTGTGAGCCGGAGATGTCACGTCAAGGATGTAGATAAATTTGGCCCCTAGAATAAACCTTCTCAAGCTGACAGCCATCTCCAGCAAGGTGCCAACCCATGACAGGGAAAATAAGGGCCCAAGCAGAAACCCTCCCTCAATATGTTCTCTAGAAAGCAGTAAAAAATGTCACACCCCTCTCCTCAAGGCCATAATTTAATCTGGCAACAAAAGCTGAAAGAAAGACAGATGTGTCTCACAAATCCTGACCATCAACACCCCCTTCTCCCCTGATACAATATTTGTATTAAGTTGTAAAGCCCCCGATTAAGGTACCCAGGAGCTGTGACACCACCAGAGATGCCACACTAAACAGCTTGTACGGAAACACCCGTGGAAAAGCAATCACAGGGAAAGGCCCAAGCAGCGGAGATTAGCGGCGGCGTTTCGAGCAGCTTTACCTCCTTGTCGCTGGGTTCGGTTTTAATGAAAGCTGGAGCCGCGCAGATTAAAGAATAATGTCACAGAAGGGGCTGACAAAATTGAAAAGATCCATCAGATTAATTACCAAGCTTAGAGGAGCTTGACCATTTATCAGAAACAAAAGCCTTGGGCCACTTGCAATTGAAATTATGATATCTTCTCTAATTTTTCCACTTGATCTTGTAAAACCAATTCACAGGGATGGTGCAAAGCCCAGCAGAAGTTTGCGGGGAGCCCTTCCCCGCTACTCGCTGCAGATGCTTGCCGGATGCTTGCCAGCCCTGGCAAACTCGTTAGCGTCAGCGGTCGCCTTCACCCTTTGCAGCCCGCTTGTTGCTTTTTATTGACGTCTTGCATGCCAGCCCTGGTTGCTTCCCAGTCCTCGCAGAGACCTTCCTGTGCATGTACTGTCTGAAATACTGCATCAATATTTATCGTAACGAGAATAAGGAATATTTCAATCTTCAAACACCTACCTTGGTGGGGTGACATTAAATAAATGAATAAATAAAAGATCTAGGCAGTGAATCTCTTAACCCCAGAGCACCATTTATTCAGTAGAGGAGAACTAGGAGGGAAGGAAATACTGGGGCTCCAGACCCTAAACCAGTGATCCTGAATTAAAATCCTCTGTACGATCTCCCGCAGCTTTTGAATTCACACATTGCAATTTCCTTTTTGGCCGTAATAATGAGCGTAATGTTAATAACGTAGGCTAAGCTTGGTCATCTCATTGCCCAAGCTTCCCAATAAACCAAAGGGCTCCAACTCCCAGTGTCACCAGCATGTTTTGCATGGTCCCCACGGGGAGCAGGACAGTGTGTCCCCATGGGCACCGAACCCTCCTCAAAAAATACATTTTTAGTAACAATATACGGGTGCCATTTCTGCAGTGCTATTTTATTCACGCTCATCAGAAGGGTGGCACTAATTGCAGGTGGGATATAAATACCCACAGCAACGGTAGCATCCATGGGTGATGATGAAGAGAGCTTTGCAAGCATGTTTTTTTAGCCGGGGCCAAGCTCCTTCACAGGATCACCCCACCTGATGTTGCTCTGCGACTCCAGCAGTTATAAATCCTGGAAGCAATCAATGAACCTCAAGCTTTTATCCCAACCTGCAGCCACAGTGGGTTATAGAAACCCATACGTGCTCTTTACTGTCTGGGGCATTTCTATCTTTATGTTTAGTGCTTAACACCAACGGAACTGATTTGCTGTGTATTACTCCGGGGGTTCGCATAGCTCAGGGAATGAAAATAGACCCTGGGTTTCTTGCGGCTCTCCTGGCTGAGTACAAAACCATCGCAGTGATACTGTGTTTGCCAACGCTCAAACCCAGGCAGCTCCAGCTTTTTATTGGAGCCCTCCCCAGAAATTCACAGCTTTGTTTTTATTACCTGTGGGTTTTGCAGCACCCCGAGTCTGACAATGAATTTGGCCAGGCAGCGTCCCAGGAGCATGAGCCGCACGAGAGAGGAGATTGATAAAGCCATCGACAAGACGCGGCGGTTTGTTTGCAGGAGCAACAATTTACCTGCCTCAAAGTGGCTTTTTTTTCAGCTCCATCCCTGAGTTTTAACTCCCGCTGACACTGAACCAACCCAATCGGGATGCTGCCAGCGGGGACATCATCCCTGTCCTCTCGCCCAACATCTGTGAACCAGCCCACGGCAGTCTCGGGACAGCGTGCCGGGCCAGGGGCTAATATGACCACAGGAATATATTTTCTTAAATTTCCTGTAACACTACCATTCCTCTCTCTGCAGCCAATACCCAGGGACTCATGTTTGCACTGCTCGTTGCTGAGCTGCTCGCTTCCTAACGAGCTCATCATCCAAAGCAGTGCTTAGAATCAATTACCACCATGAATGCAGGAGATGCTCTGAAACTCTACCCCCTTCTCCATTACATATCCTTCACGCTAATTATTTCTCATTGTAGACCATGGGTCAGGGAAAACAACATTATTTTATTGGTAAGAATGTGTTTCCCCTTGCAGGCAGTATAAATATGGTTTAAAACATCGATAAGTTTTCGGCACGCTCTGCCTATGCAAGATTTGGGGGTAGACCAGTTATGGGGTTTGTAGTTGCTTGGGGTTTCATGCCTCATTGGAATGATGTGCAAAGTGTGGTGCTGACGAGCCTGGATGGGTGCTTTGCCTGTGGCTCTCAGACCCTGCTTGAACAGAGCAGCCACAAATTCAGCTTCTCCACATCCTACTGCTCCCCAGCATCTTCCAAACCCGGAGCCAGGAGCCCCTCCAACATGTAGAGGTGCAAAGGAGAGGTACTGAGCCCGTGCACCCCAATCATTTCCCTAAAGGCTGAGCACGGCTGGGGCTCCCAGCTGCAATAAGTAACATAGACGTGTTTCTCAGGACTCTTCATGCTTACACCAACGCAAGCAGTAATCATATTTTTAAGTTTCCACTAAGCAAACCTTCCATATAATTTGCTAAATTTATACCAAACACAATAGTGTGCGTACAAAGGGGGATCTAAGTATGGAAGTTACTGTTTTAATATAATTGGCCTTTTAGATTAAAAGGCTCTTGTAATAACCTTTTTCCAAGAAGCAGAAAAAGTCATAATTACAGAGCAGTCACACATGACAGATAATGTTCCAAATTTAGAAAATTAACTCTTCCTTGGATTTTCAGTGGAGCAATCCTTGCCTGGCTGCAGTGCCAGGATCAGGTCACTGATACTGCAAAAAAAAAAAGGTATGAAGAACAGAAAAGACAGGGTGACGTGGGGCTCCTTTCTACTGCAGGGTCCTGTGCCCAACTCTGAACGGGCACAGCAGTGCCTGTACATCCCAGAAGACCTGGCCACTCCCAAAATTGGGCTTGCTGGTCCTAGAATCATAGAACCATAGAATGGTTAGGGTTGGAAGGGACCTTCAAAGGTCATCTAGTCCAACCTCCCAGTAAGGAGCAGGGACATCTTCTTTGGCATCATCTGGTAGACCTGCTGTTGCTAATTCAGATTAATCCAAATAAATGAGTGAGAAAACATGGCACAACTTTAAAGACAGTGTTTTCATGAATACCTTTTAAATCATTAAGAAGGTACGAACTCATCTACCGAGTATAAAGGGAAGATTTTCATAGCTCTGGGGTAGGGATGTGTCACCTATCAAAGCCAAGCTCACAATTAGCCATAGCACAAACAAAATCAACAGCCTTAATGCTCCAGTACCAGTGAAGTCAATTTACCTTTAAAATACGGTAAGTGACTCTTTGATGAACAATTCCCCTTGAATATGGAGGTGCTACACAGTGACCTCAAAACTTATGCAATCCTAAATTTAAGAGACTAATTTCAGGGGAAGGCAAAGGACAAAACCCTTCAGTGGCCTACAGCTAATTTTTCAGTAACTTAGGTTTTTTCCCCCCCTTCGCCTTGGATATCGATACTTTTTTGTTGTTGTTGTTGGATTAAGTAGACTATCAACCTACTCTGGCTGTGTAAGCATTTATTTTTAATATCCTGCCTATTGTAACACATATATTATACATGACAGTAATCACCGTGCTCTAAAGGTGAAACCGGTTCAGCGAAGCCCTGAAGGGGGTCGGGGCTCCCAGCAGAGCAGGGCAGACCGGGGCTCCTGCTTCGCGCGCTTCGTGTCCTGTCCCACGCCATGTCCCACGGCAGCTGGCCATGGTGGGAAGATGTGCAGCGCACGGTGAGGAATATAACGGGCTACCGTGAGGGAAAGGTGCAAGGGGAGGTATTCCTCGCTGCTCTCCCGCTGCGTGTTTTGTTGTAAAACAAGTATCAGGAGATCTCATCGTAATGACTCAAGGTGCTGAAGGGAGACAGAAACATGTGCTAGTGCCTTGACAAAGATCAGGAAGAAGAGCTGGCGATACAGAGACGTTCTGGCTTTAATTACCCTCATGTGATAGTGGATGTCACAGCAGACCGGTGCTGGCGCCGTAGCCGGTCGTGAATTTGCACCTTGGGAGCCCCAGGCAGGACCAGCAAAGCATCGCTCACCTCCCAGCAGCATGTCCTCAGCTCAGGTTGTTTGCAAGGACCGATGGCGACATGCCGGTGCATTTCTGCTGTCACCGCTATTTTGCCACCCAGATAAATACCCCAAAGGCTCATCCTTTGCCCTTGGTCCTTCCTCTGTCATTGGAATGCCCGGGATGATTTTCCTGACTTACCGGTCACCGATGCTGTGCCAGATGCTGTCACTCCAGCGTGGGTTTAGAGCTGTTTTTTTCACCATGGCCTCAAACCATTTCTGGACAGCTAGGGTGAGAATTTTAACACGAGTTGACTGGCTCAGGTCAGTGAATCGCATCCCCCAACCATTTAACACTGAGCTGGTCCACATCAGATGGGCTCCGCTCACACTTCTCTTCATTGCCACACAGAAATGAATCAGAAGGTTAATATTTAAAATTTATCCATCACAATATCATTTTTTTTCCTACTTAGCAACATGATGAAGGCATTTGAGATGAGACAACCATTTCCCCTACACTCCCCTTAATTTTTTTATATCGGTTTCAGCATTAAAAAAAATGGGACCAGTAAATCAGACAATTAATCATTTCAGTCTAGGAAAGATCCAGTAAATCACCCAAGTTTTATATCTCTATTTTTTTTAACTTATGCCCAAGAGCCTAGCGACTGAGTCCATGTGCTATTAATTTGAAAAGAGGCAGTTCACATATTTGCGTAATGACCTCAGCAGCAATCTCAGCCATGCAGACCCAGGTGCGCCGCGTAAAGAGCGAAGGAGATGACTGCACCCCTCCGACACACAAAGAGACGATGTGTCAAAACAAATGTCAGGATTTGGGATTCATTTCGCCTGGCCCCAGCAAGGCCCGGGTTTGATTTATTGGCAGCCCGTTGCAGTGCACACACGTGTGATTTGCCGGAGACTAAACCAAGGGCAGCGCTTCCACGTGATTATTTGATATTTCTGCTAATTAAAGTGAGGAAACACTTTGTCACACACCCATAGCACCCGCTTTACTGGTATCTCTGGTGTTCTGCACACAGCGCGTGTGGGAGCTGGCACCCTGCCAGGCGCTGACCACTCGCCTTCGGGTGATGTTTTAGGGGACAGAGCTGATGTGGCACAGGTGACATTAAGACAGGACAAGCCAAAGCCATGTCTGCCCTCAGCAGCGTAAAAATTGACTCCAGCTGAGCCCCGTTTTGCCCTTTTCTCCTCTCCTGCTTAACGACCCACACAGAGAAAATCTGATGAGGGAGGGGATGGAGATGAGCCATTGCCAGGGAACCAGCTCCAGCCCCTTCCCCACGCTGACCTCTTAAGGCCCTGGAATAATAAAGTGCTCATTTCCAGGGCTCACCGCTCCTTGCCCCAGCACGCCATCGATCGCAGCCAGCTGCCGGAGCTGCTTGGACTGGGAGAGCAAGGAAACCTGCATCCTCGGGCTGGAGCATCGGCTGGCGGGAGCCTGAAGATGCTCGTACAAGCCCATGTGGCCTCTTCACCTTCCCAAGCTGTTGCCAGCTGCCAGGAATGACTGTGGGCCCCGGGATGGATGGGCCACCGTGTAAAATCCACGTGGCTTTGGCTTCACCTGAAATCCCCAAATAGCATTTGAAAGACTAAAAAAAAAAGAGTGGGTAAGGCTTTGCCCTCCTCCTAGCCCACTTGCTTGTGCATCCCATTTCTCTAACGCAGCTAACGGTGCTTCTGTATTTGGCCTTCTGTATTTAAAGATCCTCTCCTGAATTAAAACATCTTTTTCCCTCTATTTTGTCCTCAGATAAAAAATACAGTGCATCATTAAGGAAGGGCTTTGGCTCCTGTGTTTAGACATAACCTCAGCTCCTACCTCGCGAGGGTGGTGGGGCTTGAGCGAGTCCTGGAGATGCTCCGAAGCAGAGCAGTGTGAACCTCCAGCCGCGGTCAGACCGGCTGCGGCCTCAGGAGATGTCAGGCAGACTCCCGCCTGAAAATCGCGTCTGGCAGCTGAGCTAAAATGGGAGAGGCCGGCAGCGCTTGGCGGCTGGGACACCGGTGCCATCTGCGGCACGGCTGGGTGGTCGGGGACGCCTCTACCAAAACCACCACCACTCTGCACTGCGGTGCCCAGCAAGGGTCTCAGAAGGTCATTAAATTTTATTCCCTACTGCAGATTTTCACTGTTGCCCCCACGCAAATTTGATGCAAAACAAGGGGGATATACAGAACTGAGGATAAAAGAGAAATAAATTGTCTGGGTTTATTTTAAAATACTATTTTTTTGTGTTATTCCACAGCATCCTTGTGCAATCACAAAAGGGCATCTTGGGAGATTTTCCAAAGAGAAAAGAACAAACTATTTATCACGCGTGTGCATGTTGGGCATCGCCATGCCAGCTGGGTCGGGTTTGGGTCAGCAGCTAAAGGCTCTTGTCTTTTGACCCGCAAACAAGACTTCACCATCACGAGGCATAAACCAAATTTGTTCTTGCGCGGCTACGAAACAAAGACTCTTGGCCCTTTTCTGGCCCTGAGCTGAGCATCTTCAGTACGGGATGAGTGACAAATTGAGGCTGAAACTCAGGAGGAATGCTCTAGCAAATAGTCCATGCGTTCAAGCAGAGAGACCCTCACTGCTGAGTGGCACCAAAGCTACCAAAAAAAACCTACAAAACCAAGAAAAATACGGCACCTGGGCTTGCAGCTGCGTGCAGCAGCTTCATTTTGGCTGAGAAGTAGGTTGCCCAGGGATTACACCCAATTATGCGGCAGCAATGGGAATGACTGGGTTTGGAAAGGAATGCCTTAAAAACAAAGCAACGGACACAGCTTTCCAGATCAGATAATTGAAACTAATGTGCTGGAAAGCGGCGTGGTACGGGTCGATGGGCACGTCTTGGGGACGGGGATGGTGGGGCAAGGCAGAGGGGACGGGCAGGCAGGGCTGCAGGCAGCCAGGTGGCTGGTCATCCCCGGTGCAATTCTTTTCTGGCTTAAAACCGCCTTTTGCCAGCTGAATTTTAAGCCGCATTCCGGGGCGGTGAGGGAAATGGTTTGCTTTGTAGCGACAGGCGGGCGAGGGCTGCTCCCGAAGCCCGGCAGCGAGCAGGAGCAATTAAGTCAGGCAGCCCCCAGGAAACTGCGTGGTGAGGAAAACGTTGAGAAATAAATTCTTCCCACCTCAGCCCAAGCCTGAAGCACTGGTTTATAGCCAAGGTGGCAACCAGCAAAGCCAAGCGTTGGGTGTTCCCCTCGTTCCCCATGCAACGGGATGAAGGTTTCTGCCCTAAGGGCACAGGACAACACCAGGACCCCAGATCTGGGTGCTGTGCACCCTTTTTTGTGACACCAGGGGGGCCCCCAGCACCCTGGGGCAGTCTCGGGGTGTCCCAGGCCTCGCAGAGGAGTCCCCACCGCACCTCCCCACCGAGGCTCCGGCAGCAGGAGGAGAAACAGCGACGTGAAAACCTGCAGGGAAAGAGCCCGGCAATTACAGCACACAGCAAAGACCCGCGCCGCGCCATGCGTTCCCCTTCGTCTGCTCGATGTCATCCTTGACAACACGCTCTTGATCATCCGCTCACGCCGCGTTTCCCAGACACGGCTCGGGGATGTGAAACGGCATGTAAAATCCAGTCTGCATTTTGAACTGTCTCGCAAAGCTCCAGGGATGTAATAAAGGAAAAGGTGCATCCAAAGCAGCAAAAAGGGAACTGGCGCTTGCGCTGGGAAGCTGGCAGTTATTACCAGTATGAGCTGGGGTTGAAAAAGCCAAGATGACAGTAATTCTCCTCTGCCTCTACATTCCTGTCCACGGCAGAGGTAATTGCCATTCCAAAAGTTGACATTGACTCACCAGGCTTTTGCAGCAGGAGGAACTGGAAGGCAATTTGGAGGCTGAGCATGGTGTCTGGTGAGTCCAGGCCTGGCATGGCGCACAGGATCCTGCCCAACCTGACCGCCATGGTCAGGTTGGGCATCTCCCACCTCCAGAACTGCCAGTAGAACGTTGCTGTAATGCACAACCAGGGCATTGGAGGTTTTATTGTGCTGTGCTGTAGAGGTGGGAGCCCAACCCATTCCCCAGGGACCTGAAGGCATTGATGTGGTCCTTGACCTAGGCCTGGGTGATGGGATGGCTTCCCAAAGCCAGGCTTGTTTCACCCGGAGAGCCTGCGGAGTCCCAGCCAGGCTCCGCGAGACATCATTTGTGCATTTGTGAAAAGTTAAATCCACTCAGAGCAGCCCAGAACACTGAGCAGAGCCATTTGGAGACATAAATTATTTATTTACTTAGCAGCCGTCGATGGGAAGCACAAACAGGCCAGGCCAGCGCATGTAGGAAACCTCCTCTTGAAATGTTTACCCACCCAACATGAAGCCTTCTCTCTACGGGGATTATTGCCACTGTTACCACGCTTATGTTATTAACGATATTTTTCTCTGAAAACCCTATCCAAAGGCCAGGTCTTCATCGGCAGGGTAGTTCTGGTTTCTGCAGCCAGCCATCGCCACCGTCACCTGCAAACAGACCAGGAACCTTCCCACGCACTTGCCTGACCCCTCTCAGCGCTCACTCGGTGGCTGCCCCATCCCTGAGAAGTTTCTTCTTCTCCAGGTTCAAAGCCAGGTCTCCAGGACGTGTCTGCTCCTGAAAGGATGAGTTTATAGGACTTGACAGGGTTGGCTTTCCTCCCTGCAAAGGAAGGAAGTGACTTTAAGCTTAAAAAAGCAGAGCCATCTGGCAGCACACAGCTGTGGAAATATTATACGTCTAATTATTTATAGAGGTACCTGCGCAGGGACGAGTTCAGTTCTTCAGCGGTCCATAACTACGTCAGGAAAAAAAAGCTTGTTTGATATAAAACCAGCTCTGCAGTTCTTCACGAAAATATGCACGCTGGGGGCTTGGGGTGGGGGAGGCAGCATCGTTTTCCTTGGTATTTGCAACCTCAAAGCAGCACCAAGTTTGTTTTCTGCTGGTGGTCCCTGTATAGGCCGTGGGTTTATAATAAGACCTCTGGCATCTGAAAGCCATTAAAGTGTACAGCCACAGCAGCCCCAGCCATTAGCAGAGGCAAAACAAAGCCAAGCACAGCCACAGATAATTAACCAACTCTTGTTTCTCCTTAAATCAATAGCAAGAACATTACAGGAACAAACAGCCCGGCGTGTCCTTGGGGACACGGCTGGCCGCCCCCAAGAGCTGATTTCCAATGGAAATTACGCCGTCCGTCCTAGGCTTTAAGATCAGATTTCCCTTATTGGCTTCTTGGAGCTATTTTAATCCATGGGGAAGACCTCAAACAGAGCTGATTGTGGTTTGGAACTACTGGCTTCGAAATTTCAGGATGGGGAGGGATGGATGAGCGCTGTGGGGTCTAGTCGGGGCTTCCCCATGCTGAGGGCAAGCACTGTGCACAGGAGTGAGAGAAGAAACCTTCTCCAAGTCCTTGGTGGAGAGAAGGGAGGCAACTTCTGCAGAAATCCTGCTGGAGCATAAAAGCACATTTTCCTTTGGAGAAAACATTGGTGAGGGAGAATTTCCTATCAGCACTGAAAATCACGTCTAAAAAATTAGTGTAAGCAATAACTTCAACCCAAGGTATCTTGGCACGTAGCTCAAAGAGGTGCTGGTGTTCCTCCCGTCTGATAACCGAGCTGTCCCGCTCCCCAGGCTGCAAACTCCTCGCGGATGCTGGTTTGGGATGCCCGCAGCGGAGGGCTGTCCCCTCGCGCCCTCGTCCCCTCGGCCGCAGCATCCATCCCCAAAGCTGAGACACGAAACCAGGCAGGAGGAGAGACCTCAGGGAGGGGACGTAAATTTAGTGAAAGCTTGTTAAGTGCTCCCACTACCTTAATTATCCCAGGAGCAGCGATTTAGTGCCTATGAGGGAAGTGTCTGTTTCTGGGTTTCAGCAATAACTGCTCGTGCATTCCAAATTACCCATTATAAATTAATAAAGGAGATGGGAGTTAAATGATAATCATCCATGATATATCTCTTTTCTTCCTGATAAGAAAACAGTATTAGTAGGAAAAAAAAATTATATGTATGTATATAAAGAGTATATATATACAGTAACAAATTTTCAAAGGGTTTCCCTTACCAGTACCACCTAAACTGCATTTTTTTTTGCAATGCCTGAGATTTCAGCACGGGGAGAGCGTGGGCCTGAGGACAGGGCTGAGAGTTTCATTGGTGACACCAAGGCACCCGCCATTTCAAACCAGCGTTTCCAAATTGTGGAGATGGCAAATTCATCAGCTGGACCAATGTAGGAAGAAATGTTCCCATGTTTTACAGGAAAATGTCTTAACAATGAAAACAGTCACTTTTACCCGTTTTGCTTCCTCTTTTTGTAGGACAAAGTCTTACAGCCATGCATATTTTCTAAGAATAAAAGTTATCTCTTGCTTTTTAAATTGGAAATTAAAGTCTTGTCAGCTCTGGGAGACCGGGAAGGAAAGTTATAACATCACAGGAGACTGACTGCTGGGAAAAGAAGGGGCTTTCGTCAGATGGTTTAAAAATGCTGTTCTAAGTCAAGACAATCTCTTCCCAACACTGGGTGAACCTGACGTCTCCTAAAAAATCAGCACCACACTTTCTTAGGCCAATGCATTACAGCCAGCAGCGTGGATGAATTCGATCCCAACCAATCTTTCGGCAAAATCAGGAAAAAACAGAAAAGACACTTCTGTTTCCTTCCAGCACCCAAGTTTGTTTTATTCCACAACACCAGGATGTCAAGGAAAACTCATGAGAAGAGAGCTCAGTCACAAAATAGCTTTTTTATTATTAATTAGGACCCTGTCCTGCTACTTGATGGAGCCTTCTCTCAATTCCTGTGCACCACAACCCACACCCTTTGGTTTTTTAACACCCTCAGGCCCCAGAAGTGTTCTGCAGTCCTTTATTTCACGCCCGGGCTATCGCCCCTGCCTCGGCGTCACCTCGCTGTGAAGGTACACGCACAGCAGATGGAGGTTTCTGCTCCGACACCGC
This sequence comes from Chlamydotis macqueenii, assembly GCF_036417535.1. NCBI lineage: Eukaryota > Metazoa > Chordata > Aves > Otidiformes > Otididae > Chlamydotis > Chlamydotis macqueenii. The sequence goes on along the minus strand of NC_141561.1, from coordinate 2,269,663 downwards.
GTCCTACCTGTCGCCGGTCCAACAATTTAAAGGCATTAAATTCCTCCATCTGCTCAGGCAGCTTGCATCCAGCCTGTGCTTTATAGACTAACGGGGATTATTTTTGTTTTTTAATAAATGAACAAAAAGTTGCCTTATAAATTCAAGGCCAGAGCTGCCTCACAATCTCTGCTGACAAATTTCTGTCAATATTTACTGACGTATCCAGAGATCTGTAATGTTGAAAGTATCAGTTTTTATGAGAAAGCTGCTTTCAGGAAGCGCCTGGAAAAGTGTAGCACACTTTCTCACATTCTCTCATTCATGTCTTTATCCCGATAACATAAACGTGGAATATATACACCAGTAAAAGGAAGAAGCAAGAGGTGCTTGAGTTTCAGCTATGAAAAAAATGTCATAAACACAGAAGTAGGGCAATTTGTAACCCTAGTGAACCTTTTCTGCTTCAAAATGGTGTAAAACAGGAAGATTTCTTTTTTTTTTTTTTTTTTTTGCAGGTCTCATTGGCACCGCATGTTTCCACTTCCTAACCGGTGTTTCCCTTGGCAAGCCCATAAAGAACATCCCTTTCGGGGAGGTTTCCACCTGCCCTCCGCAGCTCGTGAGCAGAAGTGCGCGTACGGGATGCCAATGTGCAAGATTTCCCCGGATTTACCACCGCCAAATACACCAGAATTCAGCGTACATCAACAGCTTGGGCTTTAAATCGAAGGAGCATGTCTTACTACATTATTTATAATGAATCAATTATTAATAGAGATTGCTTTTTTCTCCCCTAATAAACGATTATAAACTCTGCTATAACATGCTGTACCAATATGTACTATATAAATAACATTACGTGTTTCAGTTTATGAGGACTTTTAAGCCGCTCGCTGAGACGTTACCCATCACAGATTTTGAAGTGTTGCGTTCACTTCAAGCTCAGGCAATCAAACTCCTTACTGCAGGTATGTTATTCAGTGCGAGAGAGATACTTCAATAAATCACTCGATAAATATCCGTAACATTTACACTGGGATGTATAAATGAATAAATGTATTTTTTTGCACTACTGGAAATACAAAACCTTTTTCTTTACGTGTTTTCTGCTTTCTCTTCTTTGATGCCAAATTTTGTCCTTCTTACCTCTTCGCGATTCTGGGCGTATCTTATGTTTCGGTTTTTCTCTCTAATTTTAGACCCAGCACTGCAGACCTGAGCTGCTTCTCGTTTGCCCTAACACAACCTTGTGGCTGCTCCTCGCTGGATGACGGTGGCTTTGCTGTGGGTCTGGGTTTGGGGTCCTCCCCAGAGCCCTGCAGTAACTGGGGGTCCTCCTCCTTTGTGAGGAGCAGGAAAACCTCCGGAGCATAATGCAGGAGAATAAAGAAATAAATACCTCAGCTGTCATGGAGAGACAAGGTCTGAGGGCTCCTCTCCCTTTGCTCCCTCTCCCTTTGCTTCCCACCAAAGTCATACTCCTTTTCCAAGGTGTTTCCACTCTGTTCAAAAGGAGGCAAGCATGATTGTTTTACTGGTAATATTGTGTCGCACGGGTCTTGCAAAACAACCATAACTGCTCCCCAAGATTTCCTTAAGCCACCAGGAAAGTCCCAACGCAGTGACAGTGCTGGCTGGCACACGTGCTCATGCCATCTCCGTTGGACCTCTTGCCAAAGAGAATTTTCAGCATCAGCCTTTCAGCCCCGCCCTGATTTTCTTCCTTGCCCCCATGCCCAGCACACCCAGCTCTCTGCCGACCAGGCTGGCCTGAGAATTACCTCCAGGCTTCACCTTTTTTTATCTTTTTTTTCATTTAGGATTTTGAGTCCCCAGAGAACATTCTTCTTCCTGCTGAGCTCTGGGGATAACCAAATCATAACCGCAGACAAACAGCCACAAAACACACAACGATTCCCTGGTGGGGTCTGCCACCATCTCTAGTTCAGCTCCCGAGGGCAGAGATTGCTTTTTTTTTTTTTCCCTGCCATCTATTACTTTACATTGCTTAACGCTCTAAAGCCCTTTCCCTTGGACGGAGATTTTGGGACTGATGGCAGATGAAAATATACTATCCCATATTTCATTATTTTCCACTTACGTTCCCCTTGGCCAGCAGATGTTGTAAAACAAATGTCTTCATTTGAGGGAGAGGCTTTTCTTGCAAAATCTAGCACTAGCGGCTGCCTTTCCCAAAAACTTCCATGCTGGTTAGCACCAGGATATAAGAACAGGGTTTCTAATATCCAGCACCTAAAATTCGAGGCGGCCGAATCCATTGGTGTTAAACCTGCCATGCTTCTGCAAAAGGAGTGAGGGTCATTGCATCCCACCCACGGCTGCCCAAGCAGCCCAGCGACACCCTGAATGCCAGGGCAAAATCCACATGGAAACCTCCCCGGGCAGCTCTGCAGGATGGAAAATTTGCTCTCTCAAATGTTCTCATTAACTTTCATGCATAAATACAAAGGCCCAATCTCTATTTGGCCTAAATCCACATAGTCCTGCGTGCCCCAGAGGCTCCGAAATCCCCAGTGGTTCTCTGCGTCAGCGGCAGTTACTGCTGGGATACAAGAACCGCAATCAAAATTCAACTTGTGTCATCATATCAAAGCAAATTTGAGAGAGTTCATTTTCATTTTAACGCCTCCCTTTTCCTCACTTTTGGTTTTAATAGCACCATCTGCATTTTAAATGACAAGCAAGCTCCCTGCTTTCAGCTCTCCTGCGTGAACCCACGTAACTCGCTGTGCCCTTGCGATCCGCGGTGCGCATCGTATACCTACATCCCTACGGCTCCTCCGGAGAGCTGTGGTTACTGGGTCTCTATGACAACGATGCACCAGCCTTGGGCTGGCTGACGTTGGATTTCCTCCGTGCACGACGCAGCATATCACACCAGAGAGGAATATTTCCCCTCGACTAATTTATAAATCGATCTCTGCTCGGTGCAAACGCGCATGACCCGGAACGCACGACTTCCACAAGCGCGGTGGGTGACTCCAAGCAAAGCCTTGTCTTTTCCTGGTAATAACAACCCCGTGACTGGAGAGTGGCACAGGGCTGTGCGTGATGCAGGAGCTGGCTGGGTGACAGCGATGCTTTCGGCAGGTGGAGGTGGCATGGCTGTCCTGTTCCCAGTGCGTGCTGGCGGTGCCCTTCAGCTGGACACACGCCATGGTGCCTAACCAACCCCCCGATGGCCCTACCCAGTTGACAGGTGTTTTTATTTCTTGGCTTTATTTTTAACCAAAGTGGAGCTCCAAGCCTTTGCTCCCTGGGCTGGTCTCCCCAGACCTGGGACGCTGCCGTTCCCCTGCACCCTGCAGAGGCCATGGTTTGAAGACCTGACGCCATGCCGAGGGACACCAGAGCAGCGCTGGACCAAGAACGGCAGCATTCTGGGCTTTTGACAAAGCTGCATTCATCAATTTAATCCTTACAGATTTTGTGATGCGGGCCTACGTTTCCTTGATGTACGCCCATCGCAGCCTTCCATGCTGGCTACAACAGCCCCAACGCAGGCACCCATCAGGTTATTCCTCACTCAGAAATCCTGCACTGGCTTCCAGCTTTCACCTTTTACATTGCTCTTTGTGGTTTTTGCAATTCAGAGTCAAGGAAATGGGAAATTTCTCAGGACATTCCATGGATGACTCCAGGTTATTCCCACTGGGCAATATCCCTCCAAGCAATAACCACGCATTTGCTGAGACCGCTGTTTCCAACCAGTCGTACAACAAAATTTGCCAGGATGACGCAAAAAACATCTTGCAGTGAGAAGCTTTCTACTTTGTTTTCAACAGGAATTGCTCTGAACCTGTTTTTCCATAGCCAGGAACCCCCAGATGCGGTAGGTGGAAGGCAACGTCCACCGGCCGCAGTGGAAATCTCTAAATTGGAGTCATTTCAGAGGAGAGCCGTGGGGACGATGGAAGAGCTTGCCTGATAATGAAAGACGCCAGGAACTCAATTTGTTTTCCTTAACGAAAAGAAGGTTAAGAGAGGATCTGCTTGCAGCCTCTAATTACTTCTGGAATTTAAATGTGATAATAGAGGGCTCCCCGGTCAGGCAGATGAAAGTACATGCAACCCACTGCCTGTGAGATTCAAATCCAGGTTCGAATTAAAAGCACGTTTTTAGCGGTGTAGGTTATTAACCACTGAAACAACCGTTGAGAAGTCTTCTGATTTGAAAAGGTTTTTTTTCTTTCTCAACCTAAAGCTTTAGTTCAAATAGAAAAGTCCCCAGGCATGTTTTACACAGGAGTTCAGACTAGATAATCATTACAGCTTTTTCTAACCTTATAAAGTATTAATATGCCATCACCCTTGTGCCCTCCTTTTGTACTCTACTCATCAACCAATCTTTTTTCTTTTTTTTCCAGCAAATATACAGAATTTCTTGAACGTGGTGTCAGCCAGGAGGTTATTAGCAATAATGAGTTGAGGACTTAGAGGACTCTGTCCGTACAACACCTTGGCTGAACGTGGTAGGAACCATCTGTGACTGAGAGCGACTGTCCATCGTTGCCATGTATTGCCCAGCCCATCAGCAAATCCCCGCTGCCACCGGAGTTATTTTTCCACCTGGATATTTAAAGGAGATGCTATTGTCAGCATGCTGGCTTGGTGGGACAGCGAGGGGTGGGCAGCCGTGGGTGCTCCTCGCTCCTCTGGGGACGGGCTCGGCCAGAGCCGCGAGCAAGAGCCGGAGGAGCTGCTGGGAGGACTGCCCGTCAGGCTTGCAGGAAGGGAAAGGCTAGAGAAAATCACATTTGTAGCTCTTCCAGTATTAAGGCTGAGCTGCCCACATCCAAAACAGTAAATCCGCAGGGAACTCTATCATTCGTAACATTGCATTTATTTTTACAAAACTGCTGCACGCTACGGTGGTGCAAGTTTAGATTCAGTGCATGGGATTGACGCCTGACCCGTTCTGGTTTGACGCCAGAATTTCATGTTACAACCTCCAAAATCCCTGGGATTTGCAGCACCATTTCACATTCCTGCCTAGACGGTGTAGGAAGAAACCCAGGCAGAGTCCGTTTTCCTCATCCCGCCCCGAGGTGGGTTGTCTGGCGTGGTCCAGGCATGACTAGAGCCTGCAGGGCAGGGTCTGACTGGTGCACCTCCCAGCCAAGACATCACTGGTCTCACCAGTTAGAACCTAATGACATTTCTGCTCATACCCTCATGGGGAAAAAACCTGATAATGATGAGCAGGGTATCTGGTTTTGGGTTTTCCTAATACACGTCCGAAATGTGACTCTGGCTGCACAAGCAAACAGGGATTTTATCTTGGTGAGGAGGGGTTTTTTTTGTCTTGTTTCCTCATAGTTATTTTGTTGTAGTGCTCAAAAGTGATAAAACATGGATAACATGATATTTGTTGCTGCAGGTTCTCAAGGCTGCTACCATAGACACGACACCATTGACACATGCATTGGAAAGCCCTACCAAAGCTTGCCCTTCCAAGCTGCAAAAATAAAAAATAAAAAAATCCCATAATGCTAGAGGAGACTAGCGAGGTGAAATCTATTTCAGTCATGGATGTTGTATGTTTCTCGTCTCTGGTCGGGAAAAGCACACGGCTAGGTAGCACAGGACTAGCGGTAATGGTTTCAAAATAGAGGGAGATGGATTTAGATTAGATATTAGGAAAAAATTTTTTACACTGAGGGTGGTGAAACACTGCCCCAGGTTGCCCAGAGAGGCGGTGGATGTCCCATCCCTGGAAACATTCCAGGCTAGGTTGGCCGGGGCTCTGAGCAACCTGATCTGGTTGGAGATGTCCCTGCTCCTTGCAGGGGACTTGGACTGGATGACCCTTGAAGGTCCCTTCCCACCCAAACCTTTCTGTGATTCTGTGATTCTATGATTCTATGATTCTATGATTCTATGATTCTATGACTCAGAAATGTGTCCAGTTGTGCTGCTTAATTCAGCAGTTTAAAACCAGTATCTCCTTCCCTTGAGCACAGTGCGCTGGAAAGATGGCACTTGCTTTTATCTGCTCCAACATGATCCCTCACACTGAAGCATCAGATGCTTGAAATCCATAATACGGAACCAGCTCCACCAAGACTCACCCAGAAAACACCACTGGAGTATCTCTGATCTGTGGGTGCGTCAGCTCCAGCCAGGTCACAGCCTTACTGGGAGGGCTGGGAGAGCCCAGCCAGCCTCCAAGCTGTGGGTCCCTCACCGAGTCGAGTCACTGCTGCCCGGGCAGGACACCCTGTAGGTGGGTCAAGCCAAGGTGTCAGGGATCTCCCACTTCTTTTGCAGGAACGAATTAAAGCAAGCACACAATCCCCACTGCTAGATTGATTTTGATACTCTAGCTACTCACGCGAGTGCCTGCTGCACACTTCATCTTCATAACATCAGACGGCATGTTAGTCCTCGAGCTGCTGGATTTTACTCTCAAGAAAACTCCTTCTTCTGCCCATTTCAATTACTTCATGTCCCGGTTCACGTAATTCTCTTTCTAGCACATGTGAAGAAAAAAAAAAAAAATCCGAGATTTTCCTTATCTGTTTTATCCCCCTCCTGATATCTATAACACCACACTTTATCAAGCATGTGAAATAAAAACCAGCCCCATCTAGTTCAAATGTGTATCATAAATCAATTCCTTTAACAAGGTGACAGCAAAAATACCCCAAAGCGTGTTTCTCACTTTGTCTTCCCCTTCCCCAAACGTCTCAGGACAGAGATTTTACAGCAATCTCTGAAAATCAAGTTGACATCCTCTGTGTTATTCGTTGTTTTATGTATTTTTTACATGCACACTTTATTTTGTCTCTTGTCCATACCTCCTAGTTGTACTTACTCCCTCAAGGCCATCACAGGCAGTACAAGCAGAGAAATAATTTTCAGGTTGAATAAATTCTTTTAAAAGTAAAACCCGTGTGTGAGAAGCTAAACTCAGAGGAACTTTTGTGTCTGAAAGTGCCTCCCTCCCAACCTTACCCAGCTTTACAGTGTGGTGTTTGTATTAATGGCCTTGCTTTTGCCCACATGGTGAGGCTGTGCCACCACCATGCAAGGTGCCACCACGACGGAAGGTGCCACCACCATGCAAGGTGCCACCACGATGGAAGGTGCCAGCACCACACAAGGTGTTACTGCGATGGAAGGTGCCATCACCATGCAAGATGTTACCACAATGGAAGGTCCTACCACCGTGCAAGATGCTACCACCATGGAAGGTGCTACCACTGTGCAAGGTGCTACCACTATGGAAGATTCTACCACCATGCAAGATGTTACCATGATGGAAGATGCTACCACCGTGCAAGATGTTACCGTGATGGAAGGCGCAGCCATGACACAAGGTTCTCAGTGAGCAGCTCCAGCAGCAGGATGGCCCTACGCTGGGAAAGCAGCGCCTGAGAACCACCCTATCACCTGGAGGTTGGTCTCAGCAAGAGCTCATGCTGCCTTCAGGCTTTCACCACCCCTGGGTGCCTGCATCACTTTCTGCACAGGGACAGCAGCGTGGAGCAGGCCACAGCTTTGGCTCTGTTATAACAACTCCGCTCTCGTACACCTGCAGCCCTGGCTCCAAAGTTTGCTGTTTCTGAGCAGAGCACTGCTCCCATATGGCCATTTTAAAAGTACATATGTAGAACGTAAAATCAGCTGCAATTTCAAGAACGCTGGTTGTGTTTTATATTTTTCACACGGTGCAGCAGGCGGGACGGAGCGGCAGGGATGCTCAGAGGCCATATTCCCCACCAGTACACACCATTCACCAGAGGTTTAGTGATTTTCACCAGTGAAGGATGTGGTCGAGGAACTCTTCTGCCTTTGAAGAAATGACCTAAAAATGACACCTCTGTGCACAGAGCCATTCCCCTTTCCGATAAAACGCTGCTGCTCCTTTTCATACCATGTTTTGGATCCAGGGTCTGCAGGATTTACATCAGTGGCATTTACCTGTAACACCAGTGGGAACAGCCCTGTGGCTGGGACCAATCTCACCCAAAGCTGCTCTACCCATGAAGTTTCTCCAAGCTCCGGCCACCTGAGCCTAGCCTGGGAGCATGAAGGAGTCTCAAAAACTCATTAAAGATCAGGATTGTCTGGCTAAAAATGTGCTGTGAAGAGCAATCCATCCCAACAAGCAGATTGCTTCACTGTCCGCAGCTTGTTATCCGTAATTCCCATTTTTCCTTCCTACAGTTCCACTTTACTCATTTATTTCCTACACACTTCTTGTGCCTTTTATGTACATTTAATTACAAGATTAATCAAACAACTCTAAAGAAGTTTCCTATGCAAATGAAGTTATGAATTTGTGATTTGGGAAAATTTTAAAAACCTGTTCATTCTATTTATATTGAAATATTTTAATGTCTTTTTAATGCTTTGGCCCTGACAAAAGGCATTTTCATTCAAGCAAATAAGATATTGAGCAAATATTATTCTCCCACATTTATTTCTTTGTCAAATAATTGATTTTTTTTAAAAAAAAAATTCTTCTACCTTATAGATAATGTTACAGAAATTACAGATTTGTTCAGTTAGGAGGTGTTTTTCATGCACGCCCCATCATTGTTATAAGCCCTATTTCTACAAAGCGTGCTTCTGCTGGCACTTCACATCTTCGATGCTGTTTTGGTGGATTTGCCGTAAATCCATGCAACCACGTTCCATCTGACGGAGCAGCGTTATCCGCAACGAGGACAAAACTCCGGTGGTGCTCGGTGCCCTGCACCAGAAAAATCCTTCCCTCGCGTCTCCCGGCACATCGATCGCTTCAGCCCAGTTGCAGACGTTTTACCGGACACAGCACAAGCGGTACCCGAGGATCGATGGTGCTCCGTGCTGACGGGGAGGTTTGGGAGCTCGGGAAAATGTTCGGCATCACTTTGATGGTTCGCAGGTTAAGCACGAGGTTCTCGAGGAGTAGCTATTAACCTTCTTGGAAGTAATACTGGAGGTATTTCAAATGCCCTCTCATTGTTTCCGGCTAATTACTGCCTGCTCCAAAGAAAAATCTCTGTTATTATTCAAAAAAAAAGCAAAGCACAATTACCCCCAGAACTTATTCCTGGATGGCCACACACAGGGTCAGAGTTTGCCAAACAGGGAGGAAAGAAATCTTTAAAAAGAATAAGAAAGATCTGTGCGTGGACAGCAGCTTGCCAGTACTAGGTCTGAGTCTAGGCTCCAGCGCCAGACTAAATGGTGGAAGCCATCTACGTGTGAACTCTGTGTCGGTTGGGGGAAGTCCTGCACGCTGAGGAACCTAAAGCGAACGGCCTGTCCCCAGCCAAGCCCTGCAAACCAGCTGGTTTCCACCTCAGAAAAGGGACCTGAGCTGAACAAGCCCCATTCTCAGAAGATGTCACTTCAGTGATAGAAAAAAAAACAACAAATGGGTTGTTAGAAAGCAGTTGGGATGGAGCTAGGAACAACAGCAGGGACCTTCTGGTGGTCTCGGTGCACCCACAGGCAGGACTGGGAAAGGGTGAGGCAAATTAATGGAGAGTGACTTCTCCCAGGTCTGGGTACAACTCATGGCGAAACACTCGCTGCTGGAAGCTTGGAGGGATCGCAAAGCCAAGGAGCATTTATTTTCTGCCCCGACCCCCAGGAGCCTGAGCGAGCGCCCTTGGCACGTTCCAGTCCTGCTCCTCCGATCCTGCCTCTCTACGTGGTTTCACAGCTGAGTTAGCTAAAAATACTCCTTTGTCTTGTACTTTCTAACTTCCTGAGCAGTTTCTCTTTAGACAAAAGTGGAGATCACTGCCAAAATCAGATACTCAAGGAACTCTATCGCTTACAAAATCAACCGTGACCACGTGACAGCTGCGAACATCTGGAATCCATCTCTCCCTGGTGCTCTCGCTCCATGTGGGACTCGAGCATGCTCAAATATCAGCCTCGAGCAGAGTTTGTGCAGCTTTCTCCAAACCGAAGCAACTCCTGCAGAAACTGCTTTGCAGATAATTAAAATTTCTGGGGAAAAAAAAAAATGGAAAAAATGTAACATTGTCAAAACAAACAGGGGAAAAAGAGATTTTTAAACACTTCAGTGATATTTCATCTAAGGAAAGCATTTTCCTTCCTTTGTTGTCAAAGTCAGATGTGAAGTGTTTCTCATCTGTGCGTTTGAACCGAAGAGCTGTTCCCCAGCCACACCATGAGTTAACCCGCACGAAGAGCTGCTCCCCTGGGCCACGCACAAGCTGAGCAGGAAGCCCTTTTGGCAGGATATCTGGTGTCTCGGTGTCCGGAGCTGGGAGCCGGTGCGAGCACACCTGGGTCCCAGCGAGGCGCACGGCCACGTCTCTCCCAGAGCAGCAGCAGGGCCCGTGCATTGTCCTCGTAGCTACCCAGGTCTCAAACATCAAAGAGACGCTGGTTCCTCCTGGAGTGTGAGGTTTGGACCAATGGTGATCTTGGTCGGTGACAATACAGGACGGTGTTGAGCCAAGGAGCAGAGAGCTGGTGCAGGTGGGATGGGAAATACCTCTGCGGTGGTGCACAGGCTCTTCTGGTCTGCAGTGCTGTCCCACTCAGGTAACTTGTGATAGGACAAGAGGAAATGGCCTCAAGTTGCAGCAGGGGAGGTTTAGGTTGGGTATCAGGAAACACTTCTTTACTGAAAGAGTGGTCAAGCACTGGAACAGGCTGCCCAGGGATGTGGTGGAGTCACCATCCCTGGAGGTGTTCAAAGAACGTGTAGATGTGGCTCTGCAGGACATGGTTCAGTAGGCATGGTGGTGTTGGGTTGATGGTCGGACTTGATGATCTTGGAGGTCTCTTCCAACTTCAAGATTCTATGGTTCTATGATTCTATGATACACTGATATTCGGTATACGTGACGTCCCTTTTCTGACAGAATTACCAACACGTAATCCACACATCAGTGCCAGATTAACACATTCTTTTCATTCAGTATTAGGAGAGTAGAATTTTTTCCCCTGCTATACACTCACAGAGCATCACTGGGACAGATTAGTCCTAAAAAGTCCTTATACAATTTTATTGTGCAACACATTGGGTGGGACGCATTCAGGGGGGTTGGCAAGGATCCTCTGCTTTGATGAAAAGGTTGTAAACAACACTTTTACCTGCTGGGAGCCAACCTTCATGCCCAGCTCTCTGATTACACTGGTGGGTAGCACGTTCCCTGTCAATCCTGTTGCGCTGATCCCAGCGCCTAAAATATCCATTCCTGGGATTAGTCCTGCATGGTGAGAAAAAGCAGAATTACACAATTATTGGTGGGCAATCTGTCTCTCTGACTAGCAAAAACGTAATAAATTCATACGGAGGAACGCCTTTATTACACACAACTATGATGCTGCTCTGCTCCCCACGCTCCGCTCGCCAAGAGCATCCCCAGGGCGCAGGGCAAAGTGCTCACCCTTCTGCAGAGGGCTCAAGAAGCAAAGAGGACTTCGGAGCAAGTTCTTCCCTTTTCCCTAACTTTGGAGTTTTCCTTTACCCTCAGGCACATCTCCTGCAGACCTCCCAGGTGACGACGCACAGCTGAATCACTCTGTATGAAATATTCAGCGCGTCAGAGGAGGAAAGCGCAGGAACAGCCAAGCAGCCTCATGGGAGAGGCATGGGAAGAGAGAGGAGGAAGACACCTGCACTGCCGACCGTATCTCAATTAATATTTAAACATTTTATACAGAGATGGGACTCTCTTAGCAGAGTGCTTTGGAAAAACTCAGCGATGTTTTAATTTGGAGCCTCGCTGAGCAGGTTTTACGTGCACAGAGGCTTGCGCCCAGCTCTGCTCCCCTCCCCTGGCACAGCAACGAGTTCCTTCTCTTCAAATTATTCTCGCATTAATTAGACCAGGGTAAATTAAGAGAAGGATCAGAACTCCTGGCCTGAGATGTTTGCAGCCACTTAAGCCAGCAGGAGAAAGAGCTCGGAAGGACAAGAGGTTCCCAGGAGGCCACAGGTTTGCAAAGGGCGAGCACGGGGGACATTTGCAAGCTCCATGCGGCGCAAGAGCAACTTCAAAACAGTAATTCCATATGGAATGGGAGGTTTTAGCCACATGCAAATTGCACTGACAACAACATGAGAATTACGGGTTTCTTTTTTCCCCCAAGTCTCCCACCTGTAGATAACAAATGTCTACTGACATGACAGCTGCCTGCTCTGCTGGCAAAGCCAATTCTCCTGCACTGAAGCCCATTAAGAGGGGCTATGACTTCAGGGCTATTTTTTTCTTTCATCCATATGCTCTGTACTCCCCAAAAAATTCCTACACCCTGAGCCATATGGCTTTGGAGACATCACCCCATCCAAGAGGCACTTCCCTGGGACACTGGGACAGGTCACTGCTCTGACTTACTGCTCGCTATGGCATCTCCTCCCCACAAATTAAACCAGCAATGCTAAAACACCCCTCAAACCATTGCCACAACGCACAGCCTGCACCTGCTGTCCCAGGAGGAGCTCAGGCTCTGGGTTGCACCTAAAAGAAGACCCTGCACCACCTTGCTTGCAGTTCCTCAAATCTTTAACCTCAAACACAGCACTCACAAATGTTCAGAGAGGTAGTTCATATTCCTACAGCAAAAAAAAAGTATTAATTTTTTTTTTTTTTATATACAGCGGTTTGTTTAATCTTTCTTCTTGTCACATCATGTAACTTGTCACCGGAGGGGAACCACTCTTCTCATTGTCTCACGTTCACAGAGAGCCACGCCCTTGCAGCAAGCCGTGCTCTCAGCTTCGGTTTTGCTCTGGTTTATATCCCCAAGAGCTATTTAACAGTTTGCACATTCCTTCCCATAAAGTTTACCCTTTCAGTAATTTACGGCTCAGCTGGAGCAAAGGCGTTCAAAGAGCTGGAGCTGAACTCGTCACCATGCGGGGCAGCAGATGGGAGCACCACCGGCATGGCGGTTCCACCAGCTGCATGGACAACATCATCGCTTCTTCCTGGGAAGAGGAAATGAGGACCTAATCCTCAATTGAGGAATAACACCCCAGAAGGAACTGGGATGACCATGGTCAAGCCCTGGGTTGAACTCCCCAGCACCCACCTGTGCTACAACCTCCTGCCATATCTGCTGTGCAGCAGGGCAGGCGATCATCTGCCATCTCTGTTTCACAAAAATCGCAGATTCTGCGCCAAAATCGTGCTGCAGGGAGGTTGCCTCGTTGCTCAGCAACTGCGTTTGTGCTGAACAGAGCTTGGGGTGGCAGGCAGGGAAAGGGAACGAGGTCAAGATTTGGAGAAAGCGACTTAAATGGAAGAGCAAGCACTGCTTACGGAGACAAGGTAAACTCCATAAATTTTTAGTTAATCAAAATCAGCAGAAAAGTGTTGCAGGAGGAGAAAAATACACTGAAGTTTGCCAGCAGCAAAGCTTTGGGTGGAAAAGTGTCGTTTTGGTTTCCCTCTTCTTCATTGCTCCAATTAGTTGTGAAAGGGAGGGGAATAAATAGCGCGGGACGCATCCAGACTGCTGGGGCAGCACAAGCGGCTGTCGCCTGAGTGCTTGGACCGTGCCAGCCATGGAAGCGTGAAATGTGGCACGGTCCGTGCTTCCCCCCCGAGAGCTGCTGACACCGCGAGCAGAGCTTCTGCTTCATCCTACAAGCAAGAGTGACATGTTCCGGAGAGAAAAACCACTTTTGCAGATTCAGGCATTCAGCTTTCTTTTGGACATTAAATAAATAAAAAGGCCTTTGAGCACAAGAAGATCCTGCCAGGAATTTGCTGGTGTTTTGCTTTCCCCTTGCAAGCCTTGCTGGTGGTGGCCCCCGTAATCCACGTCTCCCGCTCACCAAGCTCACCCCTCCAGGTTACCGCTCCAGAAGCGGCAATTAAGCTGATCCTGGCATCACTTTCCAGTTTGCAGAACGTTCCCCTTAATTATTAATTACCACATTTACAACCCTTCGCTCCAAATTCCCTCTAAAGCTATTGCTGAGCTCTGACCTCCTTCTGCGGCTGCCTGATCCCAGTCCGACCTCCTGCCACCTCCATCTGCGGAGCAGTTCCCGCTGACCGGCGCCCGCAGGAACGTGATCTGTGCACCCATCACATCAGAGCTAAATTCTCGACTTTCCCACCTGCTCTTGGCTTTCCAACCCAACCCTGGTCATTTTATGGTTCCTATTTCTTGCTTTTCAGTAGAAATCACATGCGGTGACTGCTGCTATTCATTACAGAGTGATGGATGGGCAAGAACATGAAGGAAGCACTCCTGATACGGTGGGATTTTTACTCTTAAAATGTACTTTTTGAAGTCATAATATTTCAAAGCGCATTTATAATATGTTTGCAATATGGGTAAAAAGATTACTTTAGTCTCCAGGAAAATGTAATTTTCCAGTAATTGGTGTTCTGCTACAGTATCTCATACACATGCACATCCCTCTCCTCCAGCCTTGCGCGTATTTTTATCCTGTGTTAGACTAAAGTAGGCTGCTGAACTTCCCCAGTAGCTCTGATTTTTAAAATCCCAGTAACTCCTTGAGAAATCAGATTTCCACAAGGGCAGAGAGTTGCTAATTATCGATTACACGCTCCGAGGTTGGGTTCTATGCCAACAGCACAATTTTCAGCTTTTCTGCCATTTGCAAAACCGCCAGCTCCCCACTCCTCCATTGCAGGAGACGTTCGGAAAAGAAGCTATTATTTTCCTAAAAGGTTTCACCTTTGGGATAACAATGGTTTTGGCGGTATTACGTGTGTATTCTTGGAAGTTGATTGATTTGTATTGTAATCGCCATACGTCTATCATCTGCAAGGGCAGAAAATTACGTGTAGACGTGGTACTCCAGGACATGGTTTAGTAGGCATGGTGGTGTTGGGTTGACAGTTGGACTTGATGGTCTTGGAGGTCTCTTCCAACCTTAATGATTCTATGAAAATCAGAGTAATATTGTACGACCTGATGAGACTTTGCTTGTGCTTGGTGGAAACCTCTGACTGAAGCATCTCTGCCATCTCCACAGTGAGGAAGAGATCTTTCTTCTGCTACTTGGGCAAGCAGACAAGGTTTTGGTGAGTTTTACATGATTCTCTGCTCAAACTTCAGACTTGCTGGGGCTTTTTTCTCACAGTCCTACCTATTCCAAGTCTGCAGCAGGAAATGGTAAGTATCTGCTGAAAATTTAATCGCATCATCAAAACCTTTTGGGTATTGTATGAATAATTAACCCAACATGAGTTAACGTAACTCAACGTAGTCATGTTTCATGGAATAATAAAATACAGATATGGTAAAAATTTATTAGTATATCTATAACCTCCTGCTACCTGTACAAGATTGCTCCATCCAGGGTATATTTTTATTATATATATGTATTATTAACATTAAGTTGAGTTTATTCTCATCTCAGCATGGAGCCAGCGCACAGCACCTTCAGGTCCTTGGCACCCGGCAGTAAGTACTGTGACACGCTAACATGCTCTAGCAAGAAACTTGAGGACAAAAGAAAAAAAAAAAAAAGGAAAAAAGACAACACAAGAAAATTAGGAGGTTCTGCATCCTGTCATGATGGAAAATCGTATCAGAAAATATTCCAAAACTCACTGGTGCATCTTCAACCACAGATGAGCTGCCCATCCGCCTCGATACTTTAATTTCATACACTGTCAGTTTCTAAGTGAACAAATATGAGGATGTTCTGGAGTCCAAATATCCAAGTATATTTTCTCCTACTCGCTTCACCCCGATGTTGCTATAATATACTGCCATGCTAAGGGTTAGGGCTGAAAGAGTTTTCTTTTGTTTAAAAGAAACTCAGCTCATCCCGGCTCCTCGCTGCCTGCTGCCTCTCCCAGGGCGCCGGGAAGCCAGCGGAGGAGGAGGAATCCCATCCTTACACATCACCCAGCTATTGCTCCAAAGCAAAGTCTTCAAAGGCAATTATCTTCTGCTTTAACCTTCAACAACCTCCGTTCAAAGGTCAGGGCCCAGTAAATGAGATTTCTGCTCAATTGTCTAATCACCGTTAATCTTGTTAGAGCGATCCTCAGCTCCATCTGTTCTCCCGTGTCTCTTACTTGCACTTTTCCCATTCCTTCCATCTTTCTTCCTCCTTTTCATTTCCTAGGACTCCTCCAAGCATACTTATCTATCTTTTCCTTTTGCTATATTTTGAATTTTCAACTCTTTTTTTTTTTAAAGAAAAATGCATTTCAAATGCTTCCATTTTCTGAATGTCTCTTATTTAAGCTCCAATAAAATTGTATTGCAAATGCTATTTGTTTTCAAGTTGGCTTCCTATATGTCCTAAATCTCTGCTAAATTTCCAAGACCTGTTTTTCCTATGTCCTTTTAATAACTCATTCTTAAGCTCAGACTCAACAAAGCCTAAATACAGAAACTCTTTCACCTTGTCAAGACCTTTCCTCTCCATTACGTCTCCCTCTCCATTAAGTTTCTCTTTGGTTTTGGCCGCTGTTCGACAGTCTCTACTCATGCTCTTTTTTTTACCTCTCCCAATTTTACATTGGCATAGGTGTTTATGAACTTAAAAAAAATTAAGAAACTGTTCTCCAAAAAAAAAAAAAAAGGAGCAGAATTACACTGTGCGTGCTCTTTCGGTTTCAATAGTGTTGATTCAATCAATCGTCTACTGGGATTTTCTCAACTGCAGGAGAAAGAGATGCTTAAAAGGTAAAAAAAATAAACTTTTAAGGCAGTGTGTAGAACAAAACTGGAAGTTTTGAATCCTCAGATATGTCATTTTTGTGTCAAATTGTAAAAACCCCAGGCATTATCCATCTGACAGTATACATGCATACGATTCTATATTTAGCAGCTAGGAGATAAGCTTAATAGCTAGCTTGCCTTTGCCATCAATGGGTCACGTGGCAGGCGTACGCATGGGACAATGCTCTGCTTCTACACCCTGAACTTCTCTTCCCTACTTCATTTGTCTTAAAAAAAGAAAAAAAACAATCATAACTCAGCCCTTGACTCATTTCTTTGAAGGCCTATCTTGCAAGTGTTCAAATTAAAGATGTTTGGGTTTTCCTGGAGGCAGGTTTAGGGTTATTCTGTAGGAGAGAAGTGGGAGAAACAATCTTATTTACCCTGAAACAACACATAAAATATTAACAACCAGCAATATCCTTTTATCACACAGACACCGGTACCTGGTTCTCCTCTTATTACATTCGGTTCAAAGGATTGCTGGTGAGATCAAAATTGAAACCCCTGAAACGTTTTTTCCCTTTGCCCCTGCTTTTCATGCGGGCACGAGCGTTGGTCCCGGCATGTGAGTCTCTCCCCTCGAGGTCAGACATTCCTGAGCGGCTCTTCCGCTCCGGCT
Source organism: Chlamydotis macqueenii (assembly GCF_036417535.1). Taxonomy (NCBI): domain Eukaryota; kingdom Metazoa; phylum Chordata; class Aves; order Otidiformes; family Otididae; genus Chlamydotis; species Chlamydotis macqueenii. The sequence goes on along the minus strand of NC_141561.1, from coordinate 2,252,391 downwards.
CCATCATTCCCTGAGGAGACTCCCTTAGATACGGGAAGTAACAAAGCACAATCCTAGAGATATTTTCCTTTCCATCCTTTTCCTTGCATTTTTTTTCTTGCTTGAAAACTTGTTTTCCTCAAAATTTTAAAGCTATGTTATTCGTATCTCTCTAGTCTTACATAATTATTTTCTTGGGGAAAAAAATAACCAAAAAAAATTATCAGATCTGCCATCGGGCTTGGGCAGCAGTTGGCTCGATGGCGTATCGTGAAGAAGAGACGTGGGGTTTGCATCTTAAAGCCCTTGTCTCATGAAGAACCAAGGAACTCCCTGGAGTACCTGGGAGAGATGAGGGGTCTGAGGACTTTTCGGCAGGGAGGAGCCATGACCTGTATGTTCACGAAGAGAAGATAAGCTGTCGACGTCCAGTTATCAAAATAGCATCGCGTCCTCCAGATGCGCTGCTCTGCGCTACACGGATGTGCTGGCTGGCCCATGGCTCTCATTAGGAAGGGCGTATCGTTAGTGTCCCCAGAGCTGGTGGGGACAGGAAGGATTTCGCCCACAATGCTTCTTGCGTTGAACTCAAGCCGTTCAGCAGTGACACATACTATCTCCCAACACAAATTCCTCTTCATTAACCAGGAAGTGGAAGAAAGCCTTAATGAGGATATCAAATTTCAGGAAAACGCAGTAAAGGCGGTTCAGCGTCGAGGTTTGGGTCTCTGTACCCAAACGCTGACGGCACAAAGCTGATGTGCCAGGTGTCCCACACTGCGGATTGCAGACACGATGGATGGTGACTGTCACATCCTTTATGAGCTGAAACACAATTACAGAGGAAGCTTTGGGTAATTGGCTGTAGGCAAGAGGCTGCCTTCCCCAAGCAAGTGTAAGATAGTTGAACAAAACAAAGCATCAGTGTCATAAAAAAAAGAGGTGTGAAATACTGGCCTAGTACTGGTCCCCAAGTACTGGTTTCTGACCTTGGAGGACAGTGGGTTTCATTGGCATCAGGTGCAACGTGTACATTGTCCGATCAGGACAAAAAAAAATTATTTTAAAATCCCAAAAGGTGTTTCTATCATTATTTCAATAAGCATTATTTTTTTTCAGTAGGATGCTCCAGAAGGGGTAAGTAGTGTCTGAACAAGCACAGAAGGGAAGGCTGACCCACTGCGAGTACCACCGCTGGACCTGCCATGGGCTCTGCAGTAGGGCCCACTGAGGGACCGCTGTCAGCCTGACGATGGGACCCATGGTGTGACCTGCTGGAGGACCCACAGTGGGAAACTCTGCGAGGGCAAGCCAAGCAGCATGCCCTGGGATCCATCATCGGACCTGGTGTGGGACCTGACAGGCTCAGGAAGTGGAGGCCCAGAAAGTGGGAGAGCCAGAAAGGGGTGAGGCCAAGGAAAAATGGGAGGCCTAGATAGTGTGGGACTCAGAGAGTGGGAGGCCCAGTGGCACCTCTCACAGCACTGTGGGATCTGTTTTGAGACCCACCATGTGACCAGCAGTAGGAGGCCCCAAGGTTGTTGTTCCAAAGAGTAGAGGCCCAGAGAGAGCTGGAGGCTGAGAGAGAGAAGGAAGCACATAAAGTTTGGGAGGCCCTGAGAATTTCAGGAGGCCAAAAAAGTTTGGCAGCTACATGGAGAGGAAGAAGACCAAGAAGAGCTGGAGGTCCAAAGATTAGGGATGGCCGAAAACATGCGAGAGGCTGAGACTGAGCTGCAGGCTGAAAAAGTAAAGGAGCCACAAAGACTGGAGAACAAGAGGTCCAAAGAGACGTTCCATGGGATGTAATGCAGCACCTGCTGTGGGACCAGTCCCTTGCAGCAAGAAAACCAAGGAAAATCTATTTGCAAGGCCGTGTGGATACCCTGTGTGCTTAGAGCTGGAAGCACACCAGAGCCCTCAGACAGCAGAAAATAAGAAGAACCAGAGCTGGTGAGAAAAGCCAGGCTGGCACATCTGGGTACGGTTATGCAGTCCTTGGACACAGCCATACAGAAGAACACTGCTTGCTGGGATTAAGTTTTTTCTTTTTTTCCTCTGTTTCCAAACTGTAGGTGAGAGCATACCCAGGGTTTTACTTTCTTGCTCCCAACGGTCCACAAACATTGTATTTTGAAGAGTTTTCTGCTGTAACCTTTTTGTTCAGGGGCTTCATAAAGGGAACAAGGTGCAGCGCTGGGGTGGGACCTTTCCTGCAACGGGGACAAAAGCCTGAGTTTGTGCTTTTTCACTCTTCTCTCTTGCTTTTAAAGTGCATTCCACTGATGTTTACAATTATTTAGAGGAAAATCCTCCATTTGCCCTAGGAGCTGGTTATGGGCTCGTAATGGTGAAATAAAAAGCGGAATGATTTCATCCTGGCTATCGGTGACGGGCTCAGCCAGGCAGTAAAAAGGTCCCTGCGGCGCACGTGGGCCGTACGGAGCTGTAAGCACACAACGTGTCGGCTGCAGGAGCGGAGGCAACGGTTAAGGCAGAGAAGAAGAAAGGGGCCATTTAGATAAGGGGTAGATGCAGAAGCTTTTGGAGAAGGAGGAGATGACAGCCCCTCCTCAAGATGCTAGCTCAGGTCAAGAGTTTAGAAACCGCGGGTGAAATCTGGGCCTGAGCGAAGGACCATCACCCAAGCATGGGTGAGAAAGGACAATTCCCATCGCTGCCGGTCCCGTTGCAAGGGAAAGGGGCAGGGGAGGGGAAATTAGAGATAGTCTGATGAAAGAGATGATCACATAGATTGCTGAGTTCCCTGGCAAACTGGGAGAACCACATGGCCTGATTGCTGTTTGGGGGGGAAAAAAAAAAGGAAGATGATTGCCAGCATCAATGCTTTGGAAGGAATTAGAAGATGTGTGGATGAGGGCATTATTAAATCTTAAGCAGATACTTTGACAATTAGAGCAATACACCCATGTCACAACCGAGCTGGAATACAAGTCCTTGAGACACATGGCTGTAGGAACCTTCAACCACAGCCAAGAAGAGGGATCAGCCGGCTGTGGAAAGCTGCAGAGCACAAGACGCTACGTCCTGACCCCACATCTTGACGGCTCCCATGGGCTACGCGCTGCCCCAAGCGTGCCTGCTGAGATTTCAGCCCTCGACGGAGCGGCCGTCCCTTCTCCCTAAGGCTCCCTCACAGACAACACATGCATTACTCACCCCGTAAATCCACAGCCTCCGGTACCCTGTGTCACATTGTGGGGTGGTTTCTCACAGCGTGCCAAACCAGCACCCTGGGAAAGGGGGCCTGGGGCACATGCATCACCCCAAGCACAAACGCAGAGACCCCCCTGGACCACCCATCACCCCTTTCCTCCTCCACTCCTGGCTCAGACAGAGCTGAGGAAAGGAGGGAGCCTTGCCCCAAACCTCCTGCAAAGTTTTGGGGTTCAAGAGCTGTGTCTCACCCCTCCATTCTTGCCATCCCCAGCCACGTGCCAGCTCTCCCTGGCATTCACCTCCAGCCCCTAGATCCCTGTCCCTTCCAAGCCTTTGGGTCAGGACAGTCTAAAAATAAAAATAGAGTTTCACTCCAGAGAGACAAACATTTAGAGATGTTGAAGCATCTATTATCCTCTTCGAAATGAAATTTAGGGCTCAGAGGGACCCTCGAACAGCTTGCAACGTTCAACAGGTGACTTTAAAAGACCATCAGCTTCTCAAAAAGCCAGGCCTGAAGGCCACAATGGCAGCTGAAGGGCTCTCAGATTGGCTCCTCATCTGGTTTAAAAGTCAGTACTGATCCAGTAAAGTATTTAAGGGAAATACTTGGGTGAAGCACCCACGTTGTCAGGGCTGAGGGACCATAAAGGGCTCCACTGCAGCCTGTTAACATGGAAATGGCATCTTCCTGTTATCCTAAACTGAGCACTCAACTTCTTCCCCATGCCTGACTCTACAAGCCATAATAACAAAGAGTTGAAAGCACTGAAATTTTGATGTTTCTTTCTTCTTTTCTTGTGTAGATGCAAAGGGGTTCAAGCCCTTCTTCCACAACGCCCCATGGCAAAGCTGAGTGGGTTTGAGGGATTACGGCACAGGTCCCACTCATTGGCCTTCAAAAAGCAGATTTGGGAGCCCTCCAGGCCACCCCTCTGGGACCATTTCAGGCAGGGATTTCAGCTCCTTGCTGCTATGCTGCAAGGTCTTCTAGCATTTAACAGCATTTACCAGTTTTGCCATGTCCCGAGCGGCCTCAGCTCTCAGCCCCACAAGTTCAGACCTGGATAGGAGCCTTACATCTACTCCAGTCTGAACCAGTGAGGATCGTCTCCTCCAGCATGCTGCTGAGGACAACCAGAGAAATCCCTTCTCAGCAAAATGTCAAGCTTCACCGCTCTCTGATAATACCTGCATCCCAAGAAATTACATCAGAAATTACTTCCCTCCATCTCAGTAAAAGCACATTAGGAAAAACTTCCATTTCTAGGAAAACGGCGTGACAGCTGTGTTGAAATTACCCCTGGTAATTTTAACTGAGTGGAAGCTTTTATATTCGATTGCACCCAAAATGTAAAGCGTGCTGCTTATTAAGCTTTTATGTCTGACATACAGTCTGGTACCCGACGACATCTTTCTAGCAATCTGGGGATCGTGCAGCTAATGTACTTGGAAATGGTAGAATGAGGTATGGTGGAAAGTCATTAAATTTGAAATTAAATGGGCTCTCTTGGCTCTTGAAGGTAATCTTAAAAAAAAAAAAAAAGTTCCTCTGCAGAAGTCAGAAAACATCTCTCATACGAGCTGTTGGAGCTTTCTTGTTCTTCCTTTAGCAGTGACAATTAGTTGACTCGAGCATCACACCGGCTTCGCTGCAATTAAGGGGGAGGAACCGGAAAAAAAAAATTGACGCATCCAATCCTCCTCGCCGCTGGCAGCAGCCAGGGCCCTTGTCTTAGACTGAGCTTTGTTAGCCTGATTTCAAGGATTAAAAAAAATGCCATGCAAGGGGTCTGATGCTCCGGCAAGCCAAGCTGTTTTCCACCCAAGGCTTTTCAAGCGAGAAATGTCTAACAGTACCTCGTAATGTTGCCTTTAAGGAGCAATTGTAGGGAGGGACAAAAATCTCACTTAGTCTAGTCTATTAAAACCCACATAAAAATAAAAATACAAAAATAGCTGAAGGAAAAATGTCTGTTAAGTGTTTTGGCCAAATTAAACAGCCTAGAAATGCTGGAAACAGTGTTGCCATGGTTTCGAACACCAGCAGGATGCTATGCCATCTACACTCTGTGATTCTTCCCTGGGATCTGGGAATCCCAGCCCCGTGAAGGGTGATGGGCATAGGACAGCGGGGCTGGCACCGTAGGGCTGAGCTGAGGCTGCCCTTACCCGAGCAAACGAGTCCTGCGACTCATTAACGCGGTAACGATCTCTGAGTGAGCATTAATGGTCTTTGTGCGAGTATAAAACAACGCATCGCTGCCAAATATCTGGCTGCAGTTAATAGCTTTGACTCTAAAGGTAAGCACCACAGAGGAAAATATAAACGCGTTATTAAAAAAAAAAGAAAACCCCTCTCAAAATAAACCTTGAAGAACAATAAAAACACAACAGTTACGATATAAGCACGCCCTTTTGTGCCTCTCGGCTGTAGCGCACACCGCAGAACATATGGCGTATAAGATCACCCACGGACCAGCGCTTCCTGTACGGGCTAGCGGTAACTGGAGACGGGGAATAGCGAGATGCGCTTCCCTTTGCTGCTGCTACCAGGGACCCCTTCTGCGTTTCGCAGGGTTCTCGCAAACCACTAACCAACTCTCGTTAGCAGGGCAGGCAATCGAAAGAGATATATCCTGACAAACGCAGAAAAACCAGGCCAGCTGGTTGAACCTGAGCATAACGGGACCTGAAGTTCTTCGGCTGAAGCGCACGTTCACAGGCACAAAGTCTGCGGCGCCGTTCTCCGTGCCGGCCCCGTTGTCTGCGGGGTACCTGCAGCACCGCGGCGGGGACACGCCACGCGCCGTGGCTGGGTGAAGCGCGGCTGGCGGGATGAACGCAGCCTCCTCATAAAACCTGCTTTGACTCGTTTAATGAGCTGCTTACTGCCAACGATGAAAGGAAGGAGTGTGGCAGCTAACAAACCTGGGAAGTGCTATTAATGTTGTTTTCTAGCACTTCTTGATGGCAAAAAAAAAAGGATGTTTCTTGGCTTTATACATGAGCTCAGGTTCTCCAGGCTCTGTCAAGCCATGTATAGGGAGTCCTGGAGCCCTGGGACATCATGTTGGGAAGGGCACCAGGAATGAAACCCAGAGGACGTGGTGTCCCGGGGTACCCCTCCATCCTCCTGCCTCCCACCTGCCAAAGTCCTCTAGCACTGCCATCCCCAGAGGGAACAGGGCCAAGAGTCAGCACCTATTGGATACATCATTAGCTGCCATCTAATTAAGCAAAAGAATAGTTTTTAAAATGACATTCTAGAGCTGAGATGGGCCATCCCTAATTTCGCCACAGACCCTAGGATGCAGTTTAGACACCCAGCCAGACGTACAGCTCCCCACCCCTGCTGATGGCAAGTCCCCTTTGTAACCTCACAACCTCCGTGGGCCATTTACAAGGTGAGCAACGGCTGAAATCCAGACATGAAAAAGGGCCCCGTACCAGAACTGTGACGCTCCGGGACCCCAGGGCTCCAGCCACTCACCCCGAAATGCCAGGGGGTCTCGTTAGTGCGCAGGCCAGCCCTCGTCCGCGCTGTCTGGAAGACGAACGGACCCCGCGGATTCAGCGGTACGAGAGGCACCGTGAAATTGCCAGCGGCTCCAGAGGTAATTTAAATGGTGTACGTTTGAAGTGTGGTTCACATTAACTACTAGTGGGTAGTAAAATACTTCTAATTATTCCCACGTCCCTAAGTTTTCACACCTCCATTTTTTTATATTCAGTTCCCCCATCCTCCGTTCTGGAGTCAATTCTTTTTTCAGGCAAAGAAGAGCACAAGGTAAACTGTCATGCTCTGAGATCTGGCTAGAAAATATGCAGGTTTGGGGAACGGCATACACAACACACTGCAGAAAAACACATCTTCACAAGGGACCACGTCAGACACAGCAGCTCCTTTCAGAGAGTTCAACGTAGACAGCTCTAGGAACATAACCATGGCGTGGGGTCCCACGTCCCGCATTTTCTGGATGCTTTAGGCTGACAAAGTGTTAATATTTCTCTGGCCTGAGCTTGGTGTGTTATTGTCAATTTTTATTCTGCTCTTGAGTACGTAGCCCCAGGCAAGCATTTGCCCTCTTTGCCTCAATTTTTCCATCCATAAAATAACAAAGAAATTACAATACTTTGACAGTTATGAAAACACATGACATTCATACCCATTTTACATAACGCTTACTTTTCAAAAAGAATGGATGCATTGGCTCAAATTTCAGGTTAATGTGCTGGAGTACCATGGAAAACATCTCCAGAGGCAAACAGAAACAGTATAAAGTTCATGGCAGGTGGGACCTAAACTTCACAGCGTGAGGCCGTAGCAAACCCTCTGCATCTGAGGAAAACCAAATCATATTACACCAGGAGCCCCAACGAACCAAAGAACATTATCGCTTCATCTCTTCAGAATTTCCTAAGCCTAAGGTGCCACAAACGCATTTATATGAATGATTTTAGACTAGATAGATGTCTTAATATTTAAGATGTCAGGTGGAGTAATATGTAAGTAATTACGTTTTGCCTTTCATTCCGTCTTTGTCAGGGGTACAGACTGATGGCCCTGGAGATTGAAGGCTTCTGTCTAGATAGTGAAAATACTCATTTTTAACACAACGAGCGCAGGCTTTCCCTGCCACGCTCTCCCAAAGCGGCCAAAAGCAGGACTGAGCAATCCAGCTGTGGTGGAACCTTGTTCAGAAGAAAAGAGCCCTCCCTTCGGCAGTCTGTGGGACTATGTTAATACACGGAGCATACTGGTTTCTTGAGCGGGGATGAACTGGTGCTGGTGTGGAGCACAGCCTTGGCGCGTGCTTTATGAGTGCTGCCCACAGTAAGAGTAGTTCATGTAACATTTAGTGCCTCTGCCTTCACAAATCTACCACAAACAGGTGGTCTGGGGCCATATCTCCACCCAACCTGGGATATGAAGGGCAGAAGAACTCAGCCTTTCTCAAACCTCTTCTAGGCAGCAGATTTGCTTGAGCTCTGGGAGTTTTGCTCCTCCAGCGTGAAGGCAGCGGGGAAACTACTGATAAATGAACCAAGAAACAGAGGTGACAAACATAATTGAGAGAAGTCTCCCGGAAGAGTGAAGAAGGTACTGGTGAGGGTGCCAAGTCAGACCACATAGAAGAATCACAAAATGGTTTGGGTGGGAAGGAGCAGGGAAATCTCCAACCGGATCAGGCTGCTCAGAGCCCCGGCCAACCTGGCCTGGAATGTTTCCAGGGACGGGGCATCCACCGCCTCTCTGGGCAACCTGGGCCAGTGCTCCACCACTCTCACTGTAAAAAAAAAAACCCAACCTTTTTCCTTATATTCAGTCTGAATCTCCCTCCCTCTGCCACAAGCCAGCAACAAGGCACTCACCCATGAGACAGGGAGACCTTTTCCAAATCAACCCGTTTTCCCCATGTTTGATACAGTGTTGGCCTCATGGGCTGTCCTGGGTGCCCAGCAAAACCCACGCATCCCGAGCCAGGGGATGAAATCCCAGCTCCTTTCAGGGTGATGGGATACTCGGGCTGACCTCAGCTGAAGTCCAGCCAAAAAGGAGGCACTTTTCCTCCTAATCTGCTGCTGACCATGCTCCAGCCGTGCCTGTATTTATTGCCGATTCATACAACAGCGCGAATTCAAGTACAAACTCTGCAAAGGCCACTTAGCAGTGATATTTGACAATTCTGCTTTATTTTGCCCAGCTTCTTTATTAAAAAGCGCCGGTTATTTGCAAAGTAATTTGTGAAAATGTGAATATGCCACGTGAAGGGAATGAAGCCATTTCTCAAACTCCCGTGTCCGCTCCAGACCTGCAAAAATTACTTCATCCTGTGAAGAAAAAAAAAAAAAGTTTCATTGAACTGCATGATATAAAAATGTGTTTTTTCCAGAAACTCAGAACACACCGTCCTGTGCTTTTCCCCTCCCCGCTTTGGTTAACTTGCCCTGATTTGCCCTCTCCTGACAGAGCCCATTCCACGTGTCACCGCTACCTGATCGAATTAGCAACAGCCCACAATAAATATTTTAAAGGCAAAATTCCACAGCGTGATGAGCCGATTTTTGCAAGCTGGTGTAATAACTGTAGAAGAAACAAAAACCTCTATGAAATACCAGGAAGAATTATCAAAGGGTCTTCGGGTCTCGCATGCCAGAGCTGCGGCTACAACCGTGCACAGGCATCGCATTTTGCGGATCTTGAGGCTCATTAGTGGAAACACAGCTGTTTTCTCCAGGAAATTGTCAGCCTCTTGATGTCACACTGACTTGGTGGGGGAAGCTGTTTTAATCACCACCTGGAAATAAGACAGCAAGCGTTTACAAGTCGCAATAAGCTCTCCCCTGGGGAAGAATACAGAGCTTTATTAACTCTTTAGTGCTGCGACCCAGGTATTTATTTACTTCTGTTTGCATTTGGGCGAAGCCTGGGAGTGGTGATGGATGTGCCTTCGGACTGGCTGACACAGAAGCAGCAATGGTAGTGGGAAGACGGTTGGACTAGATGATCTTATAGGTCCCATCCAACCATGTGATTCTATGATTCTATGATTCTATGATAAGCATCTGTTGACGTGAAGATAAGAGCTGAAGAGTTGATCGGCTCAGGTGGAGGTGCCGGGCAAGCCAAGCACAGCTCACTTGCAAAAGCTTCTGGCACGCTCATTTTTGACACTTCACGTCGGTGGCACTCTCAGCACGCAGCATTCATCCCTGAGCAGGACAGGTCAGGAGCACAGACACCTGAGTGGAAAGGTCTGTATCAAATATCAGGGCAACTATGGGCTCCAGGCACCTGAAATGCTCAGGAAACGAAATCACGCCTTTCCTACGGTTGTGTATCTGGGATACCTGTCCAAGGGCTGAAAGATCTGCTAGGTCATTTTGCTTGATCTCTAAGTACTGGGAAACCTGGAGAAACACTAAGCAAGAACACATCAACCAGTTCATGATCCCAGCAAACACACTGTATGGAAACTGGAAATGCAAGGACAGTTTGCACACTGACCTCGGTGACACTGGATCCACGGCGCAAGCCAGGCTGAGCGAGGGCTCTTGCAGGAGAGGCACTGCCAGCCCTTGGGTGCCTTCCTCTGCATTCCCAGCTGGACAATAAAGCAGGCAGGAAGGGAGAGACAAAAGACTTACCTAAAAATAAGCAGTAAGAATCCAGAACTATCTAAAGTTTGTCATCTGTGCTGCTCACCTAGACACCCCGTACAGTAAGGAAGGCTGGGGGTGCTCTCTGCATATCACCTGTTCCAACATGGGGTAAATTATCCTTCGGAGGAGCCTGCCTACCCCCAACAACTACAAAGCTAGTTCCAGCAACAAACCTAATACTGCACATCTCAGCTCTGCTAAGATAAATAGCATTCTTGAGGATCTCTTATTTTATTAGGTATTCAATATGTGATTCCTACAGCAGCACTGCAAGTCTGGAGGCTCTTCAAGGTTACCCACACTCAAAAACCGAGAACATAACACAAAAAGCTAAAAATGTAACGCAGGCCCCCAACCAGCAAGACTTCAGATCCCTTCTGCAGCTCTGAGGCTGATGACACTGCACACCGAGCTCAGCACTGTGAGTGTTTGGTGCCCAGCCGGCTCCAGCCCCCGGAGAGGAGGGGCGGTGTGAAAGCTGGCCTGGTTCCTGCAGCATCGCCGCTGCGCGCTCAGGAGAGCCAAGCACAGCTCCGGGACGGCGCGTGTGCTTTAACAGGAATGCAAAGTGGTGTGGGAAGAAGGAGAAGGAGCCAAGCAGCTGGCTTCAATTAATCATCAGCTCTGGGGGAGGCTGGGAGGATGACTCTGGGATGGTGAAGGGCAGACCCGGTCGGTTGGGGAGAGGGACGGAGGGGAGGCGGGCGGCGTGGGCAGGCCGCGGCGTGGCGGGGTAACCTCAGAGCGGGTTGGTTGGGCACACTGGGGAGCAGCGGGGGCGAGGGGATAGCTCTGCAAATAGCGTTGAGCCAGCAACTAGCTAAATACCGTTATTTTGGGAGAGTTTAGGGGGAGGGTTGATAACAGTAGTTGTTATAAATACTGTTCTTTTGTGGGTTTTCTTAATCTTTCCATCTTTCTTTCATTCCTCTGCAGCCGATTCACCCTCATTTGCTCTCAGGGGCTCTGCTAGCAGTGGCGCAGCTGACGTAGCTAAACTCTAACAGCTCCACGTGTGGGAGAAACACCCCAGCTGCTACCAAGAACAGCACTTATGACTGTTTTCAAGCGCGGTTTTGGAAGCGCAGGTAAAAACCGTGCCTATGTAAGACTGTGCTCCCGGCTCCTGTCCCTTTTGCAACTAAATGAGACCCCCACCCCTGAAGGAACAGCTCTTCTCTATGTAAATAACACCGCACTTCCCTCAAGGCCTGTCTCTGCCCTATGTAAATGGAATTGCAGCCCCTCCAGGCCTGTCAGCGCCAGGCATTAATGAGCCTGCAAAATCGTTTCTTCTCTCATTTGGTTTGGCAGTGCAGATGCTTAAGTCTCTCGATGTGTTACTCAGAAAGTTTGGAAAATGTAAAGTATGCCTGAGAGAAATGCCAAATCCCTTAACTCACGGGGAAAGCGTTCATATAACTTATAGAAGGGGGGAAAGTGCTCTCGGTGGTGTTTACCGTGTGCATTAAAACTTTCCGGTCGTTAGCAGCTGGCTCTATCTGCGCAACAGCTATCTGCTAATAAACAGAAGCACACAGACAACAGTAAAAATGGTGCGTTTCTGCCAAGTACCTCTGAGGGATGGGGATTAGTGGGGAGCATCGCCCCACGAGAGCAGGACCGCTGGCTTCTGCCTGGTGACGGGGTGGTCACCCTCCACAGGGTGCACCGAGGTGATCTGCCCCACGCGGTGCCGCGTTGTGCTCGCCTGGTTCAGGGCTCTGCGGGCTGAAATAATGATGTTTAACAAGGGATTAAGTACAGCAGTGCTCAGGCTTCTGGTCATCTTAAGCCATCTGTAATCTCAGTGTGAAATCAGTAAGCGCTCGATTTCCTCACCTGTTTTTATATAACCTTGAAAGAATGTGATGTAAGAACACCTCATGTGAGCGATGAAGACCTGGAAGGGACCATTTCCAACATCTGCTCCAGGCAAACGTGACAGCTAAGGGACAGAGCAGGACCTACTCCTGGCATATCCAGGGATACGGATTGGGATTTCGGCTGCAAAGCATCTGGCTCCCTCTTGTGCTCCCCGTATTTATGGCAGGAGAAGTTGGATGGGAGAAAGTCCAGCTGGTGGCACTCGCTGGGGGAGGTGGCCTCTGCTCATCTCCTGGTGCCAAGCCCAAGGAGTAGATCACATCAGTAGCTGTTAGCCAAGACCTGACCTGTTACGGACCATCGCCACATTCTGGCATCCTGGAACTTGCCAGGAAATATCAAGCCGTTCCTGGAGCACGGCTAGGGAATAGGCTGCACAGCTCCATACGCACGACGTGCAGCCTGCTGCTTACAGCTTGATCGGGGATGAGTTGTGACTGTCAGCCATCGCTTCTGCCTTGGAGAAAATCCACCCTTCTTCAGCGCGACTCGGTCCAAGCGACAGCACTGCCATCTGTACCTACCGCGCTCAGCCTGCGATGCGTTTCCTCCTCCACCATGTCAGAAATGTAAGGAGTATTAAATGGTATCACCTGTACAAAGATAATAGAATTTTGGTTTTCCAGTACTTTTTACAGCTTATTTTTTTGGAAAAGTACTCTGTGTTGCTGGTCGTGTTCCGTACTGCTCCCGTTGCAAAGGCAGGAGCAGCAATGAGTGGGGAAATCCACCTGAAAAATGGCTTTAATGCAACGCTCCAGCAGCAGTGGCCGCTGCCATTAGAGGTAGTATTTCTTCTTAACTGAGTTACTTTTAGATTTCTTTAAAGGTCACTAATGAGTGTCAGGATACAAAGGAAAGCTGTGTTAGGCGAAGTAGAAAAAGGGATTTGTTTTCCAGCAGATGTTCTGCTAAGGAAAAAGTAAGTAGAACCAGATCGGGCTCTGACAATTCTGAATTGTTATGCAGTTTTGACTCAAATTTTTCTGTCCCCTTTTTTTTTTTTAAATCAGAATTAAAATTAATATTTTTTTTTTCTTTTAGCCAATTTGTCTGATTATCTTCAGGCAGCCTGCTGCAGAAATCACGGAAGACTCCCATCCTCTAACGGTAGGTGAAAATGGTAAACTATCTACAAGTGCTTTCACTATGTTCTCAGTTTAAAAGAGAGGGATGGAAAAGGTCCTTTCATCAGCAACTGCAGCACATTGAAGAGCAGAGGCTCAGAGGACAAGCAGTGAGTTATTCTGAATTAAATTGGATGGAAGCCACGTATCCTGTAAACACCCACCAGCCACACTGAATGCGAGGGAAGAAGTCACCGCAGAAATGTTGTGCAATGGAGACGGAATTTCCCCAGCGTTATGTTGCCCCTGCTCTACAGCTGCTTTTCTCTTGCGCAAGATGTGCAACAAAACAGGAACGTGTGTGTTTGTTTATGGGAGCCTCCTGAGAGCCAAACCGGAGCCAAGCGAGCGCCTCAGCTCCTCCGGATACACGGAGTGCTAAGTTCATCTCCTCTCTGCTGGTGGGAGAACGTCCCCATCCGACCCCAGAGGGCTGCAGGTACTGACTCACCCACCACCCTGAGCTCACCCTCAGCTGATGACTATTGTCTGTTTTCATCTGAATTTTATTCTTCCCAGCCTCCAGTGTGGCTGGATGAAGGCATAAGCCTAAAAGTCGTCTTAAAAAAAAACCAAACTTAAAATGTGTAGGAAAAATAAATAGTGTTAACTAGCAAATAGCTCATTATGTAAGACACGGCTCCCAAAAGTAGCAAGTACTTTTTCCTTAAGAAAGTGTCACTCAGGGCTTTTTTTCCTAATGGAACAACCTCCTTCCCGTCGGAACTGAATAAATCTTTTACATCACATAATCAGATGCACAGATACAAGGTGAAGTAAAGGAAGCTTTGTCCTGCCTTTGCCACGCCAGGGCAGCGCTTTGTGTCAGTGACGGCGAAAGGGCTCCGGTAAATCATTCTGCCTCCATCCACCTCCCCCATCCCCTCAGTCAACACGGAGATTGCTTTTGCCTCCAAACTGTATCACATTTTCCCGCTGAGGGATGTCAAAGTGTCTCTCGAATCCTCAGGTTTTCAGGCAACAGAAAATGGTGTTTACCCCACTGACCGTAGTTGGGTGCTGCCAGGAACCGGGCTCAGATTCTAACGCTATTTGTGACCTTTTATTTCATTCTTTGTTTTTTAGGCTTTGTCAGTAGGAAAAAAAAAAAATTAGGCTTTGTATTTTTACAACATGAACTGTTATGTATTCCCCACTGGTGAAGGGCAGCAAAGCGTCTGCATGGCGATAAGGACAAATATTTTGTTGAGGTCCCATGAGTGGATTCTCTATTTGGATTACAAGTGCAAACCTGACGCTGAGAATACTGAGTCAGCAGCGATGGTTTAGATCTAAGAAGAACATCTGATACGGCTTCCTGTGTATTTTCCAATATACAAATAGGAAATGCCGTTGTCAAGCGGAGTTTAATAGATACAGCAGTGCTTAGCCTGCCATAAAAATTACTGTGAGAAATGAGAGCTGGCAAGTCTCTTAGCAGGCCTCATACTGATTGGTTTTATTTGTTTAAGTCTTCATTGTAATGACAAAATCAGACTTTCTTTTTTTTGCTAAACATCTATTGTTTTCCACGTTATCTGCATCGTGAAGGAAGGAACAGATAGATGCTTCACTCATGATGCTGTTCTGCTGCAATGTTGTTTATATTTTTACAGCAAGCACTGCTCTATCCTGGTGGATCACGGCTTTTTTCCTGCTACGGAAAGGAGGTTCCTCTGTGGGGTTAAATCTTTGTAGCTCAGTCACAGGACACAACCTCTCTACTATCACTGGTGAAGACCCTCTGCTGCCCTTCCCTTGCACAGCTACAAGGAACCATCGAAGGTGGCAAAGGTGGGGTGTTCCTGGCCAGCGCTGCTGCAAATCTGACGTGAAAAAGTAGCCCCAGAAAGCCCGGAGCGTAACAAAAGCTACTATTTACTAATCCACCCCTACCCAGATCCCTATTTACCAGGCACTCAATAAACACAAAACAACCAACGCAAAGCTCTTTTTGTCTAAATAAATGACATCCTCGGGACAAGACCAGAGATGGCAGATGGGAAAGCACCGGGAAACAATGAGACAATGCTGGCTGGCGGGGGACAAACGGCCCCAGCACTTGGGACGTGACGGCGAAGGGGCATTGGGTGAGTGAATATGAAGAGGAGCTGTTACAGCTGAACCAGAATTCAACGATAAAATTTTATTCAACTGTGAAGTTTTCAAGATTTTCAGGTTTTGACTGAAAAACATTCACTGAAAGCGCCAGTAGCAACCAGTCAGGATTCAAACTGACACCAGTGCCGCTGGTTTACCAGTCTACCCCTAAACTTTTATTGAAGTGAACAGGAAATACCAATGCTATGAATGAGAAAAAAAAAATGAGGCTTTTCAGAAAAGGAAAGGAAAGACAGATCTGGACACTAATAAAGCACACTAATTACATTAAAGGATTATCCTTCGTAGAGGATTTTCTCTTTTACAAGGTTGAAAAACTTCCCATTTTTGCTTAAGCTCCGTGAGGAGTACCCAAAAAAGCCCCATGCCGGAGGGATGCTGCGCTCTGCAGGGAGGTTAAATCTGGGGGTTGGTTAAAAGAACGTAGACACGGTATTTTGTGTAACTGATTTCTTTAATGGCATAAAAACATATGTGCAGTCCTGCACATAAGACAAAAGAGCCAGGGCTCTGTATGTTTTGACAAAGTATTCTGAACACACTTATCACAAAATAGAAGTTATTTTCTAAATTGGTTTTATAAAACGCCTAAGTTAGGATGGGCATTTGGACTCTTGTAACAGATACAGACACGGATTTGCATAAACAGAATTTGATTCCAAAGCCCGAATGCCCCGAGATTTTCACATCAAAACTTTGGATATACTTTCATGTCTAAATAACATGCTGTCAGGGGATGGTGCAGATGCCATTACAGCTGGAAAAAAAAAACACATTATGGTTCCTATGAAAACAGACTCGCTTTTCTTCTGCTGTCAAGAACTTCCAATGCCATATTCTAAGGTCTTTCTCAGGACATGACAAGCCTGTAAATTTAATAAGCATTCCAAGTCCCCAGGTGACAAAGCTCTACCTTCTTCGTGCATCTCAGTGACGAGAACGTCATTCTGCAGATAAAGGCAACAGAAAAAGGCCACCGTTCCTGTATTCAGTGGTCATCTCCTTGCCAAAAGAAACATAACTCAACTTCAACACAGTATTTCAAATCAGGTTGGCTCACCCAGCTTTGTCAGTCTGACTTCTGATGCTAATGAGAAGTCTTTAAAAAAAATCCTCTCTTCTCATCAGATGCTCTCTGACAGCGAGACAGAATGAGCACACATATGCCCAGACCGCAGCTAACAAAAGGAAAAAGGTAGCTGTATCTGGACAAAAGAGGCCTAATTTATTCCGTCTCTAAGCACATGAGAGATACAGAGATCATTTGTTTCCTATTCGGAACTTAATTTTGTATTTGGGGGGAATGGGCTCGTTCATCCCCAGGTGCAGACTTCTCCACCTGCGAGTGGGAGGAACGTGACAGATCCGCAGGGACACAGAGGTGCACAACTTGCACCAGTACAGTCTGTATGAGAAGCGCAAGGTGTAAAAGCATGAACGCTTAACTTTCTACTTGGTTAGAAACCGGCTCAGAATCTTATTGCTCACTTCCTTTGTAAATTCAAAAATCTCAGAAGGCTTTCCTATAATATCAATGTGAGTATCGTAAGGAATGACCAAAACACGAGGGAAATGGGGTTTTACACTTTGACAGGCCGATTTGTATTTCAGCTTCTCACTTCTGGTGGGCTTCTCATAGTAGATCCTCTCTTTACGTAAAGCATCGTGGAGTTCTAGAGACTGATTTTCAATTTTCTTTTTGACTCTGAATACCTGTCCAGCATCAGACCTACTTCCAGCACTCTCAACATATACCATAGTTATATCACCATCAGCGACGTCAGAAATTACAACATCATCATTTACTAGGAATGTCCTGGGAAACATGAACTTCATGTAGTAATAGATATCTGTGTCAAGAACAACCACTTGTCTTTCCCCACCTCCATCACGAACAAAATTACTCGTTTCTGCGGCAAGTCTGTGTTGTTGTAGCCTCCTCCTTGGTCTCCGATGGAACTTACTTTCCTCTCTTTTATCCTCTGACAGGGATTTTGCTTTTAGTAAGAGAAAGTCTCTTAGCAGTTGGATTGCTGGAAATGACCCTTGAACGGAAATGTGCCCATTGGATTGCAAAGGACCAAATCTCAAAGCTGTGCTCTTCTTTTTAAGTTCTTGTATCAGATCTTCTAAAACAAACTGATCTTTGAAAACAGACATATTGAGGACAGACGTGACGGAGCTGAAGATCTAGAATTTTGAATTAGAGAAGTTAAGTAACAGTGAAGATAGCAACAGGAGCACAACTAGATAAATCATGAATGAGCTTACGTTTTCGCAGTAACGGGTTACTTTCAGCGGATAGTATCTGGACAACCTCTTGTCTTCTAGTCGATGTTCATCCTTCTTTAGAACACTCTCTACAACTAGAGAAAGCCAGATTCAGTTGTTGTGCAGTAAGATTATGCGCCATTGCCAGTCTGATGGCAAAACACTTCACAGGTGTTTTTCTCTTGATGCTTTCCCTAACCATTTCCCATATGTACACACAGGTGATTCAAGACTCTTGCCTAATATTTTACATATTAGTCAAAATTGTTCAGAGGGAGACAGAAGCCTGTCTTCTTAGAACATTAACTGCCAGAGAATTATTCTCAAAGGCCTGACTACAAAAATAACTTCTGGTATGCTTGGTATAAATCTATTCCTAAAAACAAATATACCAAACTCTTTGCACGAAGCCTGTTCAGAGTCATGACTTCACTGAACAGAAATAAAATCCTAAAACTTTGACTGACTAAAAGAGAGGCACTAGTCTCCCAGTTCTATAAACTTTTAGTACCAACAAAGAATTTAAAATCACTTGGTTTAGGGTTAACATTCTAGGGTTAATTACTTAGGGGATGGCTGTATTTGCTGCAGTACATTAATCTAAATACCTTCTTGATCTTCAAAAGTGACATATGCAACTCCTTTTTCAGTTGTTGGATACTGCACTTCTTCCACATCTCCCCCGTTATTCTTCGACATTTGGAAATGAATCATCAGTATGTCAGTCATGACATCATCGTGCAGAAGGCCATCTGGAACGCCAGCGATGACAACTGTCCTTGCCGATTTGGCAGCTCGGCCTGTTGCCTGGGCACAGAGACATGGCACAGTGTAAACGCGAGGAGAGGTTACCCAGATTCACCCTGATGGCCGAAATGACTCCCCTGCCTCTTGCACAGACAACAGGAGGTAATTAAGAAGACTGCTGAATCAGATTCCAGTGAATGCCAGGCTCCCTCAGGCACTTCTACATTACCGCGCAGTAAAATATGGCCGGACTCTTACGTGGAACTTACACCCTCTCGCTATCTTTTCTGTCAGCAGCAGATCTAAATTTAACAGCTTCTCAAATGAAAGGTCCAGTGTCACACTGGTAAGGTTGTTTCCTCTGATTCTAATATTCAACATTTGAAGAGAATGAAAAAAAATGTAATTAGAATTATAGAATGGTTTGGGTTGGAAGGGACCTTTAAAGGTCACCTAGTCCAACCCCCCTGCAAAAAGCAGGGACATAATTGTGTGTAGTGCTCAGTGAGGATTGTCTTTGCAGAGGGGAAGGGTCAGATTGCGACTGTCCTTAGTTGTCAAATTGATGACAACCGGGATCTAGGGTTGTGCTGTGACTCCTCTCCCTCCACTTACTGCAGGGATAACCTTGTTAAATTGGAAGAACATAATCCCAGTCATCTGAGACTCGCAGCGCGTAAAACAACTACACACATGATTTTCATCAGAGCAAAACCTCCCAACGCTGCAAACATGAAACCCATCCTAAATAGGATTTGCATCCCTGTCTTAAGAAAAGCGTATTTTCTTTCCATTCTTATTCCACAGACATAAACAGTTATATTTCACTGGGAATATCACAGCAAAATTACTGTAAATGGTGGAACCCTGAGGAAATTTTACAACAGATCATCGACTTCTTGGAAAAAATAAAATAATTTAGTACGCCTGCATGGCAGTATTCACGGGAACAAACTGTCAATAACTTCAGAGCGACTGTACTCAAGGTCAGTCACCCCACCTAAATTCTTTAGGCTTCTCTTACAAAGTTTCTTCTGGACCTGGGCTGCATAAAACATTAGGGCCAGCACAGCAGTTACAAAGCCTGCAGAACGTGCCGCCCGGGGCGAATGTTTCGTTGACGTGCGTCCAAAGCCTTGCAGACCACCACCGCGGCGTTTCTGAAGGCAGCAAGGAGCCAGATGCAATGCGACTGTGTAACCGTGCAAGCTTTTAATTCATAAAGACATGAGGCCTTTTTTTTTATCACCCATCGAATTTAAAGCACCAGGAGCTTTAATTATATTAGGCAATTATGTTGGTGGTAACGTTCGTGCAAAAGCAAGTTTCTGCACTAATGAGACAACATGAAGAGAATATAAACAAGGCTCTTCCAAGGCTGACGGAGTTTTATGCAGGATTTTCTCACGCTCCACAGAGACGACGCAGCTCGTGCACGAGCGGGAGCGCTCGGCTGCCAGACGGCATCTCGCACCTTGCCAGCTGGTATTCTGGAGCAACACTCCTGCCTTCTACTGGGGTTAGGAAAAAAACCACGAGCACGCAGTTCGTTTGCGCTGAATCGCTTCTCAGCCAAGTCTGCGTTCCGTGGCTGTTGGCAGGCAGCGACGCGGAGCTGCGGAACGTGACGCGGGCGGATGAGGAAGAGGAGCGCTGCAAGGCTGGTCACTGGCAACCAGAGGGCCCTGTGCGCGGCCAGGCTGCAAATTTGCCATTTCTTGTCAAATCTGCTACACGGATCGATGCTGACAGAGATCGGATGTGAAGACTTACCCATAGACCTCACTTGTTCTCACTGTTATTAAAAAAACCCTGAAATATTAGTACTAGCAAGAGGGACACCAGACTTGTTGCTACTACGAACTCACTGGAGGGTCAGGATTCACTCCCTCCACGTCGCTTTTAGCCCCCCCGAGGCTTTCACCGAGCGATGCCGAATAAGCCCCGCAGGCCCGGGCAGCGCTGCGGCGAGGGGGGCTGCGGAGGCGGGAGCGGGCCCGCGGGAAGGCCCCGGCTCTCCCCCGCCCTCAGCGCCCCCGCCCCTCCCCGCAAGCTCCCGGCGGGAAGCGGCCCTTCCCCTCGGAGGGCCCCGCACGGCCCTGCCCGCCCAGCCCGCCGCGGGCACTTGCCATGGCTCCGCCGAGCTGGGGCTTCCGCCGGCGTCCGGGGGAGCGGGCGGAGGGCGGCTGGGCCCCCCCAGCACCGCCCGTCTCGCCGCCTCCGCCTCGGCGAGGAGCTGGTGGGTGGCTCGGCCTGGCAGTGAAACTGAAACCGAAATGGCGGGCGCTGCCTTCCCGCCCTCCTCCTTCTCCTCCTCCTCCTCCGCACCGCCTCCCGCGGCGGGGAACCCGGTGGGGAAGCCGGACCCCGGTTTTTAACGAAAAATGGCGGGGCTCCCCGGGCTGCCGGGCAGCGGCCGGCCGGCCTTAGCTGGTCTCGCTCGCCGTTTATAGAAACGCCGCCTGAGCTCGTGTATTCTTGTTTTTCATCGTTAAAAAGTGTTTTCCGGCCTTTATGTGGCACCACTATTGATTTAAAATTTAAACAGTGTAATCCGTTAATCAGAGGGAAAACCGAGACATCTACAAATACTGATTGTCTTAAGTGTTAGTAAAAGCTCATCTTACGTACTGAAAACCCATAGCTTTTCACCACTCCCCCATGCTGTGATATCTTATGAGAATTTTAAACTTTTTCCTTTTTTAAGGATTTACTTCTCAACATTTATCAGTGAGGTACGGTTAAAATTCATGACATTTTTTACCTTCATCAGGTTTTTCTCCCTTTTCTTTTGAAGGCATCCAATCTTACCGACATCTAAGACCATTACACACAAAAGTACGCAATCGCCATAAATACACCACTACTACTAGTTTAAAAAATTATTTAATAATAGTCAGGTAATCAATCTATGCTTTTGCAGGCACTAAACAGTAAGAGGTGCTACAGTCACATGTATCTCACCCAACAGTAAATTCAAAATCTACCGTGATGCTAGCAGCCTTCTCATTTCCAAAATTCAACCATATCTATTGCCTATTAACAGTTTCTCTAGAATAATAATACCTCAGGTATATTTGTAGTGCTCTTCTTGCACTCCTTTGGCGCATTGTCCTTTTTCTACGTACCATGATGTCAAATACTATGAAAATAAGTTATTTTCAACATTAGACCCATGCCAGATTTTTATTGACAAACCATTTCAGCCCCCAAGGGCAGCAAATAAAAAGGAGGACAGCAGAAAAGGAAAAAAACATTCCTCCATAGACAAGAAATCCTTCTCTGACTTTACACTTCTGTTTATTTCAAAGATCTTTTCAAATGACAACTGGAGGGATGAACTGGAAACAAAAGGGGGACTTTACACACTGAAAAAAAAATAATTTGCCCTAAACTCTATATGCCTTTTTGCAGCTGACTCCTCTCTCCATACCCTCCCAGAGCCAGCTGCCTGGCCAGGCCACACAACAAAGCAGATACCTCAGACACAGCGTTCACCATCAGACTGTTTTAGATAAAGAATCATCTCAATTCTCCACTGTAATATTTCAAAGTAAGCAAAAGCATGAACAAAAATGAGGAAAAATATAATTGTAGAAACAAATACTAACACTAAACAATAAACCAGGCTATTAACTTATCAGAAGCTCAGCAGAATTTATATCAGATCCTAGGAGAAGTGTTTTGACAGCTAAAAGCAGTGTAACTGCTACGGCATTTCTTATAACGCGCAATTTGACTAAACCTGTGGTGGTTTTGCATTCCCCCTTTTTCTACTTTAATTTTATCTCTAATTTGATAAGGCAGATTTTATGAAATTACAGGATAATTGCTTTCAGGTACTTGAGTTACAGTGGCACACAGCAACCTCAGCAGGACTGGAGTCCTGTCAGAGCTGCCTTCTGAAGCTGTGGCACTTCCAAAAAGCAGGTCTGCGAAGACGCTTTTGATTGGGATAATACGCAGCTTTTGTAACCAAAATGTAAGAAGGAATAGATTTATCCCACTTTGGGGTATGTAACCTATCTAAAATTTGCAAGACACAAAATCTGCAAATTTGCAGAAAGCAATCTTGGATTAAGTTTCAGGTGCTGGTAAAGGCTTTTTCTATGACTTCAGGCAGGAACGTCTGGAACACCAAGCAGTGCGTTTTACTGAATTTCTATGCAAAGTCTGTGCTGTTACACAAATCAGAAAGACAGGTCGTTCCTCTTTTTTCAAGTACAAATTTCAGAACATTGAAGTACAGTGTATACATAAATTCCCATGCCTCTGATGAAGCAAAAACTCAGAACTTCATGGGTTCAGTCCACAATTTCCTATACGGCATTCTAAGTGTCCTCCTCAAAGCAAACCCATGCTGCTGCTTTTGATACATATTTAATTTTCTCTATTTCTCCACCACTATTACTAGGCTTTTGAAAATGAATTTCAATCATGTCCTGTACGCTTTCTTCATCATCTTCCATCTCTTGAATTCCTTTCAACAGAATGGTCTTCTTAGAAATCCCATAATAGAGCTATTGAGGAAAGAAAAACAAACACGTATTACACATCAGCTGTTGCATATACATCTAAAGAAACTGTCAGATATGGGAAATAAACATATCCTTGATCAGATATGGCGAGGATCTTTGATTATATTTGAAGATTTTAGACAGTATGGTATATTTCTGTCACTGAAAGGAGTTCTGAACTCTATCATACATGAAGTTTGACAGGGAATGCACCTAGCCTCCTTAACTGGTGTGTCCTACACACACACTGGATTTGGGGATCTCTGATGACTCTAGACAGCATGACACCATAAAAATCCATGCGAATACATGATACACACCTGCAAAGAATGCTGCTGTATCTCATAAACACACTCTAATCAATGCTTTAATTATAAAGGCCTGATTATATACACAATACTGACTTGATTACAATCTATTCATACAAAGTAAAAAGACAATTTCAGTGAGAATACGATGAGCAAGCAGACTAGTGTTACAAGAAAAGAAGTTATTATTTGGGTTGAATAAATGAATGAAAAAAATGAATGAGCAAATGTTTCACAGAACAAGGGTCTCTGCTGAGACTATCAACAAGGCCTCTCATTAGGGATGAATATGACAGTGCTTTGTGCCTCGGAAAAACATTGTTGTGTCTACAATTAACCCACTTCAGTTCACAAACAATTCCGTTTCTGCCTCCTGTCTAGCACAGACATTATGGTAAGTAATGATTTAATTCGGTCAAGGGAAGACACACACACACTTTGAAAATAAATTACAGCTTTCACACTGCAAAACGTAAGGTTATCAGCAGAGCAGCATATTGCAGACACACTCACTATTAAGTTTCACACCATAAAAGCTTTTGTGGTCCTCAGAACTGAAAATCTAGCCCGTATCACATATTTCCCACATATCTGTTCTGTTTAGGGGTTAGCTTGGACTAGATTCTTTTACCTGAAACTTCTCCAAGTGTGCGTCAGTGTCTGCGGACACAGAAAGCCTATAGAACCTTCCATTTACAAAGAAAGGATATTTGGTACTTTTCATAAAGCCTCTAGCTGCTGTAATGGAGAATGAGAAAAAAGAGGAGTAAGAGTAATATAATCAAGCATGCATTTTTGTAAGCATAACAAAGAACAAACTAATCTTTTTTACATGGATTTAGAAACTAATATATGATAGCACACTTACAGATTCTTCATACACATTTTGAAAAAAGTTGACTTGGCATTTCCAAAAAAGCAAAATCATTAAATACTCATAAAAGCTTCTGAAATAAATCTAAACCAGCTGCTTTAAATGGATATGGCTCCACTGATCTTCATGGAATTTCATACAGTTGGGCAATCTGAATGCCTGTCTAACTTCATTGTCATGAAACAAGAGCTAAAATCGAACACATTTTCCTAATAAAAAATTTTCTTTTTGCAATGTAAGTGTCTAGGAATGCAAAGAAAAAATAGGTTTTTGACAAAGAAAGAAATAAAGCTCACAAACTGTGTATCAGGTCATGTTTGATCAGAAAGGAATATGATAAAATATTGCTTTATTTACAGATGTGTGGGTGAACCCACATCTTTTCCTGATCTACTTAACTCTCCGTGGGAAGAATTTGCTACATTGGGTGGTGAAGTTAACCCAGAATGTAATATGGAATGGAATGGAATGGAATGGAATGCAGAACAGACAATGCAGCCTGTACATCTAGGTAACAAAATCTTACACACTATACCTCCAGGTCTGAGGAATGTAATAACAGCTGTTCTAGACTGGTTGTCATAGTCAACATTTTCCACTTCTCCTCCTCCATGTTCAGATTTGTAGAAATTCAGCTCCAGTTTGTCTCTCATCCACTCCTGAGGAATGTATAGCTCAGGTATTTCTGAAACATTGATCTTCTTTCCAGAAATAGTGACATGGAGCTAAAAAAAATATTTTTTTTGTGCACTTTGTGACTGAAAACACCAAAATAAACCCCTGAACTTAAAGCTTTATAAGTACTACAAGTTCATATCTTTATAGTTTCATACCTCAAATTTGATTCCCATTTCAAGTGTAAAAGGCTTCACTGTCACATCTGCTGTTTTGTTGTCCAGGTTCACAGTATGCTTACCCATTTTCATCAGTCTCTGGGCAACTAAGGAAAATCACAGGTTTTGAGATGTGAAAAGCCTTGTTTAATCATTATCAAAACAAAACTATTCCCCAGTCTTTTCGGCAAAATCTCGTTTTGTATCAGTAAAGGAGAAATAAATAACAGATAGGCAACCAGCAGAAATCTGGTAATTTCAACAAAAACACGCAGAGTGCTAGCAAGAATTTTTTTCTACTGATTGGTATCATAACAGTGAGATGTTCTCTGTGTATTCTTTCTTTGGTGTTGTTGATTTTTTTTTCAAAAATGTTTATATAAGTCTTTTCCCTTTGGCAATGAAATACATCAGAGACATTAGTTTTATAGTTAAAATATGCATCATACCTTCTTCATCTTCGAAAGTAAGCAGCGCCTGGTTTTTATTCAGTCTGAATGGCATTTTCGTAGTTACACCAAAAACACAGTAAGTATTCATGTCTGGATAATCGTAAGTCCTGTCTTCCATGTGAGTGAACTTCAGTTTCATTTCTGCCACCTTTTTTTTAATCTAATATTTTAGAATCAAGATAGGAAAAAAAAAAACATTTCTGTAATTTATTGCAGAACAAAAAAAAATGAACAGCAGTCTTTCCTTGACATACTACATATATTTTGGTTTTTTAATGTTTAACACTCAAGCAGATTGAAGTAATGCTGATAAAACAGGTATAAGTCTTCTAACTAAATTGACTAGTTGTACTTATCTATTTCTGGGATTTCTGTCAATGAGGTGGGTTGTTTTTGTTTTTTTTTTCTCCTTGACCAACTTTGAACTTAAACTTGACCTTATACAGTAAAAATTCAGTTGAAGTCCACAGGGATTTCAACCTCCAGAAGCAGAATACTTTTGGTATTTAAAATTTTCTAGAATGCAAATATCAGAGTAATTTGTGTTGCCATTTGTTTTTGCCTAACTGCATCCCTTACAGCAATGGGAAGTCTGCTAATAAACAGCCTTCTATGTTGCCGTCTTAGTGAAACAGGTAAGAATATCCAAGTATTTCATAACCAGAATAGATTAAAACTGTTCAGGAAAATATTGGTTAGGAAAGGCTGCTTTAATAGACTTGAGGGAGTTTCAGATAACTCTTTTTTCCCCTTTACGTAACTATTTCCAAATAAAACCCTGTGTAGAAGAAAAATAACCAGAGTAACTAAAGCATTCCTGCCACTCATCGTCAAAACTGGCATCTTATCTATGAGGCAGCTTTCTTTCCGTTCCCTCTACTGCCAACGGAAAGACAGACCCTCTTCCTGAAGATAATTCAGACACTGGGTGCAGGCCGCCGCTCACACTGAACCTCTTCCTAGAGGTAATATAAAATGAGAGTATGAAAATTACTAATGCTATATATATTTTTTATTCTAGTGTCTTCCATTTAATAATTTTCTGCTTGTCTTCATTCATCTCGTGTTTGCAATATCTCACGTACTTGTTTTGTTTCCATATCCTTAGCCTGCTTGACATTATCTTGCCAGGTAAAATAAGAAAATAAAACTTCAAGCAATATTTTATATGGAAATCAGTAGAGGTTCAAATGCTGAACAATTGGCCCCAATGGTCTAGAATTGACAAAATGTGCTCTTCCGAAAGACAAATTGTAAAATATGTCAAACTTTACCCGACCATCCTGCGAAAGCCCTGAACTGCATTCTGCAAGGTCTTCTTTGAGCTTTTTAATCTCTCTCTGCAGCTCAGCAGTTTCTTTGTTTAGTCGACACAGTTCTCTCTACAGCCCAAAAAGTATTACAGGGACAATTAAACACACAGAAGACAAAAATGTATTTCAGCAAATCTGTAGACATTAGAAACTGTTTCAACTTTTAATTATTCTACATCCCAGCCATGCACAATACATTTTTTGCATAGCTTTAACTAGCCACAGGGTAAATTTGCTCACCAAGGAGCAGTTTCAAAGTAAATTACAGTAAGAGGGTTTTTGAAATGAGGCATTAGTGTTTCCAAGCACCTACAGTGTGCCATAAATTGCGCAGCACTTTCCATAGTTATGTATATGCAAGGTCAGAGCCTATGTCAACACATGAACATTTTATTTTTTCGTGCCATGTGTGACTTTTAGTAACTGTTGCTCCCTTTTCTGAAAAGTTTACCAGGTGAGGACCGTTTCTGACACACTCCTGCTCTTCCCTCTTTATACTTCTTCAGCAGGGAAGAGGGAACATCTCTTCTACCTCCTATCTGCTACATATTTCCTCCACACCAGTGAATCCTGAATGGACATAAAGCCCGTGTAACTAAATCCAGTATTTCCTGGACAGGGAACACAACAGAATGAGGAAGAAACACAACAGCTCCAGTCATACACAATTAGAAGATGGCTCCTTTAAAATCATTAACCACTTGAGACATTTAGACCAGTTCCCATCAGGCAAAGACAATGTAAAACAAAAGCCAGATGATGATAATGACCTGTTCTGGCTATAAAATCCAAACATTTATGATTGAAGACTCAAAACTCGCTTTCAGAAAATCTCATGCCAACCTGAATGTACTGAAATTATTAATTATATTTTAATAGCTTGTAATATTGAAGCCATAATTCCTCATCGTTGATTTACAGGCCAAACAAAACTTCACTGAAACCACCTCCTTGATGGCCTACAGAAACTTATCCTATTACTGTGCCAACAACTGATGCACTGAGGTAATGAACCAATTCCTTCCAGAATCAACTAGTTCTAGAAAGAAAAGCCCTCTTCAAAGAGGTTCTGGCTCTTGCCCACCTCACTGTCACTTATGAAATGCTAATCCCTTGGGTGCTGTAACGTCTTATAAGACCGGCTGGGAGTTGACAAAGCAGTGGAATCAACCCATTCCATTTTATCCGCGTCGCACAAAACTGAAACTCATCTGTTAGTGGAGAATCTTGGAAGAGGAAGACTGGTTTTGTTGGTCTTCATCTTCTATACAAAATAGGTCTCAGTTTTGCCGTCACTCTTCCAACATTACCATAAGACTTATTTTATTGCACTGGCTCTTAATCTGCCACTGAGAAACTATGTGTAGCGCATTCCAGTCATACAGTCTGCAAATCGGTAAAGCCTTTTAAATTGAAAAGGAAATATTGCTTATTTTCTCTAATCAACATCTCCTTCACAACTCCCCAGATATTAACAGCTACGAGTAAGCCATCTCCATACCTCATAGGTCTCTCTAGAGATAATAATGTCCCCATGCTGTTTCTCTTGAAACGCCTTTAGCTTTATCAGCTCCTCCTCTGCTTTAGTACACTCTTCATCAGCATTCAATTTACAGAGAAGAAGGTCAGCTTGTGCTTTTTCAGCTTGTTCAACTCTTTCCTGGACAGCAAAAAGAAAAGGACTTTTTTTTTCCTGCACGGGAACAAACAAAACCTAAGTAAGCCCCTTATATTTATTTATTTATAACACTTTGGATAAATATTTCTCTTAGACTTACAAGTGTAGCTACCACTGAGAGCAACACAAGCATGTACCACTGAAGAACAGAGAGCAAGTTAGACAAACATTTTAGAATTGGGGGAGTTGATTTGGTTTTAGAAGGATGGACTAAAGGTCTTCAAGTATCCTTCAGCTAATTTCCACGATTCTATGTGCTTTATAGCAGTTACCTTCCATTTACTCAGTTCTTCTTTAAGTACTTCCATCTCGTCTTTTGATGTGTCAGAAGAGTGAGGGGTTGCCATATCCTGGAGAGAAAAGAAGAGGCACGCACAGGTTTTCCCCTCCACTAGTCAATAACTGAGAGACACCAAACAATGCAAATGAGTCTTCCAAATAAAAAAATAAACCCTCTGCAGCTGGATGAACCATTTTGCCATGATAGTTTTCAATGTACGTCCATTAATCAAAGTCCAATGTATTCTGCCTGTGTGCCCATTTGCTGTTTTTCTCCAGTTATGCAGGCAAGATAAGTGGTGAGTCAAACATTTTGAGAGAGCAATTATATTTCATAATTGAATCTTCCTAGAACCTGACAAAGGATAGCATATACCACATAATTTTTAAAAAAATAATTCAGACACTTAGACCAAATCATTGAACTCTTTTAACGGCTGGACAGGACAAAAATCTAAGAAAATAGATCCTGTTCAGTAATCACTATTTGCTAACTATCCAACTAAAAATATTAACAGGCTAATATTTTGATAAATAATAAAAGCAAGTTGTCTTTATGTTCTTCCACAGGGAACTAAGCCCCTCAAACCCACAGATGTTTATCTACATACTTTCTCAGCAGCTCTCTAAGAGAATATTTAAAGAATATACAGGCCTAATGAGAAAAAAAATTCAAAATGAGATGCTCCCAAGCGCAGGGCGATTGGACAATAAAAGGTAATATTGAGCAGGACGAAGGTGATAAAAGAAGCATTTCAGGTTTTAAGTACTTCAGGGCAGAAGTTCAGAAGCACAGGAAAACTACAACTGGATAAAGCCCAAGAAGAGAGAAAATCTTCTCTGTTCTGTTTTGTTTCTATGGCTGCAATATTCTGGAGAAAATTAAAAAAAAATCCAAAGAGATCTGTTGAAACAATCCCTCCCTTTTACAAGATTACATAAAACTTGAACGTGAACCATGAAATTTAGGCATGGAAAAGGTCTAAATTAGATAATCTTGCCAATTCTTTTGGTAATGCTGGGTATTTCCTTAAAACAATAAAATATAAAACATTTTTTTCCACTACTTTGTCCAGTTTCAAATGCCTATTAAGCAATAGGGAAATCCCCATCTGTGTATAACTTAAAAGCGGAAAAAAAATTCCTTCGCTCAAGGGATTGAGTGCAGGAAAGCAGAAAGATGCACGTGCCACAGCTGGAAGCTGACAAGAAAGAACGTCTGCTTTTTACTGAAAAATGGTCTCAAACAACAGCTTTCAACCTGAAAGAAAGAGAAAAAACAACGCGGAAAACACAAATACCAGGGAAAGTCCCATCCAAACTACTTGCTGCACTTCAAGAATAGAATCAAGGGAGGCGCCAGGAAAAAGGAAATTCCCGTAAGAAACCTCCACAGAGACAGATGAGTAAGCGAGGTAGGACAGGAAAATTCTAACAGAATCTGTAATGCAGACACTTTGGAATGGGACTCTCCCTGAGGAAACAGGAGGCGGGAATGAGGAATATCCCGAGTATTAAAGGATGGAAGAAGGTGAGACAAGAAGTTTCAGAAGCACTGTCCTAGCAGTCCTAGCACAAACCTTCATTCAGAGACACGGATTTTTTTTCCAGGCAGCGCATCAGGAAATACTTACAAAACCATTATCTTTTAAAGGTAGTGGGAGACTTGTTAAATCCATTGAAACCTGACGGAACAGGAAAAAAAAAATTACAACATTGTGTGTTTCGGCTTTTTTCTTTTTTCAGCAGGATACCAGAATGGAATACCACAAGCTGTGTTGGGCTAAAACAGTTTTTAAATGTAAATCTTGGATCATTTTATAGACAAAAGTGATATATATTGGATATCTGAAGACTCCTTCAGCATAAAAGCCAGAGACATATGTGAAGAATTCTGCCCTGCACAACTTAATTTTTCAATCCTGAAACTTACGTACTTACCTTTACACTACTTTTGTACCGTCACACACGTGCAATAGGACAAGGGGTAATGGTTTTAAACTAAAAGAGGGCAGATTTATATTAGGCATAAAGAATAATTTTTTTACGCTGGGGGTGGTGAAACACTGGAACAGTTGCCCAGAAAGGGGGCGGATGCCCCATCCCTGGAAACATTCCAGCCCAGGTTGGCCGGGGCTGTGAGCAACCTGATCCGGTTGGAGATGTCCCTGCTCCTTGCAGGGGACTTGGACTGGATGACCCTTGAAGGTCCCTTCCCACCCAAACCATTCAGGGATTCTATGATTCTATGCTTAACATCCTGTGCTTAAGACATACAACCCTTAAACTTGCTAACACAAGTGAAAACATTACCTTTGCACAGTGGCTAACGGAAAATCTGGAATCTGCTGCCACAACATTTTGAGGAGGCAGATAAAAAGGAATTTAGACAAGTTCATGGGCCACTGATCCACAAACATGCTAAGGAGCAAAGATTCCCAAGCAAATCTACGGATGCTGAGGCTTCGCACCCCGGGTTAGATACTCTCTAAGGAGGGTCGTCCAACAACAGTCAAGACCTGAGCAGCGTCCTCACCCGGCTGGATATTCCTGACGCTGTCACCTGGAAATTCCAAGCTTGGTTTTTACCCAACACCACCGTACCTGCTGCAGTCAACAAGGCGGCTTGACACTGAGTCCGTCTTCAGTTAATGATCCAGGAATCCTACGTGACCAAAATTTACTGACTTATGTCCCGATTTAGGAAAGTGGAAGTAGCATAATGAAAAGTGTCTTTGTTCAGCTTCTCCACCAGACAGCCCAGCCTCGCCTGCTCTGCTATGCTTTCTCCTGTGGTCTGGGGGACCGACATCGCGGCCTGGGGCCGCGCTCGAAGCTCCGGCAGCCCGACCGCCCTGGCTCGCCCCTCACCTCCCCGGATGAGCCCAGGGACCGCGTCCCAGCCCCGCTCTCCTTCTGCGGGGACCCCGCTCCCTCCCCGGGGCCTTGCGGAAAGGGCCGCACCGGCCCGAAGGCCGCGAAGAGCCCGCAGCCCCGCGACGAAGGGCACCGACGGCGGCCTCCCCGGGACGAGGAGGCGAACCCCCGGGGCTCACACAACTTACAGCCGGAAAAAGCTGCGGGGCGGAGGCGTCTGCGGGGTGGCGGCCGCGGGCGGCAGCCGGTGGCGCCGCGCCCCGCGCAGTCCCCTCAGGGTGACAGGTCCGGTCTCGGCTGGGAGCCGGGCTCCCCTCAACCCCTCCGCTCCCCGCCGAGTCACCTCCCCGGAGCCGGCCCGCTTTCGGTTTCGCTTTCCCGCGGGCGGAGGAAGGGCTGGTGCTCGCCCACCCCCGCGTTCTCCCCGCACACCTCTGCCCCGGCCCTGTCACACTTACGGGGCCGGGGCGGTGGGATGCCCGGCCCCGGCTCCCCGCGGGCGACGGCTGCTCCTCTTCCTTAAAATGGAGGAAGGGCAGCGCGGCCGGAGCTCCCCGCCGGCGGCCTCCCGCCACCCCCCGAGGGGCACTGAACCGGGCGGCGGGGTCGCGGGTAACGGGGCCTCGGCTGCGGAGCCGCCGGTGAACAGCCCGTGGGCAGCGGCCGCATGTAGCGTCCTATGGAAAATGGGGAAAATCCCAGAAAAGAGAGGGAGCGGGTGGGCTGGGACAGGGCCGCTCCTCGCTGCGCCTTCAGGGAGGGCACGGAGCCGTCAAGTCGGCCATCGGCTCCCGTCCCGTCTCTTAACTGGGCTGGAAGCCTCTGGTTTGGCCTCTGGATTTCTCCCTAAGGTGAAGTCACTAAGACTTGGCGTCCTCAAGCTAATTCTGGTTATTTTATTTATTTGCTTGTTTTAAACCACATTCTCGCTGGATTATGTGTTTGTATTATGAGGAGTAGGGCTTCCTTCTTTGCCAGGCTGCGGCAAAAGGCATAGAACGTTCAGTGGCAGAAAGACCCTTTGCTGATGGAGATGCTGTATTAAAACAAAAATAATTTTGTAGCATCATGGAATCACAGAATCACAGGCTGGTTGTGGTTGGAAGGAACCGTGAAGCCCATCCTGTTCCACCCCCCTGCAAGGAGCAGGGACCCCTTCCACCAGCCCAGGGCGCTCACAGCCCGGCCAGCCCGGCCTCGGGCACTGCTGGTGGGACACACCTCGCCGTGCAGACTATGTTGCTCGGGCAGACTGGGCCTCTGGTGACAGGAGCTGTCAGGTGGCAGGTACAAAGTGTGTCGTGCTTAAGCACGAGTGAGTGAAAGAAAAGAGGCAAACGTCTTCCACCGATAGCTCTTGGGCTCAGGAGCAGACAGCGCATCCAAGATCGGAGCCAAGCAGTGGGACACAGCTCATTGAATTCAAGACTTACTATCTATTTAGATCCTCATAATAGATGCATTGCAGTCATGAACAAAATTTGGGCAATGTCTATCCTAGGCCAAGAAGAAAAAAAAGAAAGCTTTCAGGTTTCCTTTAAAGCTAAGCTGACTAATTTTTCAAATGTTACCCTCAAAATTGCAAACAGACTCATCGTACTTATTGGCCACAGTATTTTGTATGGTTAGCAGCCAGTCAGCACTGACTGTTAAAGAAATTAATCCTCAAAAATTCAAAATATGCCAAATAGCCGGAGAAAGAGTGGAAGCTGACTTTGTCACTTAGCAGACGTGGACTTCTGCTTTCAGGTCAAAGCAAGAGGAGCTGCGTAGCAGCGAAGCACTGCAGTGGGACTGGTCGGGCTCTGCGTGCACGCTTGAGGAGGCCTGCGCAAGAGCAGCCGGATCAAGGTTTTCAGATTTTTTGCTTTCATTTGCTATACAAAGGGAGTCTTGGATTGCACCCTGCTTGGATAGCAATCACCTTGTGCCACTGAATTCAGTGGGAGTTGTACCTGTGGGGTAATTATTACAGCAGTTTCAAATGTTCTTATCTGTTTTGTAAGATAAGTGGGCGAAACTATGACTCGGTGTTAGAGATTTTTTTATTATTATTTTCTGCCTTGACAATGGATAACTATGTTTACTATTGCTTTATAAACACAAAGTTGGTTACTAATGAGATGAGTAAAAGGGAGAGGTTTAGCTGGGGTAGCCAGGGAGGAGGAGGTGATTATGTTATGACCTAAGTACATCAGATTTCAGATTTAAATGTCAGAGTGGCCGGCTATTCTCCAATAACTATGGTCATGTTGGGAAGTCACTGCTGATCTGAAAGAGCCTTCTCTAAACTCCAGGGAACGCAGCAACGCCAATCTGTTTACATGGCCTGCTTTGGGATTTGAGCTGAACACTGTGCTTGTGTTTGTTTGGTGAAGGAAATTTATTAGAGATACAGAACTGGGCCAAGTTCCTTAAGTGAAATGGAACTGACTTGGAGTTGATACGTTAATTGATTTCTATGTGTTGTGAATGTATAGCGTTAACCGTATACGAATCCAAATAAGGGGAAAAGCATTGATTTGATAACTTTGAAGAGCCTAGCTAAAGGAGAAAATCAAGGAGTAGAATATAGCATAGAGTACAAGAAGCTTTAAAACTCTCAGGATTTCTTTGAGCCGTCTGCATTGATATCAAACTTGTTCTTCAGGAGTCTGAAAAAAACTCTTGATGAACCTAGAAATCTGAACTGGAAACCTCAAAAGAAAATCATGACCCTTCTGGCAGCGTAGGATTAGGAAATACTCCGAGGAAGCTGGAAGAAGGTTTACAGCCATAAGCTTACCTTTTATTGCTACCAAAACAATTTCACCGTACCTCAGGTTCTGGATGGTAACTGTGAAGAACCTCATGGCGTTACCTTCAGAGGGAGAGTATTTTGGTTGTTTTAAATTTAGAACAGATCCAAAGACAGAAGTAAATTGAATTTAGGTGCTAGATCGTAACTGTCATAGTGAAAACCCTGCTCAGTGCCCGTCTGATCCTTGAGGTACCCCAGCTGCAAAGGAGCTTTGTTCTCCAGACAGGTCTGGTAGCATCTTAACGTTGGCAGTTCTGAGTGCTTTAGCTTGATAATGCTTAGGAGCCACATTCAGCCCCTGAGGTGTTCTGAGCATGTATGGGACTTTCACACTCCAAGAGAATCCTGTTCCGCGGCTGTCCAGTTTACTTTGTGCTTTCTGTCAAAACCTGGCCGACAGAGGCTCGTGATGCCTTCCCTGCTTGTCATCCAGATTTGCAGAGCCTGGAAAATGGTGCATTCTTGTGTAGATTATTAGTGCCTGGGAAAAAGGAAATGAAATTTTAGGTTCTTCTTTAAGGACCTGCTCATGTATTCAGTGCACACATTATCACACAAATACATTCCGTAATAAGTAGGGTACAGTCACGATTCCTGTTTATCAATGCTTTTTGTCCTGTGTTCTTTGAGAAGTTTTTACACATTCTAAGAGAGAGAACAGGGATCCCATGTTCCAAAGCAACCAGTATTGTGTGGTCAGAGCACTGGTCCACCAACTGGGAAAAAAGGGTTTGACCTGTCTTCAGTGAACCCAGGTGTCCCAATCCTTTGCACCTTATCCAGCAGCTAGCCTACCTCAAGGGAACGATGATGATTTCTGTACCACCGCCCAGCCTTAATGATCCATACTCAGTTATTGGAGAGAAAAAAAAATAAAACAACAAACAAACGAAAAACCAAACCCCAGGAAAACAGAAATTTTGTCTTTCTATCCTTGGTGCAATGCCAGGCCCTGCAGAGAAGCAGGTCTGAATCTTAACATTTACTGTATTCTTAGTAACTGTAGGTGATATAAAATGGTGATAAAATAGAGGGAGATAAATTCAGATTAGATATTAGGAAAAAATGTTTTACCCTGAGGGTGGTGGAGCACTGTCCCAGGTTGCCCAGAGAGGCGGTGGATGCCCCATCCCTGGAAACATTCCAGGCCAGGTTGGCCGGGGCTCTGAGCAACCTGATCCGGTTGGAGATGTCCCTGCTCCTTGCAGGGGGGTTGGGCTGGATGGCCTTTGAAGGTCCCTTCAACCCAAACCATTCTATGATTCTATGATACCTTATGCAGTGCGCAGACTTCTAAGCATCAGGGAAAATCACCATGATGATAGTTCTGGATCTCACTGCTGAGATACCAAAGTCTGTAGTTCATCAAACTTTGATGTCAAAGACACATGAAAAACACATGGATGGTGGTGTCTCTAAAAAACCTGTCCTATTTACCCTTAATTCCCCTGTTTCTCTTGTATCCTGAGTGTTTGTGCAGCCACGTGGCAACCTAGACTGGGAAATGAACCAGCTTAAAAACCAACCCTTCAGGGTTGCAAGCTGGCATTAGTGGCTCAATTCTCCAATCCAGTTCATCCCGTGGTCAAAAACCAGTGTGCCGTTCCAGGAGGGGGTCAGTAGGCTCGGCAGGGGTGAATAACAACTTATTTTGGTGGTGCTGCCAGCGTAACACGGCTTAAAGCACTCCTCAAAATACAGCCTCAGTGTCTGACGTGGGACAGGGAGGCTGTCTCAGTGCCGTAGAGGAGGCTCCAGATTTTGTTTTGAGGGGCTTACATTTTAGGCATCACAAAACATAGGCCTTTTTTCAGTCTTTTTTTTCTTTCTAGGAAGGCAAGAGAGAAAAATATACCTGATAATGAACATCCAGCGCCTTTAGATGTCAAATGTAAGAGTCTTAGAAATGTACAAGTGCGTTTTCAATACACGCAGAATTCGGAAATAAATCCTCTGTACCAATCTCCATGTTTTACAGGAAGGGGCCTGAAATGCGTCCAGCAAGACTTGGGAATGTTTCAGCTTCCCTGGGATGTGTGTCCCAGAACACAGGGCTATGAGGCAATGCAGCGGTTTGGTAAATAGTCCCAGCACGACCGCTAGAAAGCGAACAATGAAGCAGCCATCATCGAAGATGCGCGTTGTTAGGCTTGAATCCCATTCCAGCTCTTTGGCTATAAATCACCGCGTGTGCATGAAATCCTTCTTTCAAATAGCGCTGTGAGTGTTTCCGTGAGGATGTGGGGTTTCTGTAGGCAGAATGAATTCCAGCGTGCAGGCCGTTTTACGCTGAGAAGGCGTAAATGAGAAGGGAGAGTAGGAGAGGGGGTAGAGATGTACCTGTCAATAGTATGAGCCTATGCTTTTATTTTATTTGATGAATGAATAGAGATTGATTGTTTATATTCCTTAGGAATACAAAACATTGCCTCTGAAAATCCCAGGTGCGTCCCTGACACAGCACGGACTGTAACAGAAAGCAAGATGTTTCTTTGGTCTGCCTCTGGCCCAACGACAGGTTCTGAAATCCCCCCTGTGAAAAAAAAAAAAAAAAGATCTTTTCTGTTTCTTGCCAAACTTTGCAGTCAGCAGGATTTCTGAAAGGATACTCTATCGAGGTGATCTTTTGGGGAATGTTTAGATAAGTGCCTTCGTCTCTGGAAATGCTTTTTGAAAGAGATTGTGAGGTTTCTCTCCCTTTTTATGAATGTAAAAAAAAAACTAATTCCTACCATGCTTCATGAAAAAAACACTTATCGAGTAAAGCAAATATGGTCCTGTCTTAAATAAAAAGCCGTGATACAGCTGAGATCAATTAAAAAGTAAATACCTGTACGTTAAAACGTGAAAATTGTTATGTAGAGGGTATCTCTGGAAGGAAAGTAATCCCAGGATTGGATAGCTTTGGCCGTGACGTATTCCTGACAAACCCAGACCTCCGAATGGTGAAGGAAGGTCACTTTGCCCAAAAACCTGTTAATGAGAAGTGAATGTGTTAGGTTTAGTTTATTAGCACCTCTGCTTTGATCCATTCATCTCAATCCCCACTTCAGACAAACCCTAGGATTTGATAAATTATATCCCGATATTCCAAGTCTTGTCTTCTGGGAGCTTTAGCAAACCTAACCTAACTGGGAAAATTGAGTCAGTAACAATGAAAAGCTCACATTTTTAGAGAAGGCAGCTTCTCCTTCCAACTCCTGCCTCCATCCTTAAGTCTTTTGGCAGAGCCCAAGTTGCAGAATGCTGAATAGACTGCCTGCAGATATTTGCATGCAATTCATTTTCCTTTACTCTTTTTTTTTTTATTGAAAGGTCCAATGTGAAGCCAAGGATTGACTAATGACTGTCTCTTATTCTTCGGTGGAAATCCCACTTCCTTCTCCACAGATATCTCCACAGACAGGCCCTTCAGGGTACATATATGAAATCTCATGGGTTGTGGATTTTTCTTTTTCTTTTTCTTTTTCTTTTTCTTTTTCTTTTTCTTTTTCTTTATCTTTTTCTTTATCTTTATCTTTATCTTTTTCTTTTTTTTTTCTTTTTCTTTTTCTTTTTCTTTTTCTTTTTATTTTTATTTTTATTTTTTCCTTTTTCTTTTTCTTTTTCTTTTTTCTTTTTCTTTTTCTTTTTCTTTTTCTTTTTCTTTTTCTTTTTCTTTTTCCTTTTCTTTTTCTTTTTCTTTTTCTTTTTCTTTTTCTTTTTTTTCTTTTCCTTTTCCTTTTCCTTTTTCTTCTTCTGCTTAGATCTGACAAGTCACCACTGTTACATGTTAAATCAACGTTCAAAATGTCTAGTGTGATGTCACTCACAGCTGAAGACAGCCTTAGAATAAAGTGTGTGAATTTGTATTTTTATTATTTCACCACATAAAACTCACTAACTCTTCTAGGGAGGAGAAAACTTTTCATAAATGTGGGTAAAAACCAGTTCTGACAAGAAAGAAAATACATTGAAGGAGCTCAAGTATTTGTTTCAACTCTTTCAAAAGGAAACTATTTGACTTTTCATTTCAGACAATTTTGGAACATAGCTATACTTCAAAATTATATTTTTTTTAAATTCGAAATTAAAATCAAGTACTTTAAATCAAACAAAATAAAAAACTTGATTCAAAATCAGTGTGTTTCACTAAAAAATTCACTTTATATTTTGAAATAACAGACAACTCTATTCCTTTCTATCTTCTTTGTTTTTGGCCAGGAAATAGAAAATCCGTGGTTTTATTTCTTTCCTTGGATCTCTGCACAAGCGTTTCGCAGTAATTACCTTTCCCAGTATGAGCGTGCGGGCAGTGAGTCTTGCATCAAAGCACAGGACATCCAACATGCAGTAAAGTTTTGGTAAGGTTTGTATCATCCTAGCTTTTGGGGAAAGATGATTCATTCCACTCTACAGTTTCATAGCGGTGCTCTGAATCTGGGATATCGATTTTTTTTTTTTTATTTGATGCAGCTGTTAATATTCAGAGAGCATACAGTTTCTGGAATGACAGGCAGCAGTCCTGCGTACGCTGCCAGCTTGATAGCTTTTGAAATACTCTGCTAAAGTTGGGTTGGGATTCCTGTAAGATATTTGGAGCTGTTCTGCAAAAAATTGAGTGTCGAAACCCACACATATTCCCCCTGCCTGGAAGCACATACATGAAAAAAAAAGAGGAATTGAGTAAACAAAAATTAGCCTAATATTCATTGGGGTAACCCGTTGTGGCAATGCTATCAAGGACAGTCTTTGATTTTTTTTTTAATTTTTTTTTTTTTTGCAGCCTGAATTCATATACTTCACAATACTGAATTCTGGTATTTAGTTTTTCTAAAATTGTATACTCTTGTATAGACATCTTTAAGTGTAGAAATTCGTATGCCAATAAGACACTTTCTGTAGCACTATTTAAAGACTCCTTACACTGAGAAAATAAATCTTTCTGACTCATTTGTTTGTTACATCTGCAAGAATTCCCTTTTTACCTTTTCAAGTGGCAAGAAATTCTAATTTTCCATTTATATTCCCATTTTGATATTTTTTCTACAGTGCCTGGAGTGGAATTTAGTAATATTTCCTGTTGGTTCTTTCTTAGCAAGATAAATATCAACTGAATATCAATAAATTATCTTGTAAATAGCAGGGAAACACAGCAGCAGCTATAATGCTCCTGAAGCCTCCGAATGACTAAGAATGTTTAACAGCAGCTAGCTGAGTTATTTTCATCCTTTTTTGACACTTTGATGTTGGTTGAAAAGAATTATAGTTCATAGACGGATTTGTACAATTGAATTAATCTTTCCTGAAAGGCTTTGCTTCGCCTGTTTGAATTGCTATTCAGGAGTAAAGTATTCTAATGGTATGCTAGATGGTCCAAAACTGGGACCTGGCAGACTAAAAGAAGCACAGCCAGAGCATGAAAAACAAGGACAAGTAGATACTCTAAAAATAAAATTTGATAAGTCACAATCTGCCGAGTATGCGAACGAAGCAAAAGGGCACTTTCATAAACACGTAACGAGGAGGTTGAGGCCACGCTCGTGTAAAAACGACTTAACGGAGAGATGTTACGATGGGATAAGATAGTCCATTTTCTTTCATAAAGAGAAAGATGACAGAAAATTTACCTTAAAAAAAGAAGTAAAGCAAGGAGAATGCCAACTTCATAAA
The DNA here is from genome assembly GCF_036417535.1 of Chlamydotis macqueenii. Classification (NCBI taxonomy): domain Eukaryota; kingdom Metazoa; phylum Chordata; class Aves; order Otidiformes; family Otididae; genus Chlamydotis; species Chlamydotis macqueenii. The sequence continues at coordinate 2,212,329 of NC_141561.1, read as the reverse complement.
AACACGTATACATCAAAATAATCTGGGAAGGAGACAGTGGCTCAGAGCCACGGGAAATAAATAAATATCTAAAATATGGAATGATTAGAAGAGGAAAGTGTGATGTTATCCACAGCAAATAACTTACTTGGTAGTATCGTATGTCAGACTGGAAAAGCTGGGGATTGCCTCTTTTATATATACAGATAATTTCTTTAATGAAGATGCTGATGGTGATTGTCAGTGGTTAGCTAGAGGAAAGACTCCAAGTGTTGTCATTTCAGACGCAGTAGGAACAATCCATACCATTATAAAGACCATTTCCAGCCAACTTGTGCAACTGGGCATTTCCAGGACCATGAGGCAATGCCAAGAATATTAGTTAGCATCGTACGGAATGCTGTAATCCATGGTATTGCATGCGTAAGGCATCGATCAGAGACACCAGCTTGTTTCTCTTGAACTCACAGGATGTGAACTATGCCCACGCGTGTGAGCAAATCCGTAGCCTAACTCTTCACAGAAGGTTAGAAAATGGGTGAGAGAGACCTAATACATCATATAAAGGGAGTAAAATAAACACCAAAAAAACTGGTAAAATACTGAGTCATCACGGCATTAGGAAAGGATGGAAAATAGATTCCCTGAGGAGCTGAAGGGGACAGCAGGAGGGAGAATGAATGTGCAGTGGGGTAGGAAATGAGTGTTGCAGACATAAAGGGACATCTTGAGCAATGACTGCTGAGACTAATCCGCTGCGTACATTATCACCGTATTAATCTATGTGGGTTTCAGAAAGGAATTTAGCACAATACTGCAGAGCAGATTCATGTGAATGGTCAGCTTTTACGGGGCTGGAGGTGCTGCCTTTGAGCTAAGAAGGCGACGGTAAGCCCAAGGACAGATTCTGCCACTGGCGTGCCAGCGTCTGGGACGGCAAGCTAACGTTTGGCTTGCCAAAGGACATCTCTGTGGAAGATCCCATAATCTGATGGATCTTGAAAACAGGAAAGCACTGAATGCTGAAGCTGTCCAGATGAGCGACAAGCACATGAGCGCCTGGTGAGCCTGGTGATGGGCTTTCTGGGAAACCATCCTAGGACACAGCATGGAGAGAGGTTTGTCCTGAACCGTAAGCGTCCTTCTCCAGGTCTAGGGCGTTGGTGTGCAGTTCCAAGTAGGTGACCTCTCTCCACGTGGGATTCGCAGTGTGAGTGGACACCTCACCGCAGATTGGGCACGGATATGCATGTTTCTGACGAGGAAAGCAGCCCTTAGCCTGGTTTTTGTAAAACGAGCTGCTGTCAGCGCGGTGGTGCTGCAACCCAGGGCAGCAAGAAGGCGTTAGACTCTGAAGGAAGTAGTGGAAGAAGGAGCCTGAACAGGTAGCCTGTAGTGATTTAGGGATTTTCCACTACCCACTTCAGTTCCACCCTGGATTTAATAAATTCCGTTTTTAATCTCTCTACCAGGAATATAAATCAGAAACAATGCATTAAGAACACAGAGCAGGAGATGTTTTGACGACCGCTTATAAGGCAATTTTTCCGAAGTATTTAGGCACCTGGCAAGGTTTTTGCAAGTAGTTGTGCACAAACTCATGGGGGTATTTTGCTTCTGAAAATTCACTGCCCGCCTATGCACATCTTAGGGTATGAAAATAATTTTTAAAATCTAATGTGTTATGAGATGGACAAGTGAATGGGTTTTAAAGTAAACCAGGTGAAAAACAGTGGGTAGATATTCAGCGTGTATATGCCCTGAATCCCCTTTGGGGACTCACTTAATGGAAATACCCTTAATTAACACAATTAAATTGGATGCTTAGAGTTAGATGGTGTCAATACCTGTGCTATGCTGTATACCAATGAAATAATTATAAACATTGGAGATTAAAACAAGCCCTTATGAATGTTTAGTTACTTTAATGATAAAGAAAAAAAAATCATTAAAATAGTGAAGTGTTTACTTTGTAGGCAATACTCTTTCAATTTTGCAACAACTTCTGCAATATCTCACTGAAAACGTAATGTGAGTAATGTGAAATTTTACTCTGCTCTTTAATTTAGTTATTAATTCATTCTGTCTGTTTGGTGTATTTTAACTGTTGCCAGGACAGGGATCATTCACAAAACTGGGTAGTCACACAATTAGATGCATAAACCGTCAGAGAGGAAGAACATTTCTTCCTTTCTGCAGAAAAAATTATTCACTGCAGCTTATTAACTGTCCTTTTTAAGCCCAAATAATTATCTCTACTATTTCACACATGGGAGGTTTTCTTAGAATTACTCATTTTTTAAAGCATATAAGATTCCAGGAATGTTGCTTGAATTGCTTGAACACAGACTTTCTTGCAAAAATTATCTCCGTGTGAAGACAATGTGAATGGGCACCGGTGATTTGGCTCTAATCTGACTTTCATCAGTATAAAAATAGTTAATACACAATGTTTTTTAAAAGTATTGTAATGTAAATACTAGAGATTTCATATAAGTTTGCCAGATACTGATATTTTAATGGACATGCTTACTAAAAAGAAGCAGATCATCTTTTAAGCCTCTAATTATTAGGTCTTTTATGTGCATATTCCAAGAGTGTATGCATCCTTAAAATCTTTGTAATGTCTGAGCACATCCTGGTGCTCAGCATAGCGTAAATGTTGGGTTGATTGGATAAACCAGCATTTTGGTAGGCAATTTTCTTCTGGGAACCAAATTGTTTGTCTTTGACTTCAGGGTTACCGGCTGCAGGAAGACGGAGGAGCAGGTCTCTGTCTGGACCTGCGGTTCCGACCGTGAGCCCTCCCTAGGATCTTCCTCGAGCCATGAAACAAGTTCAGTTTCCTAGCAGACAGGAAGACTTTTCTGTAACGGCACCGCTGGATAACAGCTTCCAAAATGTAAGTCCAGCATTTTCACCTGCTTGAGGATATTTGAACCCGCAAAGGGCACGTGCCCATCAGCAGTCCGGAGATATTTTGGGGTAACTCTCTCTTAGCGTATCCCTCTAAAGCTGCTCCACTTTGGCTAGAAAACGAAATATTCCTTGTATCCAAGAGGAGGAGAAAAGCATTATAGAATGCTGAAAGAACAAGGCCTGGGGCATGTTTTTTACTACATTGGCTGTTTGATATCTAGTATTCAGTGAACGACACTCAAGCCTCCTAACTGTGGTCCTAAGGGACTCAGTTCTGTAGATCTGACTCTTTGCATACATTAATTTCACAATTAAATGTTAATATTTTCACGTACACCCCCAAAATTATTGCAGTTTGCTTTGCATTGGCTGGAATCACAAGTTATTTTTTTCTTTTAGGAGTTTCTTGGCAATCTTTGGAGCCTGTTTGTCTTGGCGTCCCCCTACCATATTACCAATTCTTCAGCATCATAGTCTAAAAACTGTGTTTACAACATTTTGTGATTTTTAAAATATATTTATGTAGTTTTAAAATGTAAATGTAGAAGAACATCCGTGAGACACTTGTAAATTTTATATCTGTATATTTTTCTAATTTTGATAGGTTCAGTTATTTAGAATTACTATCACTATAGGACTTCAACTGACAAATATTTTCACTTGGCAAATGTTCAGATTTTTTATAAGCGAATCCATTATACTCTCCCAACATCTGCTCTTAATAATCTCAAATGCTTTTGGTTTGTTCTACTTTCACATAAAATTTTTTGTTTGTTTTTTTTTTAATTAAAGCGCCATTAGGCAGAATGGTTGATCCTTATTTCATTGATGTTGCTGATAAAAATGGGCATTGATTTCAGTGAGAATTAGACTATAAGGCAAAGGAGAGTAAGTTTTAAAATATTTCGTTGTAAGACAAAATACTCTCTGAAGGATTAACTTAACACTGTGACAACAAACAGTAAAATCATTGTCCAAATAAGTTCTCACATTATAAAATTCTTCTAAAATTGCATCACCTAAAGCATACAGGGCACAGGAAAAGTTAGGAAATTTGATCAGAAATTCCTTCTGTCTTTTCTTTAGGTAAAACAAATTTAGAAAGCCGGTTTCGTAAATTAATCGGGAAGTGAGTTTCTCACTAGTCCAAAACCTAAATGGAAGAGTTTCATCAACTCTTTTCCACAACACACTGTTTCTGTAACACTTTCCAGCTTTCACTAAAACAGAAAGCAAACAAGAAAAGAGAGACTGGAACAGCAAGTTCAAATATTCAGGTAGGCGTACCAAATCTCATCGGTTTCTTTCATTTTGGATGCATTTCGTACTTAAAACGTAGTCTTGTCAAAGGCATTTTAAATTAAATAGGTATTTTTAAAACCTGACTTGTTATTTTAAAAGCAAATCTCACTAGCAGCAAATGTCAAAGTCGGATTTTGTATAAACCAAAATGTCATCTGGAAAATAAATGACGCAAATCCATGCTATCTGACACTGCGGAGTCTTTGGTTGGAGTGCGATGTTTAGTTTTGGCGTGACACTTCGAGAAGGATGCAGGCCACCTGGGGAGAGTACAGGGGTGAGGAACAAAAATGATCAAGAGCCTAGAAAATACGACCTACAGGAAAGATGAAAAGATCAGCCTGTTTATTTTTAAGGAGAGACCTGAGGCAAGATACAATAACAGTTGTAACACAACTTTGCTGCTACAAAGAGGGAAAAAAGGATCTGTTGAATCAAAAAGAAGAAATACTCTGAAGTTGCAGCAGGAAATATTTTAGTTAATACAAGATCTTTAGGTTAAGGAAGGTATTTAAAATGTTAAGAAATGTTAAGCAGCAGGAGGCTGTGGAATTGCCACCACCGCAGGTTCCTAAGACGAGGATGCACAAGTATCTGGGAGGAATAATTCAGGTGGAATTACATCTGCCATGGGGCATATGGTTGGGATCTGCTGGTTCTTAAGATCTCCATGGGGGTCCTGGAGTGTGGGACAGTCCTTCAGCTTATACCTTGACAGCTCAGTTCCTGGAAAAAAAAAAGTTTAAAATAAGATAAAATTTATTTAAAATGAGGTAAAAATAAGATAGCACTGGAAGCGACCTTCTTTCAAAGAACATAAAATCCAAGCTCCTGCTGAAACATAATCTCAAAATAAGTCAGGTGTTCTGTTTGCTTGGCTGTTCTAAAACTTCTCTGGTCTTATGATTTGAAATTGTCTTCTGGTTTACAAGCTAAATTCAACTCTGTAGCGGGTGGGATGGGATGATATTGTCATTGGGCTAACTTTTTCCTTTCTTTAGGTTAAATAACTCTTCTTCCATTCCCAGGTTTCCCACATTGTAAATTCCGTCAGTGTAGTCACATTCCCCCCTTGCACATCAGCTATTTTAGTTTTTTCTCGTAAGAAAAACTTAGCTGTAGTTGTTTCGCTATCTTTGTCCCTGCACTGCTTTTCCCCTCACTTTCCACCACGTAATTTTTCTGAATGAGATTACACTTTCTTGCAAAAAAAACCTCACAATAGAAGGCGTTTCACTGCACGCCTTTCCGTTTAAATACATCATTCTTGGGATCATTCTCAAAGCTATAAACAATATAATTGTAATATATTCTCTATCACCAATAGTAATATATGAATCTTAGAATGTAAAAGCTATAAATATTTTCAGCGTTTTCATTCGTGTTTAAAGAGAAGAAAAATTAAAAGTTTAGGTGCTTAATATTTAAATTAATGCAAAAGAGATTCATGACCCACATATTCCACTGTTATTTTTAAAAAATTCCTTCATCCTCAGCGGTTCATCCATTAAGCTATTGGATTGTTTTGTCTCTCTGTCAGTGTCATTAGTTTTGTATCATCGTGGGCTTCAGATCACAGTTTGAGAACTACCAGGTTAGGTGTTCACGTCGAATCAAAAAAACGTAAAATCAGTCAAAACTGCGGAATAGCTTTAATATTGTATTTCTTAACATATGTATGTATGGAAAGAGTTAAGGAAAGCTGTTCCCCCCTCCTCCCCCAATTTATATAAGGTTTGTCTGGGATATATTTAAATGTGGAAAACTTGGAAGCAAACTTAAGCAAATACTGTCAGATGAATGCCTCAAAGTGCCCACGCACAGCTGTGGAATATCTTCTTCTTGGTGAGAGGTTCTGCTTGGATTTCAGATGAAAACTTCCCTGTCCAGCGCACTGGGGAGGCAGATGTATAGGACTGAATGCGTTGTTACTGCATCAACGCTGCAAGCTGCACAGACTTATGCCTCGGCTGAACCTGGAGCATATGTCTAACGGTAACGCAACACCATAGCAAACATTAAGTTGTTTCCTCAGGTATCAAAATATTAACCGTACCAAATTCCTCTTCACCTTAAAACATGTACGGAACTCTGTGGAGCTTTTGTCACTCTCCAACAAAGATGAAATGTACAATTTGAGAGATTATTCAGAGGATATTATAATAGACATCTGAATCCTGACGTCAAGATGGGATGACCTCTTGTGATCGCTCGAGCCTCAGTAATTCTGTGATTCTAAAATTCATAAGCCACTGTATTTCTTTGGACCTACTAACAGATAGCTCTGTTCCTCTGGGGACGTACAAATTCATTCAGACATTAGACCTTATATAAAAAAACCAAGATGCTGTCAGATACTGTCGTTATTAGAACTGTTTGCGACTTTATGTCCTTTATCTATTAAGTTGCTTTTTTCTAACTGAGGCCTTTCACCATTAACAGTTAAATTCAGTTTTAAAATATTTTTTATTCATTACTGCATGAGTGTCTTTCTCAAGAATTTCAGCATGGTAGTTCGTTATAAATCATCTCCAAGTTGGTGTGCACTCCTTGCTTTTAGGAGTTAGTCACTATTAACACATTTTTGTGGTCTTGTGAGATTGGCACCCACCGACCACAGAACAGAATTCCCTGTGGCGTAGACACCTGGCTCTGATATAAGATCATTAAGCTATCAACTCCCGTTGCAATGTCATCCAGGGGAATCTGCAGGGACTGGCAGACAGAAAAGGTGTCCTGTGCAGAGAACCACGTCATACTTCTTTCAGAAAGAGAAATCCTTACATCAGTTTGAGAGGATTCTCTTCATCTGAAACAGTAATTTGTCTTTTTAGATTACTAGTAAATGATATTGCTGTTGAATTTGCACTTTCCTTTGGTTTCCGTTACTTCCGTCTGTGATGGTTTAGCCCGAATCACCACACAGTTTCTCGCTCACCCTCCCCCTCCCCAGGGGGATGGGAGAGAGAATTGGGAAGGAAGGAGAACTCGTGGGTTGAGATGAAGACAATTTACTAAAATAACAAGGGAAGACTACAATAATAACAATATAAGGATAATAAAATATACAATATATGTTTTCTCACCACCCGATGTCCCAATGACCAATACAGCCCGTCCTGAGCAGCGATAACGGAAACAAAACCGAGCAGCAAGCAAAGGAGCAAAAGGGAGCCAGCAAGGTAGGGGGAACGATGCCAGCAAAAACAAGCAGGAAGGATGGATGCCAGGAAGGCAGATACCCACCCTCGCCTGCCCCCACTTATATACTGAGCATGACGTTTATGGCATGGAATACTCTCTTTGGCCAGTTTGGATCAATTATGCTGTCTGTCTTTCTCCCAGCTTCCTGCATCTGCAAATTAGCGAGACTCGGAAAGCAGGACGGTGTCCTTGGTCTCATTCACAGCAACTGGTATCATCAGGGTGTTTATCAACATTCTTCACACACGAAATCCAAAACATACCAGCTGCTGAGAGGAAAAATTAACTCCACCCCTGCCAAAACCAGGACACCCTCATGCCTCTTTATTGTTTCTGTGTTCGCAGAAGATACCATGAATATGTCGCAACTCCAAACCAGTGAAGGCTAAGTGCCAGTCTCCTTCAGCTAATGAGAAACAAATGCTCCAGAGCAAGCCACTCAGCAGTCTCCTCCATTCACCACCACCCCAGAAGTTTATACTGCCATCTTCACAACTCCTATCTCAGGTAACCTCAGACACGTGTCTTGGATATTAATGTCTAGAAAGCAACAGACTTCTACTAACGTTTTCACAGGATGATGTTGAACTAGGTCTCATTCAAAAAGCTTGGACTCTTATCTCTTGGACATTAAAGTAGAAAACAAGTACAAATGAAGCAGCAATCCTCAAATCTAGAAAGAAGAAACAGAGTAGGGCTCCCACCTCTATGCAATGAGACAAGTCTCTAGGGTGCTTTCTTCTTTTGCTGACAGAGGAGCTGTAAAGTGAGGTGGGACAAGCAGTGTGGTGGGACGATCAGTGTGGTGGAGACTGGTGAACAAACTGGCAGGTAGCATCCCTGGTCCCAGTGTCCCGCTCTGTGGTAGCTCACTAGCATGGCAGGAGAGAGGACAATAAGCCCCCGAGCTCTGAATGTCCCCAGCTGGTCAGAGAGAGCTGGCGGGCTGTCATCGGCTTTCTGGGACATCTGAGTGGAAAGTCCCAGTGCCAGGCGTTGACATGGGAGTGCACACCAGCTTTGCCAGGAGCGAGAAGACATATATAGATTGTACACCCACTGCTGCACGCCGAGGGTTCAAACCGGAATGGGCAAGGCATGGGTGTGCACAACGGGAATGTGGTGAGCTTTACTGGAAGGATGGGTTTGCTCTCACCAGTGAGTGCTCAAGACATGGGTATTTTGGTGGAAGGTGCCTTGCTGTGCTGATGCAGGGGGAAAGTCCTCTCAGCTCCGTTTCCCCTTCAGCATCCGCCCGGGTTGTAGGTGGGAGGGATACGTGTGTGTGTCTGTGTACACAGTGTAGCTAGGCATCCACGGCTTTCTGGTGAGACCGGAGTGATGAAGAGCATCTTCTTTACTGGTACAACAGTCACTATATAAAATATTTTTGAGTAGGCACAGAGTCCTCCGCCCTTTCCTTTTCTTTTCTTTGAACTTGATTGTGTTCATGGTCGTGAGCACATCTTTTTCTATGGCTCCTGACTCAGAAGTTACGGATGTTATCAGAACTGGAGAGCGGAGCCTTCCAATGGCTGCTCAGGAGTGTGGAGCACCAGACCATTTTCCATACTCTCATCTTCCCCCCTTTCTGCTCTCCCACTCATCCAGAAGGAGCAGCTGCAATATTCACTTTCAGCCAGAAGGGAAGACAAGCAGACAGCTGTCACGCTATGAATCAGATTTTAAACTGTGGTTTGGAGGGGAAGATTTTAGCTTTATTTTGCACTTGCAGAACAAAGAGCATCTGTTTTTGACACTTGCTGGTTTATGCTGATCTGGGAGTTTGACTTGCAATTACAGATTCCATGTGGGGAGACTGAATTCAAAGAGCCAGTGCAAAATATTCTCCTTTCATTTTCTCATTGATTAGGTCACTGTGAAATTAAATCGAAATTATGTATGAAAGAACAGAACACTTAAATGCGAATGAGAAGTAGTGTGTGGGATTCCCTTGGTTCTAGAAACACTATAAGCAGATAGACTGCTTATAATTACTTTTGTTGTCTCATGGCATTCGAAGACAGCGAGCACTGAAGGATAAACAGAGCTTGGCTCGAAAAGTGTTCATGTGTGCCACCGTAGTGAGGGATAGAATGGTTTCTTGGACACGCTGGGAATCGAGAGAGCCAAAAGTGAGTCACATGGACGGCTGCAGACATCACATTTAATTGTGTAATAGCACTGCAGCGAGCACAATTGGAGCAGCCCTGCTGACCTCACAGCTGAAAGCACTATTTAAGATCTGGCTACCAGATGTTCCAATAGGATCTAGCCAGCTGCTAGCAGAGGTTGCCCCGAGTGTTTTAACAGGGAATATTTACAGCCTAGTCGTTCGGAAGAGATGATTGCACTACTTTTCGTTTCTGCCCTGCTGTGGGACGAGGCTCAAGCATGGGGATTCAAGGACGGAGTGCTGCACAACTCTATTTGGTTAGGTAAGAAACAGTTTGGTCGTGAATGTTCTGCTGCAAGAGTCACTGTGTTTGTCTTACAGTATAGAGATGAGCACCTAGCGATACAAAAACGAGCCTTGCATTAATAGTAGCAAAATCCTGCAGTGGAATTGGTGAGCATTTTATCCGAGTAGTGACTGTAAGTTTTGTCCTTATGAGCTTCCTATCTTTATCATTTCTCTGAAGTGCAGGAAAAAGTAGTTACAGAATATTTCATCTGAGTGTATTTTCCTACCGCATGAGGTAAAGCAGTGTTAAATAACAGTTGCTTCTAATGAAGGCAAACGAGAATGAAAAGAAACATTTGCCAAAGGAATGAATTACTTTCTGCATGAACATACTTCACATGCCTGGGGTCCTACATACGCAACTAAATGGTCTGGAAATAACAGCGATAATAATTCCTGGGTTTCTAGGAAAGTACAGAAATGTTTATGTTTTGGCCGTTGGTTTGTTCACATCATTAAACAGTGCAGAGAAGATTTCAGAAGGGCTATTGGAAATGCTGTGGGAATAGATTCTTACACCTCAAGTGGGTTTAAATAGCTCGCAGAGTTCTTTTACAGATCTTTAAAATTATCTAATACAACAGAAAAATGTATTCAGAATATGGTCACATAAAGGATGCCAAAACAAAAACGTGCACCGAGTGCTCCCTTTTATAGACAAATACTTACAAATGCCTTCATCCTCTCTAGGATGCTGTGCATTTCATTAAGGATTTTAAGGAATTCCTGCAGGCGGTACACGTTTCTGTCGTGCTCAGGTGTTTCATGAGGGATTGGGGCCACGCTCTATTAGCTGGTGCAGCAGCCACGTGAGCCCAGCTCCTTCTCAGGGGACCACGTAAACTACCAGGAACATAAATGAGAAGGAGAAGTGATCCATATTGTTTTCCATTTGACTGCACATTTTTAATGACTTCTCTTTCCTTCTAAACTTGAAACATGCCTGCTGCATCCCATAGCTGCCGGAGGTGCTCAGGTGGGGCAGAGCTCCCAGGGAGGACAGCTTGACAGCTTCAGGCACCACCTTAAGGGGCTGCTATCCAAAAAAAAAAGGGAGACGGAGAAGAGGTTTGGGTGAGAAAGAAGCAGAGCTTGTGTTCTTGGCTGGAATAACACTAAGGAGACACAGAAGATGAGTAGGACGGAGGCTGTGTTAAGCCCTGACAGTAGGGGCAGAGAAGCTGAATTTAGAATCACAGAAGGGTTTGGGTGGGAAGGGACCGTTAAAGCCCGCCCAGTCCAACCCCCCTGCCAGGAGCAGGGACATCTCCAACCAGATCAGGTTGCTCAGAGCCCCGGCCAACCTGGCCTGGGATGTTTCCAGGGATGGGGCATCCACCACCTCTCTGGGCAGCCTGGGGCAGTGTCCTACCAAATTTGATACAGGCTGTGATGGGTATTTTCGTATAGAATTCTTGTATAGAAGGGATGTGGCCGGAGCAAGGAGCAAAAGGGCCTGCGGGGTCAGGTCTCTGGCACAGTTTTGCTCTCAGCCAGCCGGTTGTCTTCTAAAGAGAACTCCGGTGTGGAGCCAGGGAGAGCCAGGCCACGGAGTGTCCCTGGATGAGGCCACCCTGATGATGGGGAAGCGTGCTCAGGCACACACCGCTTATAGTCGTGGACAGACAACGGGTCCCGGGCGTTTGATTTGCAAATCTTGGCATATCCACATGACTTTTGCAAACAACCACCCTTGATGTAGCCTTTAGGAGCTTCCTCAACATAAATGTGCATTGGTGATAACAGTGATTGTTCAAGCAGTTTTAAGAATTTAAGTCAATTTGAAGAAAAAAAAATTCTAATTATTTAAAATGAAGAAACAGAGTGTTAACTTGAATGCATAATAAAATTATATTTTGCTACACCTTTAGCATTTACCATGAGAGTGAATGAAAACAAACCACAGAGTGAAAACTGATGACTTGCTCTAAATAAACACATGCAAAATCTGGGAGCAGAGTGTGCAGCTTTGAAATAACCACTCTGCTTTCGTATCTCCAGGATTCTGTTGAAGCCCCTTTAGAAATGCACCATCTCGTGTAACTACAGCAACAGAGCTGTTGGAAAAATCCTCAAAATGCAGTTAATTGAATTACCAGTGAAATTCAGTGACATTATACGTAAACGAAGAAAAATTTGGCGAAATTGCAGCCATCCAATTTATGCATCTTTGTATTTAAAAAAAAAAAAAAGTGTAACTTGAAGAGTAAAATAAGTAAGACAAGTCTCATACTCGCTATACACGAGCATCAAAGCAAGACCTCCTCCCTTGAATACAACCCAGGAATATGTGGTGACGTCTGAGCTTCGCTTATCTCCTCTTCTTCTGATAAAGCACTACCAAGACGAAATTGAAAATGAAAGGACCTTTCCATTTTACTTTTCTTCCTCAACGAATCAGTAGCCCAAATATAAAGTCTTGAATTACTGGCAGCCTAGAAGTGCTCATGTCTTTTACCTTTTTTCTTCTTACAAAACATCTTTTGTTTTCTCAGTAAGCGTGCGGTCCTGCTGTATCGCCCTCCAGTTAATGTCTTTCTTGTGTGAATGGCATTTTGTTGTTGCTCATTTTTGACACAAGCGCATTAAAGCCAAAGGTTTATTGTCAACTGATGAGAGGATCGGAGCAGTCTTGCCCAAATATGCTCCCAGGCTTATCTGAGTGCCAGTTCTCGGTGCCGCAAAGCCGGTTTCCCAGGAGAGCTGCGGCACTCGGTGTGTTCAGAATCTCATCCCCGTTCGCACGCCGCGTGTCAGGGCAGTTTAGGGGCCATAACCGCCCCCCCCCCATATCCTCTGCTTAAAAGGTTAAATATTTCTTTCTAGTTAGTATTTGTGTCGTGCATATGGAGGGAACTATATTAGGCCAAATCTCATGCTTGTTGTGTTTGTGCAGAAGGGATTGGCTGCACTTCACCATCTCCTCCTGCGGTGGGTGAGTACAGGGTCACTGTCCTTGCAGCATCCTGCTGTCTCTGGACTTCGAGAGACTTTAAGAAACATGAGTTGGAAGAAACATGTCCTGTCAGCCATGTAACGCCTGATCTTTTGAATAAGCACCAAAGAAGAAAAGTGAGTGGAGAAATCCTTGAGAGAACAATTCCAGTATGCAGGCTTTCATGCAAAGAAAGAAAAAACTTTGCTGAAAGTTCTCCCTGTTGTCCAGGAAGAGGAGATTTCAGGCAGGTCGGGTAAAGAGAGCAGCCTTCAGGCGGAACCCCCCATCAGAGAAGATGCCCAGCTGAGGCTGGGACACGTCATGCTCTGTAGTGCTGGCCCCACCGTATACGAACCGTACGCATTTACAGCGGTAGGCGTGCGCTTGTGCTTGCAAATAAAAACAAAATTTAGTGCAGGTTTGTCTACACAACTGTGATATCGCCTCCGTAAAGACCAACAGTAATCGATGCGTGTGCGCGTTCATGTATGACTGCGAATATGCATAGATATGTATAAACATATACAGATACATAAATATGTAAGTGTATATTAGTAGTTAGTAACTACAGTGCTCTGACTGAGGTCTGGTTTTGCAGTTTATCCTTCTGCACAGCCCCTAAAGTAATTAAGAGGGAAGGGGAAAAAGCACCAGTGAAGGATCCGATCAGTTAATTAGGATATACCGTTAGGGCATACTCTGTCATTAAACTGTGACACGCCGAGCCGGCATCAAATCTCAAAGGCTGATGGAGTACGTGTGTGTGGTCTCTCTTTCCAAAGGCTACTTCTGTCCTGTTGCAAAGGAGTAACAGGGATAGAGATTGGTGATTGCTCTCAGCAGGGTGACACCACCCACCCAGACGTCGCACGAAGAGCCGAGTGGTGCTGCTGTTGGGAGAGCAGCCCTTGCAGGAACTGTGAAGAGCAGATCTTTCCAGCAATATTCTGAAAAACGTGATGCCTGTCTATAGTGACATTTTAGTGTCAATAAGTGGAGGCAGATACATTTTGAGGGATAAGATTTGAAAACAATATTGCCAGGTAAATAAAATCAGGAGAACAGCTGAAAAAGAGAAGTTTCTACTGTCAGCTCCAAGAGCGATGAGGTCAAGCAGTGGTGATTCCCCTCAAATCCCTGACGGTATATCCAGCAGCAGTTCCAGGGAAGGAAGAGCATGGGTCTTGCAAAGGTGGATCCTGCAGATGGGGCCTTTTACCATCAAACACCGTTGACAATAAGCTTTAAGACTGCTCCTGCTTTGGCTGTGACCGGTCACCTTTGCAAAGGGGACAAACCTTAGAACTGGGAACAGCTCAGCCAATCCTAAGGACTAAATAATAATAAAATTAAATTAATTAAAATTAAATTAAATTAATTAAATTAAATTAAATTAATTAAAACAGATTTTTTTCTTTTTTTCCTTTTTTTTTTTAATATAGCATACGTTCCACAGCTGTTAGTTTTCTTCTTTGCAGTGGATCTGGCTTCTTCGGAAAGATTTTTCCAGGGAATATGTGTTATCCCGTGCCCACCCCAGTGACATTCCCAGCAATGTTACAGAAAGCAGCTCTTGGTCTTCTGAGACTGTTGTCAGCAGTATCATTCGCTTCACTGGGCGCAGGGCCAGTGACTGTGGCTCCAAAAACTACATTGGCAAACGTCATTCTGTATCTAATGAGGGTTCTCACCATTGCTGACCACAATTCAGTGGTGACTGTGGTTTTTTTATAAAAAAATATCCTAACCTAGCCAAAACTACTGGCTCTAAGAATGTCCCTAGAAAAGACATCAGTTTTTTTTCCCATGCTACAAATAACTACTGTGAAAAACACTTCCCGTTTTGCGTCTTTCTTCAGCCACGTTGACCAGTGATAGCTACAGCCAGCCATTTCTCTCAGATTACACTAAATATAAGAAAGAGCTAAACAAAAACACTGTCCAGATTAGATATGCAGGTTGGTTCTGAGACAGATTTCCATACGTATGGCATCAGACAAGTGCAACATGAGAAGATTATAAAACTTGTAGCAGTACTGACAGTTTCTGGGTTTCCCTGGAAAGCTGCTTGGTATTGAATCACGGAATCACAGAACGGTTTGGGTTGGAAGGGACCTTTAAAGGTCATCTAGTCCAACCTAGTCCAACGCCTTCCACCAGACCAGGTCGCTCACAGCCCCGTCCAACCCGGCCTCGGGCACTGCCAGGGATGGGGAAGTGTTCAAAGAGTAAAGAAAGGAATAATGAAGAAAGTGCATTAATTTTCTGTGCAGAAAAAATGTCAGCCAGCAATTGTTCTGGCCCTGCCCTTTGACACAAGCTCAGAGATTTCTATTTCACATTTTTAGTCCCTCTAATTTCTGCCTCTCTTCTATCCAAGTAGCTCTGATTTAACTTCTCTGGAGAGTCAAAACAAAGCTCTGATTCATCTTACCAAGGCACTTAAAGTTACGTCCAAAAGAATGCTGTGATAGCAGTCCAGGAGCAGCTTCCCCTGAGTCAGAGAGGCTGCACGGAACCGGTGATGCTGACACCAGCCGACCGTTCCCATAACCACTGCCTTCTGCCGCGTCCTAGGGGAGTCCTGCCCTGCGTTTGTTGACTTTCTGTTGTTCAAAAACTCACCCTGCTCTGACGAGCTCTGTTGTTCCAAACTTCTCCCAAATGAAACCATACCTTCGGGTTGCAAAAACATGCTTTTGGGTTGGGAGGGACGTATTTTCCTGACACTTTCCAAGTGGCGCAGCTACCAGCTGAACGTTTTGTTTCTCCTCTCACCTGGAGAGTAGCCCAAAGCGTAGGGCTTGGGGAAACTGCTGGAGGTGGTCAGAGCCCCCCAGGCCAGCTGAGATGCAATACTGACATGGTTTCTTGCTTCGGTCCCACAGAACGAGCAGCTGGAGTGTATCACAGGGAGTCACGCTCTGGGAAGTACCAGCTCACCTACGCAGAGGCAAAAGCGGTCTGTGAATACGAGGGAGGACACCTAGCCACGTACCAGCAGCTGGAGGCGGCGAGGAAAATCGGTTCGAAAAAAAGATCATGGCTGTGTGCTTTTCGCATTGCTCATTCCTAATGTTGCCAGTCTTGTATTTCCATGAATGTTATGAACTCTGGGACCAAGAGACTTGTAAACTCCCTGGATTTTTGCCCAAGTTGCATGCAATTTCCCCCCTGGGTAATGGAGCATGACTGTGCTACCTGCAGAGCTGTCAGGGAGAACATCTGCACGCGGTGCTTACGCGTACCCCCGAGCTCTGGGTGCAGCACAGTCCCGGAACCAGCAGCACCCGGCGGAAAGCCGTCTGGCTGAACTGGGAAGCAGTGGTACCTCCCCAGCTACAGCACCTGGGGGCTGCTGGGGGCTGCAGAGGAAGGCGATTATCCCCAGGGAGCTTCTGTAGTGAACGTGCAGTGCTATTTTTCATATCGTCAGTCAAGACGTTTCCATAATGTTTGTTCCAGCCGTATCTTCTCCGAGAGAGAGTGAGTGGTGTGCCGGGAGTGAAAAGCGGAGCTGAGTGAGGGCTCTACTGCATTTCTATTTGATTCCTAAAGAGAAATGATTAATTCATTCAGAGCAGTAGGAAAACAATGGAAAATATCCTCCACTCCAGAAATCTGCAGGCTACGCCGTTGAGTCAGAAGCTGGCTCTCAGCACCGGCACACATGTAAAAAAAGGGTACTTTTGTCTCTTCTGAGTAGCTTCGTAGTCCTAGGACACCACAAATATGTTCCAGTTCGTCTGGGTGAAAGCATTGAATTGGTCCCTACCAGACAGTGAATAACATTGCATTCTTTGGCTATTGTTTTTAAGTTCTCAGCCACAAAATGCATTAACAGAATCTTTTTGTTTAGCAAGAAATACTTGAGGTTTTCCAGGTATTTAAATTTAAATCGCAAGTATTTTAAGTAAATACTTTGTTTTCTTAGCTGTCTTCTGTATGTAGTATTTTATCCACTCTCAGAACTTAATGCTGCAAACTCATGAGAAATGATTGAGTACATTTGCATGATTTCAAAAGGGAAACAACACGCTTACATAACTCATCCCATATATAATTTGGTAACAAATGCTGCTACAGCACTTAAAATGCACTACTCAGGAAACTATATAGTCCATCTGCATTTGATTTTTCTTTTCAAATGACGAATCAATAATGATATTGTGGAGAACACAATGCAATTTTATATTCTGTCTTGAAAATGATCCTCTCAAAGTACTGTTCTTTCCTGTAGTTCAGTTTCTATTAGGCCAATTACACCCAAGTCATTGATCAGCTTGAGTTAAGACTTCACTTACTCGAACAAAATGCTGAGTTTCGTGCCTGGGATTGATTTATCATACCCACGCCTCATTTTCTCGCTGTTGCAGGTTTCCACGTCTGTGCCGCCGGCTGGATGGCAAAGGGCAGAGTTGGGTACCCCATAGTAAAAGCTGGAGCCAACTGTGGCTTTGGAAGAACTGGTATCGTTGATTACGGGATTCGCCTCAACAGAAGCGAGAGATGGGATGCCTACTGCTACAACCCTAACGGTGTGTTTAAAAACAACCCATTGCTCTTCGGGTCTAGGATTACGACTACACGCAGCGCTATCTGTGCAAAGGCTGTGAATGAGTTAGCTTCAATACCCTAAACGTGCTGCCTGAGAAGGGAGGTGCGTTGATACACGTTTATTCGGAGCCTTGCGCCAAGCCCCCTCTGCTGTTACCTACAGCTGATCTGGCTTGCTCAGAGCTCAGCGTCCCCGCGCGGCGTTGTGCCGTGTATCGCTGGTCCCAAGCAAAGTCCTTTCAGAAATTAAAAATGAGATGCTGTCGTTGATTAAGAAGGTAAGTAATATTTATGATGTGATATACAAATGTTGGTTTTTATATAAGTGTTTATATTCAGCCTACAATTAAATCAAATAACTAACATGAGGTGTTTAACATGGGAACCTTTTTCCAGATATTTTGCCTGTAAACAGGCTAAATATCGTGTTATCCCTTATTCCTTCTTTTCTTGTGCCTGAGACAGAGTAACTTTTGAAAATGAATGCTGTGTCTGGGACTGAAACGTCTGACAGATCCAGCTCCCAGCAGTGCCTTGTGTGTATCTGTGTGTGTAAACAGATGGAGACAAGCGGATCTCCAAAGCAGATCTGGAGACACGGTTCAAACATGACTGACAAGACTTCACAAAATCATAGAATCATAGAATCATAGAATGGTTAGGGTTGGAAGGGACCTTCAAAGGTCATCCAGTCCATCCCCCCTGCAAGGAGCAGGGACATCCCCGACTAAATCAGGTTGCTCAGAGCCTCATCCAACCTGGCCTTGAATGTTTCCAGGGATGGGGCATCCACCACCTCTCTGGGCAACCTGTTCCAGTGTTCTACAACCCTCATTGTAAAAAAATTTTTCCTAATATCCAATCTAAATCTACCCCCCTCTATTTTAAAACCATTACCCCTTGTCCTATCGCAACAGGCCCTACTGAACAGCCTCTCCCCATCTTTCTTGTAGGCCCCCCTTGATATAGGACATCTCTCCATTCTCTCCTCACTACACTGCAGATGACTAAAATATTGACATGGCCACTTCAATTTAGCTTGGTATCACATCATACAGCAGGGATGACAGAAAAAGCAGGCACCAACAAGAAAAGCAAAGCTTAACATCGTGCGCTGCTTGGCTCCCCGGCTCCTCCACACGCACTGCCCTGCCTGGCAGAGCCAAGAGCCGGAGTCATCCCTGACGTCTGTACAGCTGCACACATTTTGTTTGTGCTCGCGGGGCCCGGGCTTGTTGATGTTAGAGGGGCAGTGTTAATCAAATAGCTCTGTGGGGCGGAGGACGCTCACAGATGTTCAGCACACAGAGAGAACTGCGAGAGAGACTACTGCTTTCATTCTTACTGCGTGTAAACCGTCAGGCCAGCTTTCTCCTTTGTCGGCCTTCTCCGCTGGGCTGAGAGGTAGTTCACTTTCCAAATGTTTGGTTAGGGGACGAAAGGAAACCAGAGCTGCCAACACTCGGCAGACAGCACGCGTCTCTCCTGTGAAAAGCATACGGATTCACGCTTGATGGACAGTCCGCTACAAAGCCTGGCAAGAGCTGTCGGTTTGCAGGCGGCAGACAAGCAGCATGGGGGAAGAAAGATAAATGTCTGATTGAACAGAGCCTGTGCTCTTCTCTAGGCTATGCTAAAGAGAGGAACTTATGGAACTGACTGCCTGTTTGAAATGTACATCCAGCCCAGAACTTGTGGACAGCGTACAAACCAAGAGGGTTCATCCCACGGCCCAGCTCAGGGCTCCTAACTCATGTCCCCTGAATCACCCTTAGAAAGTACGTCCCTCTCCCCCAGTCTGAACTTGGGGAGCTGGGACAAACCCTACAGTCAGGCAGTGTGAGGTCCCCGCGTTGGTTGGTCCTACTGCCAGGGAGCTGGTAAAGCTCAGATGGCCACGGAATCAAACCGCAATGAGTGTTTTTCATCCCAAAGGGAGCGAAGAGCTGCAGCAATAACAAGAGTACAATGCAATGTATGTGATCAGTAGCCTTTGTAATTTTTTTTTTTTTGTAGAAAACATACTTTCAGTAATTTTTTGAAGAAGAAGGGATGAAACTGAATGCCTTGCAAGTACAGCTGTAAAGCTGATGGTTTGACATTGCTAGAAACCCCAAGGGCCTTTTAATAAAACACTTAGCTCTGACCCACAGTCCATGAAAGCCTTTTCTCTGAATTCAGTGAGTTTTGGATCGTGCCTCTTGTTTCCAAAATATGTGCTCCCAAAAGCAATGACTGATATTTCTTGTGAACGCTGAGTGCTTGCTTAAATATATGAAAAGTGCATTCACGCTGGGTGTTCCTGTGTGATTTTCTACATAGAGAAGGGTCCCAGTGCACAAAGATTTAAACCATAGCCATGTCCAGAATGAAGACTTAAACTCTGATTTTTTTTTTTTTCTCTTAGGAAAAGAATGTGGTGGAGTCTTCACGGACTCAAAACATGTTTTTAAGTCACCAGGCTACCCAAATGAGTATGAAAATGACCAAATTTGCTACTGGCATATTAGAGTGAAGTACGGACAACGTATTCATCTACAGTTTCTAGAGTTTGATGTTGAAGACGACACAGCTTGTATGGCTGATTTCTTGGAAATCTATGACAGCTACGACGATATCAACGGCTTTGTGGGCAGGTAAAGCAATTCCAGCTTTAATATGCAAATAATCAAATTGCTTCATTTTTTACCAAGAACATTACTTCAGAAGAACACTTTTACCTTATCCAGTTAGCACCTTTGATATGCCCATAACACTTGTAGCCATAGGACCTGACTTATCCTTCCTGGCAATTTACTTTACGCTCATTAACACAGCCCCGTAAAGAGCCGCAGAGAATTGCGCGTTGCCCTTTTCTGCTTTGTGAAATCACATGAAAGAAAGCCACAAGACTTTTTCGTTAGCTTCTTCTCTTAGTTCTCTATTATTTTACAGAAAGAACTCAGAACAATCTCAAACGGTATTTTGTATTTGCTTTAATTGAAAGGAGGGAAGTGGGGTGTGAAACTGTTAGCAAAACTGTATTTAATTTAAATTACTATTTGCTGTAGAAGTTAAGTATTTTCTAACAATATCAGAAAAGAACAAGTGTTATGTAACATCTCTGATACTAGAATTGGTTTCCCTCTTTGCTTAATTCTCACTTTCTTTTCTTTGATGCCATATTTTCGCTTGTCCTTTAGCAGTCATATTTCGCTATGAAATACCTCAATTTTTCAAAAACGAAAAACAAACCAGGAACAGTGATAAAAACCCCTTCCCAATTCCTGCCACTTTTCACATCCTCTCTACAAACCATGTGCTGCAAAGGAAGGATATGGTCCATTTGTTTTGCTTTTATAGATAATTTTAAATGTTTTTCTTGACAACGTTCTTCCTTGGGCCATTGTGCTTTTCCTTAATGCCTTGTTAAATTGCTCTTCTCCTCGTTTTCCATCATTTACTTCCTGCATATATTGAAAAATGTTTCCTGCATTTTTCCCTCTCTTAATGACAAAAATCCTTTAGGCAATTGCTTTAACTTATAGCGGAGAATTACATGCACTGAATACCTACAGCCAATTCAGCCTCAGCTCCAAAGGAGAGCAGAGCCTGAGAGCCGCCCGTCAGCGTAGGTCGGGGGTGTGGCGTATTTCCTGTGTTTTTTAGTCACGACCATTTATATTTTTTTCCAGGTTTTGTGGAGATGAGTTGCCAGATGATATCATTAGCACAGGTAATATATTTGCATTCTTTACAGTAAAAAGAAAAAAAAAATCAGCCCGAATCGCCTTTTGTCCGTATTTTCTAATAATCCGTGGTAAAAGATGTCCAAAGACACAACCTCTGCTTCATGGCCAGCATGTCAGAAACTGCTGTTCAAAACTGCCAGCGTGCTCTTTCATCAATGCAATTACTGCTAAATAAATGTAAAAGGAAAAAAGTCTCGTTAGGAGATAACCAGGGTGCATCCTGCTGGCGTCGCGGAGGTAGTACATCTACCCTCCTTACGGAATTTTCATACAGGCGTATGAAATTCAGCAGATCTGCCATCGGTAAGCGAGCCCGACCCATGCACGCCGTCTTCGTGCACCAGTTTTTCCCATTTCAAGAGGAAAGGTTGCAAGCGTAGAACCGTTCCAAAGCCGGTTATAGACGTGCGATCCATGCGGCTCCATGCTGGAGGTGTCTCACACGTGAGGCGTGATATTTCACAAATACAGGGAAGCAGAGCAGCGTTTTAAAGAATGGGAAACGCTTTGCAGAAAGCACTGGGTACAGTAAAACTTGATCAACCTCTGGGCTCTGCATACAAAGAAAACTGAGGAAAATCTGCCCGGTTTTCCAGAACTATAATCCTCCCAGGCCACAGCTCGGAAGTAGACAGAGCAGGTGGATTGCTCTGAAGATCTCAGCAGCAAGCAAGAAAGAGCATTTTAAGAATAACTCTGAAATATCGCAGTTTTATGCCACCTGAAAATGTAACCTTTGTTTTTCTTTTCCTTGGCCCAGGCAATGTTATGACCCTGAAGTTTTTGACAGATGCCTCAGTGACTGCTGGTGGTTTTCAAATCAGATACATTACTATAGACGTGCCCTCAAAGCCAAGTGATGCAAAGAACACAACATCCCAAGGAAAAACAAACTTCTTATCTGGAAAATTTGGTATTATGTGAGCAGAGTAACGAGACACGCTCATTAAGAACCGTGTTTGAGAACCAAATTCAGATATCTGTTTCTTCAGATAAAATATTGTCTTCATATCTTATTGACTTTTTATTTTCTGCTTCAATGTAAGTTTCGTTAATAAAGTACACTAGGAAATAAGTTATAAAATATACTTACATGAACAACAGAAGACAATTTTTAAATTACAAGTACTGTAAAAATCGGAAAAATTCATTGTTACTGAAGATTTAAAAATTATTTTTCTATATTATCTGCTCCTTCTCCTCATTTCTTTTACCATTTGAACAAACTTTTTGTGTGACCGTTTCAATTATTTTAAAATTTAATATGCCGTTCTCTCCTTATTTTCCTTGATTTCCACATATTTATTTTTAGATTGTTACTTTGTTTCTTCCTGTTCTCCACACATTATTATTTTTTTTAATTAACTAATTTCCCTGAACTCAAAAGGCCTTTACAGTAAGCTTATTTTTAAGATACGTAAATTCATCTCGTGGATGGCCTAGCTGCCACCCATGTAATTGTCTGAAGTCAGAAGACTGGGAAGCAGCGTGAACGGCACAGACTTAAATTATATTATCGTCATAATTTTGTTGTGAGATGAATCAGAAACTACTCAATGAATTTTGTCAGGGTTTCCTCCTCCAGAGAAGAGATGTTCAAGTACTTTCACCTGTCTGATTTCAGTTAGTAAAGAATGAAATTAAAGACTTGATGATGGTAATGTAACTGGTGAGATGAAGCATCAGAAGAAATTGCTAACCAAGTGCCAGCAAATCCGTTCAGACGATACTGTCGAGATGCTGTATGTTGTTTACACGGGTTTTAAGAAGACTGTACTATTTTGAATTGATGAACATAAATCGTTCTCTGTATGTTTTTAACTTCAGTTTAAATTCCTCAGTCTGAAGCAGCATTAAAGCTACCTCTGTTTTGATTGTGTCCTGAGTTGCCGATGAATTATTTTTATTTCTTGAGAACTTTTCAGACTTTGAAACATTTTTCTTTATTTAAAGTAGTAAATAAGTTTTAAGATTTTCTTTCTTTCGCTCCAAATGTTTTCTTGGCCCCAGGTCTGCTGAAGTCTAACGCGCACTGAGAATCTTCCTGTGAATTATTTTTTCAGTTGGAGCATTGTGAATTCCTCAAAAAGAGCTTTGCAAAAGAGAAGGAGAATCTTAAGCTAATCAGACCCACCTTTGCTTTATTTATTCTAATTCTCAGTTCTTTAAATTTATTTAATCTTTGAGTTTTATTGTTGAAATTTCACAGGGAATATTATCCTGCTTCCCAGCTGTACCGGAGAACACTAGCTAGCAGTGCAGCGTCTCTCCTTGACGTTTCCAACACTTTTTTCATGCTTCGTATGTGAGCACCAGGAAACAAGTTTGTATTGCTGCGTTTAATGCTACGTTTGATGGGATCAAGTGGCACTTAAAATGTACTGGTGCTTTTTAATCCTGCTAGCTGGTGGACAGAATAAACTTGTTCATATCCTCCTGTTAGAAAATGTCATTCCAGTTCTCCAAGATGAACAAAAGTGTTTGTTAAAAAGGCAAACACATGAAAAGAACTGTTAGGATTTTGTTTATGACCTAGGATGGTTTTTTGTTGTTTTTGAGGTTGTTTTGGTTATTTTTTTTTAATTGAGAAGCAACAGGTCTTGAGCTGATATGGATCAGAACCAAGAGGTGTACAGGACCTGTTGGAGAGGGTCCAGAGGAGGCCATGAAGATGATGAGAGGGCTGGAGCACCTCTCCTGTGAGGCCAGGCTGAGAGAGCTGGGGCTGTTCAGCCTGGAGAAGAGGAGGCTCCGGGGAGAGCTGAGAGCGGCTCCCAGTGCCCAAAGGGGGCTGCAGGGAAGGTGGGGAGAGACTCTTCAGCAGGGCCTGCTGTGACAGGACGAGGGGTCATGGTTTTTAAACGGAGGTAGACTCAGACTGGATATTAGGAAATTTTTTTTTCCACTGAGGGTGGTGGAGCACTGTCCCAGGTTGCCCAGAGAGGCGGTGGATGCCCCATCCCTGGAAACATCCCAGGCCAGGCTGGCCGGGGCTCTGAGCAACCTGATCTGGTTGGAGATGTCCCTGCTCCTGGCAGGGGGTTGGGCTGGGTGGGCTTTAACGGTCCCTTCCAACACAAACCATCCCGTGATTCTACGACCTGGCAGGCCTGGGGACGCCTTTGCCGTCACAACCAAACGACTTGTACGGGAAGCGGGCGCGGCCAACACACTGCACCCACAGCGCGCAGTACCGCCTCCGGTGAGCGACAGCCCTCGCCCCGCCCCCCGGGCCGCCGCCACCAATCAGCGGCGAGGGGCGGTACCCGCCGGGACTCGGGGGTGGTGGCGGTGCCCGAAAGGCGCGGGAAGCGATCCATCGCTCCGCGCTCCGCCGCGCGCGGAAGAAAACGCGTGGCGCCGTTCGATGTCCTCCGGCTCGGCCCGCCGGCCTGGCCTCTCCGCTCTCCCATTGGCTGGGCCGGCGCGGCGGGCGGCTCGCGCGCCGCCTGTCCCGCGCGCCGCCATCTTAGCCCGGGAGGCGGTGCGGTGCGGTACGGTGCGGTACGGTGCGGGGCGAGCGGCGGCCGGGCCCGGGGCTGGCGGCTCTGGCCTGCCCGCACAGGACGCCCAGCCCCCGCCCCGCGGCACCATGAGCGCTCCCGCCGCCGGCTCCAGCCTGCAGCCTTTGCTGGAGACCCTGGAGGACCCAGCCGCCCCGCCGGGGGAGCTCACAGACGCGCACCTCACTATCGTCAAGTGAGTGCGGGCCGCCGCCGCCTCCTCTCACGGCGGGAGGGGAGCGGGGAGGCCCGCGCTGTCTGCGGGGCCGGAGGCCGCCCTCGGTCTGCGTGCCTGTGGAAGAGGCGGCGTGCGGGCCCGGCGCGCTCGGCCCGCGTGGTCCCGGGACGGGGCGAGTGAGCCCGGAGCGGCCGCTGCTGTCGCCGCGGAGCAGGGGGGGCTGCGGGGCCTGAAATTCGGGCGTCTGGGGAGGGCTGCGGGGCTGGGGGCTGCGTGGAGGTCGCGGGAGAGCGTGCGGGCCTGGGGCGGGGAGGGCGGGCGCTTTCTCGGAGTCTGCTCGTGCGAGAGCCTCTCCTGAATTTCCTGGGGAAACCGCGGAGGTGGGTGAGGGAATGGTGGGAAATACGGACTATTTTCCTACTAGGAAGCTTGCGTTTCAACTATGTGGTTGGAAAGGTCAAGTTTTGGTGGGTTTTCCGCGTTTTGGAATGGTCGTATCTTCTCTTAACTGCGTTTCTTTCTGGAAGGTACCTCTTAACCATGAGGTTCAGCTTTTACCTGGGTCTTTCAAGTTTGTTAGCATATGCAAAGGCACTATCTCTTTCCATCGGTGTCTCCCTTGAGTTCCCGTCTTTGAGTTCCGTAGTAACTTTTCAAGCTGTAACCGCTTAGATAGCAGTGATACCGATCACACTGTAAGATTTTACAGGTTTCTTGAAATGACTGACAAAAACAAAGTCCTAACTTAAAGACAGTATTAAGCAACAGCAGATTTCTCAGGTTGTCTTCTGGATGGTTGCACTTAGTATGGTTGCTTTTTGCTAAATGAAACTTAGAAGTTAATGTTTTATAGGATAAGTATAGCTTTTCTGTGTGGACGTTCTTCAGGTACATGCAAAGTCATTGCTGCTAGTTGTCAAACCAGAATTTTCCTGGAGCGGGGAGCCTGCATTCTAGAACTACTCTTGAGGAATGTGCTTTCTAAGCTCATGTATTTCTGTGAAAAGCTTATCTAATTTTCAGTGGTTGTCTAAGGTTTGTGTATTTTAAGATTTTTGTAAAAGTTGACAAAAATGAAAGCCTTTGGGGTTTTGTTGTGTGTTTTTTTTTTTTTTTTTTTTTTAATGCTCCGTAAGCACAAAATGCATCATTAGTCATTTAGCTTTCCAGGGTCCTAGGACACGTGTACTTTATAACACAGGATTTTACTGATCTGTCAGACACACTACGTGGTGACTGGCGTTTTTGCTCTTTAACTTCTTCAGTGTTGTGTTTTAGCTTTCTAAGGAAAGAAATGGTTATATCCTACCTAATGAGTTGTGTATTGGAAGTGTAAAGTTGTGTCAACTATAACGTGTTTAACCTGTGAATGTTGCTTGTTTTCCCTTCTGCTCCTTAAAGTCGCTTGACTGGTGAGGATGGCAAAGAATTCACTGCAGATGTCAGAAGACACTTTCCTCGACTTTGCAAAGTGTTTAAGGTTTGTCTTTTCCATTCAATTTTCTCACTTCAGTTAACAAAGGTATGTTTAGTGGTCAAGGTCAGTGACCATTGTAAGACTTGAATTTGAGCTCGTTTAGTGAGAATTCAAGCTAGTGTCATAGCAGTGAGGGTTTGTTGGAAAAATATATCTTCTGTGTTATTAGAAATTACTACAGAAAAAACAAAATACAGGGTCTTGGATGTGTTCAGGTGACATTATGCGGTCAAATCTGATTTTCCAACCAGAAAAGATGGTGTGTTCTGTCTGCCTTTAGAAACAGTTTGGGCATTTGGAATATGCAGTAAATGTAAAAATTTTTTGAAGATTAATGTAAAGACTGTTCTTAGCCATCTCCCCCGCCCCCCCCATCTGTTTTAAACTTTTAAAAACAACTGGACAGTCAAGTGATAGTACATAGCAAGCTAAGAAGAAAAGAACTTTGGATGTTTAGGACATAATTCAGTAAAGATGCCTAATTTACAGAAAGCAAAAACGTCTTCAGAAACTGAAATTGTTTTATTGATTTGGAGTGTGTGTAATCAGGAAGGTTTTCCTACACAGGTGCATTTTTCATCAGGTGTTTGCTTTTGACAGCTCTCTCTTCGTTGGCCGGAAGTGTTGGTATTAAGACAGTAGTTCACAGCTGCTTCTGTAAACTGAGACTTTAGGTGTATGTTTGTTTTTTTTTCAGGCACACATTTCCAGTCAAAACTCAGAGCTAAGTAATGCTGCATTACAGGCGTTAGGATTCTGCGTCTTTAATTCAAAGATTACAGCTGAATTGTCTGGTAAGCAAACAGACTTCACTGTGGATGCTGATAGTGTGTGGGTGTGTGTAGGTATCGGAGTTCTTTCTTTATTTCTTAATTAGCATATTGATGTGATTGAACCCCAGCCCCGCAGCTGGGGCAGGTAAGCCCCACACAGCTGCTCACCCACTTCTCCCTGGTGGGATGAGGTAGAGAATCAGAAGGGTAAAAGTGAGTAAACTCACAGGTTGGGATAAGAACAGTTGCAGAAGCCATGCGTGCAAGCAAAGCGAAACGAAGAATTCATTCACTATTTCTTGTCAGCAGGCAGATGTTCAGCCGTCTCCAGGAAAGCAGGGCTCCATCACGTGTAACGGTTACTTGGGCAGACAAACGCAATCACTGCAAATGTCCCCCTCTTCCTTCTTCTTCCCCCAGCTTTTATTGCTGAGCATATTGCCATATGGTGTGGAATGTCCTTTTGGTCAGTTGGGGTCAGCTGTCCCGGCTGTGTCCCCTCCCAGCTCCTTGTGCACCCCCAGCCTGCTCGCTGGTGGGGCGGTGTGAGAAACAGAAAAGTCCTTGAGGTTGTGCAGGCACTGCTCAGCAGTAAGTTTAACACCCCTGTGTTATCAATGCTGTTTTCAGCACAAATCTAAAACATAGCCCGATACTAGCTACTATGACGAAAAATTCACTCTGCCCCAGCCAAAACCAGCACGTGCACACTTCAGTTTTGGCATTTACAGTTTCCGAGTGGTACAGTGATTTTTGTCTAGTATGAGAAGTGTGATCAGTTCCCTAATTCCATCTGGTACAAAAAAATTGTAATGTGTATTTTCATACTGTTACGCTAATACTGATTTACTACCTTCTGTTTTTGTTAAGTGCTTTGGTAGCAGTTAGGTACTGTAATTAGTTTTGTGGAATTTGAGTGCTGTGCGTTCTGCTTTCAGCAACTGAAGTACAGGACTTGCTGTCGATGGTGAACAGTGTTGCTGTAAAAACATCAGACAAAAACACTCGCACTCGGGCACTTTGGGTGATCTCTAAGCAGACGTTTCCTTCTGAAATTGTTAAAAAGGAGGTAAGTTTCTTCAGAGGTTGGTTTGTTTGTTTGGTCACCTGATTTCCTAGGGTGATGAGGCTTCTGCAACCTCTTGGTCACTCTTCACTCAATACCTTTTGAATCTGAAGGTCATTTTCCACCAATTTTGACAGGCAGGTATAGGACCTGAGTTCTTAGAAAAATTGTAAGAGCAGATTTAGAGGGAAGAGAGCCAACAAACTATTGCTGATCTTGAGGGAGAAGCCGCGATGCGAGCGGTTGTATTAAGTACCAGTGAAGCAGCATACACTACCAACAGCAGTGAAGCAGGGGAGAAATGTTGTAAATTCGGTCAGAGCTCTAACCTTAAAACTAGACCGAGCATAATCCAAACACAGGCCACAGTCCTGGGAAGCAAAATTCCAATTTCCAGCTCCTCATGGTAATGTATGTATTTAGGTGCTCACTCTAATGTTCTTCTCTTATTTGCTCAGGTGTCCAGTATTATTTCTACGCTGGAAACGATACTTACTAAAGGAGATGTTCAGTCCATGGTGGTTGAATATGAAGCACTAAATGTTGTTATACGGTAGGTGCGCTGCAGTATTAAATTGTTAAAGTAGATGCTTAGGGTTTTTTTTTAAATATGGAAACAAAAACCTTTTTGAATGCTCTTTGAATTGTTCAATATGTTCAAGAATGTTTTCTCAGTGCTTTGTATTCCAGTCAGTAGAACAGAGTGAAAGTGTGTGAACTATTGTCTCAGGTTCTGTCTCTTTCCCAGCGGTTCTCCTGAACCGCTTTGTTGCAAAATATTCCATCAGTGATAATATGACAGCCAGTTCTGACACAGAGGGTAGTGAGTATTCAAATAAACTTTCATTGCTGTCGTTTTTAACAGCTTATTGGGAATTATTTCCAAAAATCTCATGTATGCTTCATAGGTCATTTTCTACGTTCCCATTTTCAGAATATACCTGGTTGAGAAATTCTCAGCCATTGTATGAGTTTATACTTAAAAATGTCTCCTTGCTGCTTTACACATTTTACTGCCATGTTTCTTGTGACACTGTTGAAGGTATTGCTTAATTCCAAAGGTGACTTTTTAGGACCAGCACTGAGAGGGCGTTGTTTTGGTCAGCAGCAGTAGAGTAGTCACATTGTATCTTTACTTAGTATTAATTTAGTTTCTTTATTAGTAAATATGTTGAAGTTGTATCTTTACTATTATTTAAGCATTCTCTTAAACTTTTTGTATCTGGTTTGAACTGCAAATCCATTTTGAAGTGAAGTAGTTAAAGCAGTAATTATTTACTTATTTTATCTCTATTTTAATACATGAGTTTTCTGTAGCAGAGAAGTTGGATGTTATAATTTACTTAGTATTTAGCTACTTCTTGCGTTTGGCTAATTGTACACTGCTTCCTCTTTTGCAAATCTGAGATCCAGTAGGCAATTGTTTCTGGAAAATGGTTTCTTTTAATTATGTTTGTTTATATATATAATAATTTTATATGTGGTTATTAAAAAGAACAACGTGGTTATCCTTAACAGCAAGAGTTGTACCTGAAAATAAACAGATACTGGCTCTCAGGCTGATGGGCAGCGGTGGTAAGACAACGCTTTTGTTCAGAAGATAGACTGCTGACAGATGTAATGGAAAAGTGTTCTGTTGAGCAGCTCTTGTCCTCTGGCTTTAATAAAATTATTTGAAAGGCAGCAGTTTTCCTTAGTACAGCAAACCTTTGTAAGCTGTAGTGATGGGGGATATAGCGTACCTGTGCCAAAGAGAACACTAGCCAAATTCCGTGACTTGGAGACAAGCTGGTTCCTTCAGGCTGGTTGGAATATATGCCAGGTCCTCCCATTTCTGAAAGTCTCATCGGCTTCTGTGTGGGATGGTGTGAACATATGGAATAGAGCTGTGCTCCAACAGCTCAGCAATAGAGGAATAAGATAAGAACACTTGACTAGGCTCACATGCATTGAGTCTGTGCAAATCTGTGCTGCCTCAGGGTTTGAGTTGTTTTCGGAAGCAGGCATATACTGTTTTCAGCACACATGGCCTGCTGGAGCGGGTCTGGGCTGCTGAGAACGCACAAGTGATGGTTAATAGACAAACTGTACTTGGTCATTAGTAAGTGATGGTATGTTTCTTTCAGGCTCTCAGTTCAGCTCAGCTTCCCCAAAAGTTGTGATAGAATGGAAAGGACAACTGTCAGTGTCAGTCTGTTTTGCTTTTGGAGAGCTTTAGCTGAAATAACACTTCAGCGTTGCAGGTTTAAGTGAACTATCAAATTAAAATTGTTTAGAAAAATAAAAAAAATAATAATTTTTTTAGAATGGTTTCCTGTAAACCATGTATTGAATTAGAGCAATTATTAATGATACTAAGGTTATCTTTGGGTGTCTGAGCAGTATATCTGTTGGAGATTTGTAATACTTATATTTGTTTTTTGAATCTAGCTTAATGGAGCAAACTCCCGCGCAGATGGGAGAAGAGGCTGTGAGGTGGGCAAAACTGATCATTCCTCTGGTTGTGCACTCAGCTCACAAGGTGCAGTTACGTGGTGCCACTGCTCTGGAGATGGGCATGCCACTGCTCCTCCAGAAGCAGCAGGAGGTAGCGGCTATCACCGAGCACCTCATGACCACAGTAAGTAGAAATGCTTAACCTCTCAAAAAATAAGTGTGGCCTAGTTGTGTCATTGGCCTTCTTTGGATACACCCTGTAGAGTCTGCTGGATTTGTATATGCCAAGTTTACTTAAGTAATCCCCAACTTGGTGGTTCTAGTACCTCTGTGCCCAGCAACAAAAGTAATGGGAGACAGACCTTGGAGGCCTGAGAGTGGAGGCGAGAAAGGCATTGAGTTACCTCAACATTTTCCCCGTTCATTAAAAGATTCACCTCTGTGTTCAGCAACAGCTGCCTTGGTCTTTTTGATGAAGCTTTTAATGTTCCCCTTCACTTCCAGACCCACAGGCTTATTTATTTTGCCTTATTCACTGCTGAAGTTAGTACATTTACAAAAAAAAACCCACCAGCAAACAAGGTGGTTTTTAGAGTCACAGTGTGTTTTGACTTGAGAGTTAGAGAGACTACAAGTATTTAAGGAAATGGATTTTGATTTATTGGTTGCCACTGTAAGAATAATTGAAAACAGCCATAAATTTCAACTAAGAAGGCAATCTGATGGTAGCGACCTTTAACTGGTTTACCACCGAATGCTGTGTGGTACAGAGTTAAATCCTTCCGATCTAGAAATAGCATGGTTACAGGTTGGTTGTTTCTCCAGACATTGGTATGAGTATGTGGGGTTTTTTTAGAATACTTTGAATATATTTCTTATAGAAATTATGTTTCTTTCTCTCTGCAGAAATTAATTTCAGAACTTCAGAAATTGTTTTCTACAAAAAATGAGACTTACGTGTTAAAACTATGGCCACTGTTTGTCAAATTACTTGGAAAGGTAAGCAGAAAAGCAGTAAGTTTTACAGTCGTGACTCTTTAGGGAAAGAATTTTTGACAACATAAATACCTTACTTCTGAACTTCTTTATCTTCAGACTCTGCATCGTAGTGGCAGTTTTATCAACTCGTTGCTGCAGCTGGAGGAACTTGGATTTCGTAGTGGCTCACCAGTGGTAAAGAAAATAGCCTTCATTGCATGGAAGAGTCTAATAGATAATTTTGCTCTAAATCCAGGTAGATTAAAAAAAGTTAACCTGAATTGTTTTGACTGCTGTCACTTTTCATAGCTGGAAGAGAATATTCTGTCTAATAGTGGTCAATACTATGGTACGTGCCACTGGTGTACACATAGTATATCTGTGGTATATACGTAGCGGTGTTTGTATTCACGTTGTGGTATAAGTTGTGTGTATATACAGAAGTAAAATTCAAGTGTTCTGTGGGGCTTTTTTTTAAGGAAAAGTGACAGTTTGATCAATAGTTCTATCTTAATTTTTCTGCTAGGAGAAATGAATAGAATAAAATTAACAAACTTGGTTTGTAATGCCTTCATTGATACAAACAGCAAGGAAATAGAGAATAGATCATTCTGTAGATCTTATTTTGGACTGAGTGAGTAAATTGGAGAAGAACAATGCTTCAGGATTTTGGAGGTGATAAAATAGTTGCTTTAAAGGTATAACTGGTATCTCAACAAGTCTTTTAAGTCAGCCCTGTGTCAAGACACTCAGTATTTCTTTTTTACCTCGATTCTGCTTCTCCTTACTGTGTGTCCTGAAGAGAAAGATAAATGCAGACAGCTTGGTTTAGCTGAATTTAACTTCTTGTAATTTCAATTTGTTTCTTATCTGGTCATTTGTTCTGATCATCGCTTCCCATAAATTAATTAACAAAGGATTTGATTCTATCAGAAGATAAGATCACTGGTGCAACTGATGATCGTTGTGCGCGTTCCAGTGTGGCTAATGAGGATTGCATACTGCGAAAGCATCCTCTCTCAGCAGTTTCTTAGGAATTGCAGGTGGACAGGTTCTGATGCTGCTGAGCTGGCTAAAAGCTTTTCTCTTCTTTGAACACTTGCATAGGCTTGAGCAAACTTCTGTTCAGACATGCTGTGCTGTTTCTGCTTCAGTAGTAAAGGATCGCTTGTGGCCTCAGAATCCTGTATTTGAGATCACTTGTTCTCATCCAGTACATCCAGTAGTAATGCACATATGCGTTAAGTGTTTGGTTTTCCTTTTACTGTGGCAGATGGGACTCTCTAACATAGCAAGCAAGAGTGAGTTTCCTTCTGTTTCTGTTGGTGTTCAGTAGATTTCATTTCGGTCTTGGTAGTGGAAAGAAGTATTTGCTATTTCCAGGGTTGTTCTAGACAACAAGTAGAGCAGTAAAACAGGCTGAAAGGCTGGTGCCTTTACTATATATTTTTGTTTTGCAAGTTGTCATTAATTGAATTTTAAGCTAAAATATATTGGCAAAAAAACCTGATAGATTAAAAATTCTCCTTTTTTGTTTTTGCTGTCCTGGTTTTGGCTGGGATGGAGTTAATTTTCCTCTCAGTAGTGTTTTGGATTTCATATGTGAAGAATGTCGATAAACACAATGATGTTATGAGTTGTTGCTAAAGAGACCAAGGTCACTGTCTGGCTTCCCAGGTTTTGCTACTCTGCAGGTACAGGAAGCTGGGACAGTTACAGCCAGAACAGTTGACCCAAACTGGCCAAAGAGTATTCCGTGGGGGAGGCCGGTGAGCTGGCTCAGGGTTTTTTTGTGGTTTTTTTGTTTGTTTGTTTTATTTTTTTATTTATTTATTTTTCTTCCCCCTCACTGTTTGGAATCCTTCGAGATAGCTTAGGTTGGTTTTTTTTTTGGTTTTTTTTTTTTTTGTTTTTTCATTCTGTGATTGCTGCTTGGGACAGGGTGTATCAGCCATAAAAATACGCGCTTTTTTTTTGTCTTCAAGATATACTGTGCAGTGCTAAGAGGCTGAAGTTGCTAATGCAGCCACTGAGCTCGATCCATGTGAGAACAGAGGCTTTGGCACTGACAAAGCTGGAGGTCTGGTGGTATTTACTCATGAGGCTGGGACCTCAGCTGCCTGCCAACTTCGAACAGGTAACACAACTGGAAATAATTGTAGCATCATCACTTTGAGAGTGTATCTGCGTGTCATGTGAGCATCTCGGTGAAAATCTCTAGTGAGTGCACAACAGTAGTAAACATGAGCACTTTACATGGGGACTGCTTTGTCCTTTCTCTGTGCAAGTGTGTGCTTTGGAAAGTCTACCATAGGAGAACATATTGAAAAGACCAAAAAATACTTAAAGATGCATAGAGAGAAAAACGATCCAGACATTTCATTACTACTCGCATTATCACTGGGATGAACATAATGTTTCTGTTAGGCTTCTGAATTTCATTAAATTAAACTTTAGGATGGGAGTAAAGAAAAAAATTACCTTTTTAGATATGGTGTAGTTGGATCATTCTAACATGAGTTTTTGTTTCACTTAGCCGTTTCTAATTCATGCGCCAGTATGCATATTTTATACAGCTCTTAAAAATACTGTTACAAGTATCCAGCAACTCTGAAACACCAGTGCTGTGAACAACAGTATGGTCTGTTGTATTTTAAATCTATGGTTTTTTGTGGCTTATGGCTTGTCTGTGTCGTGCACATTTTCCCTGAGGTTTGATGTCTTTGCAGGTTTGTGTACCGTTAATCCAAAGCACTTTAAGTTTGGATTCTTCTGCTGCGTTGCAAGGAACTCCCTCTCGTGTACCAGCCAACCAAAGTTTAGCCTCAGCAAACTCCGCGCAGAAATCAGGTATTGAACTGCAACCCTGTTTCCATCTATATTCTAGCTGCAGCAAGTAATCTGTTCTATTTAACAGGTTTATGCTTTTTCTTTTGCAATATATTATTGTTGAAACCAGTAGTTTTTCTGCATGTTCTGTTTCTTCATTAGCATTTTTAGTTTCTGCCTGAATAGTGACCCAGCCATTATAATACATTGATTGTTTTGGTACTCCGAGTACATGTGACATCAACCTACTTGAGCTTTACATCTAAATGCCTGAGATGGGGAACTGCCTCTTTTTCTTCTCTGTTCAGCAAGGGTAGTATTCACAGCTTGTGTAATTCTAGACCAGTGTAATTAGAAGCGTCAGGTATGTTGTGGAAGTGTCCTAGATGTGTAGATCTTACATCATACGTGTTCGAAGAACGTGTAGACGTGGCACTGCAGGACATGGCTTAGTAGGCATGGTGGTGTTGGGTTGATGGTTGGACTTGATGATCTTGGAGGTCTATTCCAAGCTTAAGATTCTATAGTCTTCCTTTGTTCCCTTTTTTTTTTTAAAAAAAAAAAGTTTCTTGGTTCTGTGAAATCATAACTGAGGCTGGTCAAAATACTTTGCACGTGGGACCTCTTAACTTGTCTTCAGTGTAGAAGTTTCTACTGAAAACTGTTTTGTAGCAGTAGAGTTACTGTATAACTAGTATGTAGCGCAGCATGTAACTTGCTCTATAACCACAACTCCCTTGAGACTTTTGTTGCCAAAATAAAGTTTGGCATCTGAGCCACTGCAATCTTTAGAAGATATTTGTATTTCAGAGTAGATGGCTATAACTGTGATGTTAAACCCTGCTTCGTAGGATGGTGTGCTTCTGGCTGTTACAGGCCCCTCGTAGCCAACGCTATTCTATGGTTTGTTGTTTTCGTGTTAACTTTGGGATTTTGGTCTATTGAATCTTTCCTTTCATTTGAAATACGATGAAATATGAGACAACGTAATTTTTCACTCCTCACTTAGGTCCTTACCCGTTGACAAGTCCAGCCACACCAAGGATGAACTTGAATTCTAGTACGGTCGGAGTGGTGGCGATTCCTTCCATTCAGCTCTTGGGCATTGAAATGCTGCTTCACTTCTTGATGGGACCAGAAGTTTTAGATTTTGCTAAGCAAAACAAACTTGTGCTTAGTTTAGGTATGTGAGTTACAATTTTTTTTAAGTACTTTTGCATAATCTGAAATTGCCAATTTTGTTGGATTTAAAGATGTCTATTAGCATGAAATGCTTTAAACATTTAAAACTGTTAGTTGTCATCTTTAATATTAGAAGTTGTTTTTGTTAAATGCTAGAAGTACACTTATATACTTGAATATTTTTAAGACTTATCTTAACAGTAGACTGCAAAATAACAGATTTACAGAACATGTTCTTTTGTTCTCCTAGAGCCTCTCCAGTATCCACTGATCAATAGCCCTTCTTTTTTTTGTAAGCATGCCAGCATGCTTATAAACGCAGTTCAGGATGGCTTTATTGCAATTGGAAAAGAAGTTCCTGGTAAGAATGGAGTGGTGAAACTTTGTTTTTTGGAAAATAAAGTGAGGGAGGGAAACTGAAGGGAAAAACAACCACTTTCTGTTATATTCCAGTGTTGATGTTAAATAGAACTGGTCTGACTTAGTTTGAAAGTTTGTGTCAGTTTTGGCTTACATCAGTATGTTTGTATTTTAACTGTAATTTCTTTAATGTTTTTCTTACAAACTGAATAAAAATATTGTGCTATCTTGTAGATTGTATGCTGAATGTTATATGGAAGGACATAAATGGATATGTAAAAACAGCTATTGAATCAGGTAAAAAGTCTGGTTTTTAATTTGTTGCTGACCTTTTTAGAGGGTTTTTTAAGACTAGAGCTTAAGTAGTGTTTGCTTCATTGTTGGTAAAACTTTGTTTTAGGCATCATCAGTAGTTATTTTTGAAGCAACAACTGACATTTTTCATGATGCCTACATCTTTGTGACAAATACAAAGTCATACTGGTCTGATCCAGTGAGGCTTGTTAGGGAAGGCACAGCAGCATATCTCTGCATGTCATGTAAGACAAAAGCATTTCAACTGCTCTTCTTGCTGAAGGAACCTTTCCGTTTCCCAAAAAAAAAAACCAAAACCCCACCCCAAGTCTTTGATATTGAGAAATTGAGAGATTCAGTGTATTACTCAAATTAGTGTAGTCTTCGTGTGACTCTGGTTATCTTTTTTGTTTAATTAAGTTTTCTTTCACAGTAAAGTGAAAGTGTCTTCGCAGATGTATAGAAGTTGTCTCCTATTTTAAAGAAGTGTTCATTACTCCATAAAGGCTTTGAAAGTCCAGAGTATTCTTAACTATGAAGTCTTTTTGTATTGAAAGATCTAACTGAAAAGCATAAGAGAAATGAAGTGCATTGCTTGGATGAATGCAAAATTTCACAACTTTTTCTAGCAAGTCAAAGTTAAAGTTGTTAATGATATGAAGGTGTTTCCGTTTTACTAATCAAACTTAGAGGATTTTTAAAGTTTTCAGTTCTATTTTTTCTGTTCTTCGGAGCAGAGACTTGGTATCTGAATCTGTTAACTATTTGGTACATGTTTATAAATATACACAGATTTTTTTTTTATTCTAAAGTACATTATAATTAAGTCTTAAATCATGGTCACAGTGACCGTTACTTTATTCTGATCTAAATGTAAATACACTTTATTCTAGGAAATAAGAAAGAAAAGCAAGGGTCAGAAATACTGACTATGTTGCTCCAAGCTTTAAAAACCACTGCTAGATCGAATTCTCTTTCTGTGCAGAAAATACTGGTAAGTTGAGTGGGTTTGTTTTTTGAATCTAATTTCCTGTTGATGGTCTAGATTCTGATTGGTAGCAGCCTTTTGCAGCTCACTTATCAGAATGGTCTCTTAAAGACAACTGTTTTGGTGTAAACTGTAAGTTATGCAATTCTCATCAGATGGCCTCGTATTGCTAAAGAGTTTTTTTTCTTTAAAAGTGTTCTTCAGATTTATCAGCAGAGCTCACAGAATTGAGTACATGGTTCTTCTACCAGAACCTTCTGCTTCAAAGGACAGTTACTTTTGTGGTGGGTTGGGGGTTTTTTTGTGTTGGTTTTTTTTTTACTAAGAGGAAGCAATTGTAACAATTTTTCTTTTCTTTGTGGTGTTACTTAAAATATTTGAGCCCTCAGGAAAAAAATATTTACGTGTGTTTTCTTCTTTTCCCCTACTTAGTCCCTCATTGATATTACTGTTAAGGAATTGCCTCCAAAAGTATTGGGATCACCAGCTTATCAGATTGCTGATATGGATCTTTTAAATGTAAGTCTGACTTTATTCTGTTATTGCAGGAAAAAGTTCAGAAGTCAGTGAGCTAAAGCCTGAACTTCCTTGCCATAGTCTGCTGCAGGAAGAGTGGTGGTGTTCCTTAGTAGTGAGAGACACTGTTCTGCTGTGGTCCTAATGAGTCCTGTCCTGTGTTCTGTGTACTGCAGTGGAAGGGAGAAACAGATTGATAGCAATCTAGAAAGTAACCTGGGAGAAAATGACGCTTTTGTGTGTGTGTGTTGTGAGTTTTTTTTTGTTTGGAGTAGGACAGTGACGTTTATTAAAAATTTGAAATTGGGTGATGATCAGCTCTTCTCCTACATCCACCAGTAGATAGAGGGCAACTTGCTTATTTTGCGGCAGTTTATTTTCTAGCCTAACAACACTTACACTGTTAGGTGGGGAGGGCATAGAATTAATTTGGAGGTTTTTTAAAAGCAAACAAATACCTGTGAGAGAAGACCCAAGTGTAGCAGAGTAAGTGAAGGCTTTGACTCAAGTGAGTAGTATAAAGTTTTGTTTACCGGAATTGACTTAAGCTCAACTCTCAAAATTCCTCCCAGCTTTTTTCCTGGGTGTTTTGTGTACATTTGGAAGCTTTTTCTGACTTAGGTACAAGAGTCAGAACTTAATTAATGTGGTTGAAGCTTTAATTAGCAGGTATTCAATGCATTTTGTTAAATACTTCTAACATTATCAAACCTGAAATACTTGGGATAGATTTTAACAGAAGTTGTCCAAAAGATGCCTTGCTGAAACCTTGAGATAAGGAAATCTCAGGTTGCTCTGTCGTGTTCCAGGTACCATAATACGCACTGGTTACGTTATGTGCACCCGTCTTATTGTGTTGCATGTAATTTCAAGGCAGCAATGACTAAGTACAATAAAACTCACAGCCTTTTAAACAAAACAAGTTTTTTTGTTTTAACTATCATGTAACTGATATTCTGCTGAAGCACTAAGATCCAGCAGAAGCTTGTCTTTCCAGCTTTGCCTCTCGTTTTTGTTTTGAAGTGTTAGAGTTGGCAATTTTTGACAACTTTAATAATTGCAAATTTCTGATGTTTTAAATTTCTGATGTTGTTTTGACCTCTTAAATTTCTCTTGCAAGGGAACGCCGGCTTTGTTCTTAATTCAGCTGCCTTTCCATAATAACCTCTTGGAATGCTGTGTAACAGATGAGAGGTATGTGGTGGTGTTTGTTTATAACCAGCTTCCCATGGTTTAAGACTTTATTGAAGTTTTTTCGTAACTTCAGCTGAAAAAAGTATCTTACCTATTTTAACTTTCTTCCCTAGATTCTTTGTAATCCTGGAAAAGCTCGTGGGTTATGTTTTGTCTGGGCCTACGTCTCCACTGGCTTTCAGTGAATCTGTGATCTGCATTATTAATCAGAGTGCAAAGCAAGTGGAAAATAAGGAGCATCTTTGGAGAACGTGGAGTATTGTTGTTAATCCGCTGACCGAATGGATTAATCGGGTACAGTGGCTTCTTTGTTCTCTTCCCCATTCCCGCCTCCCAAGAGGCAGCACGGGAAGAGTGTGCTGATCTTTTATCTTAATGTATTTTTAGGAACTACATGTCTTGAAGTGATGGTAGAATTACATAAGCCTTCATAGTATTTGTGAAACTGGAATATGTGCGGCACTTCCTTTTTCAAAACTCCCTGAGCGGAGTATGAACATTTGCAGTGAGGCAGGATGAAGGGCAGTAGTGGAGTAGCCATCCAAAGTGTGGTTTAAGGTGATTCCAGTCAATAATGATCACTCTTAAGTACTGTGTCCAGTATAGTGTTGGGAATGGTTTTCTCCCTTTTTAAGGTTATAAACACGTTTGTAGATGTGCTTGTAGCCTTCACTGCTCGACAGAGCTTGCTGCTACAAAGGATAGAAACTTGCCCTTCAGGACCTCTTAACTTTTACATGCAAAGAGGCTTGTTTGCTTTATGTGAAAATACAATAAACACAGTTGTGGTGTTTAGGATGTAATTACAACGGCGTTTCTTACTAGCGTTAGGCTTCTTGATTGGAAGCCCTAATGAAAGCCATACAAACTGTAATATTCAACAGGCTCTGCAGACTGATTAAATTTTGTAGCTTCCTTAACCAGAATATTGTTTCCTTATTGCAGACTAACGAAGTAAATCAGGGTGATGCACTGGAACACAACTTCAATGCTGTTTATAGTGCATTGTTGCTGCCGGTATCGCACATCTTCCCCGTTCAGGAATTTCCTCAGGTAAGAGTGAATGCATAATGTTGATTAGAAACAATGTGGGTCTCATAAAAACTGCACAGTGCTGTCTGATAATCTCAGAGTGGAGTTGTTACCAGTATGTATATACGCTGGGCCACTGCTGCAGGGTCGGACTTCTTGAGTTACATAGGTTCTGACAAAAGAAGAAAACTTAAAGCAAGTTTTTATCTCTGTGCACAGACACTGATATTTATGAACTTTTTCTTTCTGTTGTTAAAGCCAACTATGAAATCCTTGTTGCGCACTTGGTCAGACCTGTATAGAGCATTTGCTCGCTGTGCTGCTCTAGTTGCAACAGCAGAAGAAAACCTATGCTGTGAAGAACTTTGTGCCAAAATAATATCTGGGCTAGAAGGTGAAACTCCAGTAGTGAGTATAAACCAGTGATATTGAACTATATAAATACTTTAGCAGAAATATTTTTAAATTAGATGTAAGAATCTATTGTAAACTCTGATGCAGTACTTTTTATAACTTAAAGTGCTTTGGGTGGGACTTAAATAGAGCCATAACAAAATTCTTTTTACTAACAGGAGTTGAGTTGATGTAGAAATGGGTTGAAAGAAGAGAGTAAAAATAACTGTAAAGATTAAATTTTGAAATAGCAGTTAAGCGGTCTTGGATTTGTCTTCTAAATATTTAAGTACTAACTAGCTTAGTGACTGTCATCGTCGTGGTCAGTATGACTTGTCCAGTTGAAATGTGTGTATATATTAAGTAATTTCAGGTTGAATTCACAGATACCACAGAAATGGACTTTTTGATTAGGAGGGAGGATAGAGTAGCACTGTAGCATCGAGAGGGCGTAACTTGCTATATTTGTGGTATACCATCAACCTTGTACACAAAAATACAAAGACTGCTTTTAAAGCTTTGTGAAAGAGAGAGCTTTTGAAGGAGGAAGCCTTTACGCTGTCTTGCCTGTTAGCAAGCCCACATCATATGGGGAGACAGCGTCTCCCTGTCGGTGAACATTAACTTTAGAACATAAAATCCTTCGTGCTTCAAAGTTGACTGTCTTTTGAAAAAAATACTGTGAAAGGAATAAATAAGAAACAGATGAGAGAGGAAAATGGAATTTGAAAATGTGGGATTTGGAGGATTACATCATTACAACTTCCTTTGGGTGATGCTGTGTCCTGGTGATAAACTTCGGTTTTCAAAAATCTATAATTATTAGGCAAGCGAAACTTAAACACTTTAGAGCTTCAGTATGTGAGTTACATTGAACTAAACTGTATTTTTGGCCCACAATATCCATGTTCCTTCTAAAAGCAAGAGATTTTTTAAAAATTTATAAGAAGTAGTGATGAATTGGGGGAGGGGGGAACGGCTTGATCCATCTTTTTGTATGTACTAGAGACCAATTGTGATTCCTGAATGCTGATGACAACCTCATTGTTATGCCTACAGTGACTTTTCTGAAAATCAGGCTTGTGATGCAGCTTCTGAAATCTAACACCTTCTTACAGCTGCCTCTTACTGTTTTGTTTCTTTAGTTTGTGTATATGCTTATGTCTTATTTGTACAGAATGGGAAAACTGCAGCTGGTGGAAATGTGTGTATTTTAAAATGTAATCTTAGCTGAGTCTTACCTGACAGTGCAGGCAGATTTCATCCACAAATTTCAAACCTGTTTGTATTGCTGTCTTGAATGGCTGACATGTGGGGTGATGTTTTCTGTCGCTCTTTGGGGCTTTGCTGATGTCTGTTTCCTCCTTAGATGTTTCCAATGATGGACGGTCTCACCCATATTATATCAGTTATGGTTGACTGCATCAACTTTGCACCGTATGGTACTAAATATCAGCCAAAAACCAGATGTAAGAACATACTTGACTTTGGGGGTTCTCTGTG
Source organism: Chlamydotis macqueenii (assembly GCF_036417535.1). Taxonomy (NCBI): domain Eukaryota; kingdom Metazoa; phylum Chordata; class Aves; order Otidiformes; family Otididae; genus Chlamydotis; species Chlamydotis macqueenii. The sequence continues at coordinate 2,170,533 of NC_141561.1, read as the reverse complement.
TCTGTCTTCCAGAGTTGTTTGAAAATTAGAGTTGTTGTAGATGCAGAAGTGATGACATTTAAGCACTTGATTGACCAAAAAGTTGTAAAAAAGAACTAAAAAATCATCCAGTATGCGTATTTGAGTATCAGATCTCTTCTATTGGTTGAAGAGATGAGGAGCTATTCGTAGCCTGACAAAATACATCTGAAATGGACGTAAATGTAGAGGCCATTTCTCAGTTCACTGTAAAACACTAGTGGTTTCTGAAGCTGTGTTTGGTATTTTGGCTATGATTTCGTTTTTACATGTGAAATCTGCTGCTGTTGCTTTGTTCAGACATAATCTGAAGTGGTAGTGCTTGATCACAGTTCACAGTCTAATTATAAAATACCTGCCTAAAACTGATGATGAACTGTTAACGTCACATGCTGCTCCTGAAGCTGCTTTGCGTAAAATAGTTGAGAATAGGTCATTGTGTATAAAATGTTCTTTGTTCTGTTTCCTACACCCATTTACAGCTATTCAAGCTGACAAAATTATTTACAAAGTGAAGTTTAGTGCAATTTCTCCGCCCCATGTGAGTTTATTAAGTAGTAAGACATGGTGTTGGAGTGCTGTAAGAATTAAATGCTTTAATTGGGAATGTTGATTAGGAAAAGCACAATGGAAGTGTCACTTTACAAATATATAAATATATATTTAAAAATACAACATAAACAAACTGATAAAACCTGATACTTCCCCTTCCTTCCTACTCACCTGTTTCAGAATTTAGGCATATCAGCTAGTATCTCTAGAGTGGTTGCTCTTAGGCATTAAAGATACTTCAAAGTGTAGTCATTATGACCAACCATAAATAAAATTGGAGGAGCAGAAATCATACCTGTAGTGATGTGATAAAATTATGCATTAAAAATTTGTCTCTTATTAGATTTGGTTTTAAAACTATTTTTATGTAGGTATAGTTCAGCAATCAAAGTTCTGTTTCTCATGTAGACAAGAAGTTCAGATGTGTTTTGTTGTAATGCATGTTGGTTAGATAGGAAAACAAATAATTTTGTTTTGTTTTTTTTAAATATTAGCTCCACAGACACCTTCAGATTGGTCTAAGAAGAAAAAGGAACCCCTTGGAAAGCTTACCTCTCTATTTAAACTCCTGGTGATGTTACTAAACTCTTTCCATGTGTTCAGTTCCAAAGAAATCTGTTCAGAAACATTGGTCTCTGTCGGTCCTTCAATTATTGCTATTCTTCACAACATCATCAGCCACGTTTCATTGCCTTCCGTGATTGGGACTATGTTTGCAATTTTTTCCAAACCCCTGGCAATATTTTATGAGAAAACAAAGTGAGTATTTTGAGAGTGGTTGGAGAACTGGATTCACTGTATTGCTGCATATTGGTGAAACTTTGTGTGGTCTGTAGCAAGTGGTGTACTTAAATGTACCTCAGGGATTTTCAAACCTTTGGCATGAATACACCAAGGATTTTCAACTCCTGCCAAGTCTTTCGCCTTGGAGAGCACCATGTTTTACTAGGCTCAGCCTAATTAGTAGGTACTAGTTCTTAGCGCACCCGAATGCGGCAGAAAGAATGGGTCTGTAGAGTGGGTGCTGAGAACTTGCTATTTTCCACAATTCCTGCATAAAACCGGGGTGCTGGGAGTGGGTGTGGGGGTACCTGGGCTGAGGTGGCTGCCAGGCACGGCACGTGCAGCGCATCCCAGGTGCCTGACCTTAGAGCCTGCAGCACGTCCTGCTGCACGGCAGTTTCAGCGGGATTCAGAAACCCACGCGTGAGCAGCAGTCTCCGCTGTCACGATTTTTGGAAATAAAACTAAACGTACCTAGTCAAACAGGAAAGGACACCTATAGGACTTCTGAAAGCTCAGTATTTACAACTGTTGTCTCTTTTGAGTGAATGTATTGTCCTTTCTGCAAGATGAAAGTGTTTGGCTTCTGTCTGCTGTTTATTTTCACTGCAGGGAAGATATTTATTAACAGTAATTTGTTTTCTCAGGGTAAGGAACTGTGTAAATTTCTGTAGGGAAAAAAAGCAGAAATTATAATTGGTTGAAGTACATTTTAAGCAGAGGGAAGTGCTGAGAAATACTTGTTTGTTGCTATGTGCTGTATTTTTTTAATATGGCTTTGCTATTTTATTTTTTTAATTGTTGGAGGCTTCTTATCCCAGGACATGATGACGGGTTTTTTGGGAGCTCGGTGGGAGGGTGCCGGCAGAGTTTAGTCTTTTTCTGGATGGTGCACGAGATGTACGCTTTGCTCAGGATAAGGAGTACAGCTCTGAGTGGTGGGAGGATGGGACAGGATGCTGCCAGTCAACGTGTAAAAGTTTTCTTGAAGCTTTTACTGAAACTTTGAAGCAGGACTGCTACCACTAATCTAAAATTCATCAGGTGTCCCTGTCTTGAAGGCAAGAATCCACTCGTTCTGTGTAAGGCTGAGTTGAACGCCCCCTCTCTCCATCTCCCATCTCATCTGCCTGTGTTTGAGCATTGTCTTTCTTAGAATTATTCACTGAAAGGGAGAAGCGAGTATTGGATACGTGTTTTTGAAGGCAGGCATATGCAACGACACGAAAGTTGGGGAACCTCTTCAGTGTGGAGGTCACAGGCTTATAAAACAAATTACTAAATGCACTTTTCTCACATTTTTCGGGCTGATGTACCAAGGGATTTATTTACATGAAATTCCTTAGTTTAGGTGCACTTCAGCTTTTTAATGCAGATATTTATGGGGCCGAGAAAATCTCTTCAGGTTAGGAGCAACACAAAGAAGGCAGTTAGAAGTTAACTTCATAAGCAGACCTTTATTTTTCAGTTTATACTAATTACTGGGGATCTTTCCATAATTTCTCTTCAGGTTATCCTGTGAGTATCAGGGAGGGTTAAAGGATGGGATTATTTGAAACTCTGCATCAGGATTTTTTTTAATTGTCCAATGGGAGGTTTGTTTTATGACATTATTTCATCAATATTAAAAATTAGTGTGTGGTGCTTGAGTGTATGTGTTTAATGCTTATGCTCAGGATGAATGAGACAGCAAAATATAATTTTTTTGTTTGTTTTGGCAGGCTTGCTGATGTATCTAAAGTATACAGTAATCTTAACAACAAGGTAAATCTGCTAGAGAAACAGCTGGGGGTTGGGACAGGGTGTGACAATTAAATTTAAAAAAAAAAAAACAAACTGCTTCTTTCTTCCCTCAGCTAGAAAAACTCCTGGCCGAGATTATCCTGTGTTTACAGTCTCACTGCACCGGCTCTTACGACAGCGAGCTGCTGGAGCAGCTTTCTCCCTTGCTCTGTGAAATATTTCAGCATAAGAGCAAACAGATCCGCAACCAGTGCGCCCACTTCTGGAACGCAACATTTGCTAAGGCTACGTCATTAACATACCCTGAAGAGTTAAAGTAAGATAACTTTTCTCAATTATTTATATTTTTTTTAAAGGAGGAGATCTCAGGTTGTGTAAAATTAATAGGTATTGTTCTGGTTACCATTTATATTCTGCTTTTTGTGTAAGCTGGGATATCTGCTGGTCTTGTTGCGTACCTCCCTCCCCGTAAGTTTAAACTTCTTTTTTGTTGAGCAGATCTGTGCTAAGCCAAGCCAAAAAGAAAATTCCACTCTTGCTGCCTGGCTTTGAAAGCATTGAGATAGCAGAAGAGTACAGTGGCCCATTCTCTGATGCGGTAAATATTTTTTTTTGACACAGAGCGTTTCATTGTGTGTAACTTCATGGGAATTGTTCAGAAGGTTGTGGCATGGTCAATTTTTATTTTTATTGTGATTGGCCTCCATTTGCTTCATGTTCGGAATGAACAACAAAGACTGAGCTGATTCTTAACAGTTTATGCATTTTAAATTTTGGCTTCTACTAGCTTGTTTGAAATAACTAATTTTTTTTAAGTTGTCCTCTATGTAATTTGGAGGCAGATGGAAGTGGGGGACAGTTTAGTTGTAGAAATTAATAGATCTCAGGATGGGTTTGTGAGCTTGGAGTTCCTTCATGCAATGCACTCAGTGTATTTTATTTGAATAGATGGAAAACTCACAGCTGGATGCAAAGATAAGTGGGCTGGAAGTAAAGTTGGGTCAAAAACGAGACTCTATATTGGCACAGACGAGTGAGCTAAAGAATGAAGTAAAAGACAAGTCCAGTAATGCGCAAGTAACATCTGCAAAGGTAACGCGATTACAGGTAGGTGCGGTAGAATCAAATCTGTTATATTCTGCAGCAGAACATCTAGTGTGCTGCTGTAAATTCTCAGTAAAAATTAATGCACTTTCTGATGCTGAAACTCATGCCCTTAAGGGCGTAGCTGAGAAGAGTTCTGTTTAAAATAGCTGCACCGGAACCATGAAGACACTTCCAATTCTTCTGTTTTGTTTCTAATACTTTTTCTTTTTTCCTTTCTGTAGTTGAAACGAGAGTTTTCATCCTCGAAGACTAGAAGTGGCATACTTCTGGAAGAGGAGAAATCTGTTGATTTTGTGTTTATTCCTCCAGAAACAAAAACAAGAATATTGACGGAACATCAGAAAGAAGTGCTTAGGTCAAAGAGGTCTGTAACTTATTCTGTTTTAAACTTAATGTGGAATGTCATAACATTGATATGTCACAGTGACAGAACTTCAATTCCTGGATCTCAGGCTGCTGTAGGTAATTAAGTCTTACATTTCCATGCAAGTCATAAAGTTTAAAGCTAGCAAAGTTCCTTGCTGTACTCTTTTAAAGCAACCAAATTATTCTCTGATCCGCATTCTGTTTTGATTAAATATACTCTGTTATCTGTCTGGAGTTTGGTAATTTGGAGTTTGTCTTTACTTCATGACTACTTGCAGTGTGAGGTAGAAGCTGGCATTTTTCTGGAATCATTGAAATGAAAGGGTTTTCTAAGCTGATCTGAAGGAAGACTTCTAAACTGGAAGAGAAGTTTTACGCTGGCACCACATCAGAAATTAGGCTATTCCAAAGACTCACCTCAATCGCAACGGAATCTTTAGAATTATCCTTTTTTGTGACAAAATTGAGTATTAGAGAATTTTCTGTACATGGGCAGCTACCGGAGCTGTTCACAAAAACACAGTGTAAGCAAAATTTGTGTACAGTGGTGCTTGACAGGAACTCAGTTTGATTGTATAGTTAGCATGTGTGATGAATTCTTTGTGGGCTGGGATCCCAGTCACAGTTCTCCCCCTAAAAATAATGTTTGGAACTTAAAAAAATTTAATGCAGCTGAAAATAGTGGTTTCAAAATACAGAGACAAATCACGATCTGCATCCACTTTGCCGTCGGCTCTGCCAGTTGGAGTGTGAGGTTGTAGCAGCCAATTGCAATATTGTGCCTTTTCCGCGCGGACCAGGGATCGGAGTGTGTGGTCACAATGCCTCTGGACGCGTAGTACGTGCTGCCCTGCTTTGGTTTTGTGCAGCAGTCCCTACTTGGATGCATGCTGCAGTTTGAGTTGTACAAGGTTTGGCTTTCTTGTGATTTAATGCATGACACCACCTTATCCTTAATTTTTATTTTTTTTTTAAAGTCTGACTTACCATTTCTGGGTTTGTTTCAGAGATGGGATTCCTGCTATGTACAACAACTTGGACGCATCACAAGATACTACCTTATTTTCTCAGTATACTCAAAGCCAGGAAGATTCTTTGTAAGTAAAGGGGGCCAGGATATGCGTTAATGGTGTCCCCCTGTTCTGCTACACTTCTAATTTAAGTAACTTCTCTTTTAGGGAAAAATCGCCTTTAACAGAGAATGCAAAAGAAGATACTAAAAACAAGCCTCAGGTAATTTCTCATTGTCTAATGCTAATTAAGATATCAATTATAACCATGCCAGCGATGTTTTCTTCATGTTATTAGCTCTGGTAATTAGCGGCAGAACCCTTTGATCACTGGCTGTGACACAGTTTTAGGATTGATACGGAAACTCTTGAAGCAAAAAAATGTACCCTCAAATGGATTGGCTCACAGGAATAATTTTCTTTCTCTGTATTGATTAACATGAATTTAATATCTGCATTTTCTTGGGCTCCCTCTATCTTTATTTTATGCTGTGACTTACTGTGGTGCTGTTCTAAGAATTGTTTAATTGCCGAGCTTTATGTTAGGAATCATAATGCTGTTGGCTTCTTTTCTGTAACGCTTCTTTTCTTAGCAGATGCATCATGCTTTTTTAGAACTATTTTCATTTTTAAAAGTCTTAATGTTGACTTCTGTATTGCTCTAGTGAACCATGGTTTTAAGCAGCTTAGCTATGCTTCCACATTCTGAGCTGCTTTCGGATGAAGCTGTAAGGACTTGAGGGGGGTTAAAATAGTAGATTTTTGGGCGGGGTGGGGGGAATTGTAAATTCTAAATATGGATCTATTCACTTTTGGAGAGGAGCTGTTTTTTATAATATACTCTTAGCAAAACTACTATACTCTGTTCACGTTTTTGGGACAGGAAGAAAATGCAAAGAGTGAAGGATGCAGAAGCAAATCGGATGAAATGACAGAGGACTGCAAATCACACCATCCTCTTGAGAATGCAGCCTCTGTGAAAAAGTCATCTGTTACTCACCCAGAGGAGAGCTCAACTTCAAACAGTGAGGGCGAGTCCAAAAATGATCCAGCTGAAGTGATTCCAGAGGAGCCATCAGCTGGAGAGGGATTAGAAAAAAGTGCTATGGAGACGTCTTCAAAGGAGCCCTCAGTAGGGAATGAAAACACCTCAAATGTCAGCAACAGTTCGGCTTCAAGTGACGTCATTTCTGGAACACCGCAGCCTGCAAGCCGACGGCAGTCTTTCATTACTCTGGAGAAGTTTGGTAGTTCGGAGAACAGACCCTTCAGCCTTTCACCGTTGAACAGTTTATCAGAGATGGCTGGAAGTGCTCCTGTGTCAGGTAAACGGGAAGATACAAGTGTATGCAAGAGTGGTGCTAAACCAGAAAAATCGGGAGAAGAAAATAAAAAGCCTTCAAAATCTGAATCTGAACAGATATTTACTGCAATACGCAGGCTGACTCGCCGGCAGAGTAAAATGGAGCACCAAGGAAATAAGGAGGCCAAGCTGTTAATTAGGTCAGAACAAGAGAAAAGTGCACAGGAGTCTCTTGCTTCCTGCAGTATGGAAAATAGTCCTGCACTATCTTATACAGTAAAAGATGTGGAAGAAGTGCTCCTTGCTCAGTCCCAAGCTCTCCGTTCCACAGAATTAGATATTAAAAAACTTGAAGATACGATAGCAGAAGTGGAAAAGATCCAGGCGTTAGATATGGATTCTAAAGAAAATACACCCCCAGAGACGACAGTGTCATCCGACCAGGTGACAGGCAATGACGGTCAGGTTCCACATGTGTCTCCTAATCCGAAAATACTAAGGCGTTCTTCAAGACGACGGTCAGAAACTGTAGAGAGTACAGCAGGTAGTCAAGATAAGGAAGATAGCTACCAAAAGAGAGAGAGACGTAAAGACGATGAAAAATCTGGGCAAAAAAAGGTGCCGCAGGCTAAAGATGATGTATCCCAAAAGCAGAAAGCAGTTTCTGTGAAAACTACAGAAAATACAAATAAACAAGAAAGCAACCTACCTGAGAGAACTGCTGCGGAGGAGTTAAGTTCAAAGGAGTCTCCTGCTTCAAGGGGCCTTGATGAGGAAGCAACCAAAAGTGCTAGGAGGTCAGAAGATAACTTGAAGACTGACACGGTCAGTCAAGGTCAAGACTGCAGCTCAAGCGCAGCAGGTCAGAAGAAGATTGAACGCCCACGATACCACACAAGAAGAGCTTCGCAAGGATTGCTTTCCAGCATAGAAAATTCAGAGGCTGATGGCTCTGAGACCAAGGAGGAAAGCACAAGGAAGAAAAGATCTGCAAAAGTGAAAAATAAAAGTGATTCTCCTGAAGGTAAATTGAAAGATCTGCAGCCAGGAAGCCAGAGCCATGAGATGTCTTCCCAAGGAAACGAAACTGAGAATCTGTTGGAAACAAATAAAGGGGAACTGAGCTGTGAAGTCAGCACAGATGCTGTGTT